>NC_056726.1:1316662254-1316784754 GCF_019279795.1 Protopterus annectens | reverse complement strand
CAATAACTTGCTCAGTCAGCCTTATATTCCATCAGAGTTTCATTTGTTTTAAATTACCTCCAAGCAGCTCTTATTAACTTTTTCCTCTAAAATTACTAGAAGTTGAAATTGACTCATTTCTGCTGAACAGCTGCAGGATTCTTCCCAGCCAGAGTTTTCTCTTATCCCTTTCTAGCTGATTTTCTCTCAGGTTCTCCAAATATCTTCTTTGTTGGCATCCAGGCAGTGTAGTGTAATTACTAGTCAGTGACCAAATTTTGCTCACATAACAGTTTCAGTTCTCCTTCTCTCTCTCATTTCCACTTTCATAATAGGAGAGCTGAATTCATCTTGTTGATCAGTACATAGCCATCTTATAAATCCACAAAAGAAAGATCAATATGAAGGGCAATAGCTGCAATACTGAGGCCAAAAAAGTGCTAATCGCCAGCTGATCTGTTAGGACCAAGTTAGGTCATCAGGGGTATTATTATTCAAAAATCTGCATGGCTCAAAAAATATATATATAACAATCTTAAGAATGAACTACAGTATCAAATAAACACTGCGGAATTAGAACTTCAGGAAAAATATTATAAAGAACTTGAGAAAAAAAATAATTGATTGGCAAAAACAATTACACAAACACTATTTAGAAAATATCTCCTCCTTAGAATTAAGGTCAATATATCAATACTCAGAATGGGCTCAAAACACCATCAAAATTCCTAGCTAGACTAATTGACATAAAAAGTGGACCTCCTAGGATCAAAGGAATAAAATATGAAGGACAGGTGAAATATAAAGACCAAGATATAGTGGATGCTTTTGAAGATATTTATAAGAAATTATACAATATACCCTTATCACCATCTGCAGACAGATATGAGGATTTTATACACAATATACACTTTCCAAAAATGACAGAAGATCAAAAGGTAACTCTTATCACCATTACAATTAGGAGATAAAAGCTGCAATAAAACTATAAACTAGGTAAATCCCCTGGGCCTGATGGATACACACCTGATTTTTATAAGCTATTCATGGAACCTCTTTCCAAAGTTTTATTAAAAGTTTTCAACTATATAATAAAATATGGTATAACAGACAAATACTTAACTCCAAGACTCTGCTGATTCCTAAACTGCATTCTGACCCAACAGATCCAGCAAATTATAGACCAATAGCCCTCAAACACTGATTTTAAGATATTAGCCCATGTTATAGCAAATAGACTTAAGAAAATACTCCCCTCTATTATTTCCCAACAAATGGGCTTTATGACAAACAAGTGACAACACCCTCCTCTTAGATACCACTGTAAGACTACTTAATAGTGATAAATGCCCCAGATATGCCCTTACAGTAGATGCCACCAAAGCTTTTGATAGAGTAGAGTAAACTTACACTTTCTCTTTAATATACTGCCTTTATATGGTTTTCCTCAAGAATTCATTAAAATGATCCAGGTTCTGTATCAGAAAGCTTCTACCACTATACGGGTAAACAAACTTATAACTAACCCTATACTCTTATCCAATGGTACAAGGCAAGGATGTCCTCTTTCGCCGTACCTATTTAATCTTTATCTAGAACCCCTCCTTCCATTTATTTCACAAAAAAACTTTCATCATATTCCCAGAATCTACAATACAAATCTTATATACTCGGCCTTTGCCGATGACTTAAATATATTACTTCCAACTCCCCACTACCGACCTCCCAAAAATACTTAAAGCTATTGACGAGTTCTCGCTAGTTTCAAACTATAACTTAAATTTAAACAAGTCACACATATTTCCCCTCAACCCTACAAGTCATAAAGAATTGTACTTTCCCATGAGTGAGATCAAAATAAACTATCAGATAAAATATCTAGGAATATTATTTACTTCGGACATCAAATATATTATAAACAATAACCTACTAAGTACATGGACTAGTATTCAAAACGATACTGATAGATGGAAGAACATCAATATATCTCTACTGTCAAAAGCTAGTGTTGTCAAGATGACTTTTTTTTTTACCAAGCATACTCTTTCAATTAAATGCTTTTTCAAATATTCCCCAAAACTTTTTCCTTGTCATGGAAAAAGCTATATCAAGATTCTTATGGTATCCCAAATCTACCAGAATTAAATATGGAAAACTTGTACTCGCCAAAGATAAGGGGGGATTGGGGTTGCCTGATTTTAAGTTTTACTACAGTATAAATTACTGTCTACAGACCAATACAAATAAACTAGGACTCGTATATAAATAATTGGTCACCCCAGTGGACAAAAATCTGGTATGAACAGTTGAAATCCCTTGGCTATAATATCAAATCCCTACCATTCTTGAATTTAAACCAGACTAGCATATACAGGAAAAATCTACACCCACTAATTAAAAACATGATTCTTACAACACAGCAACTATTTAAATCATTGCAATTAGCTGACGCTTTTGCCCTTATACAACCGTTACACCTAAATCCTAATCTACTAATAAATTATAAACCCGTAAATCTAACAAACCACCCCTTGATAAAAAAGGACTACACAACATGGGATACATACCAATGGAAAGATTAACACGGGGCAAATGAGACTTGAACTCAAACTTCCTAAGAAATATAGTATTATCCTTAACCAACTTCACCATCTTATAAATGCTAAATTCTCACAAATAAACACTGACTTATTTTAGTTAAATTAATACTTTAAAATCTTGCGATTAAAGGAAAAACAATTTCTAGGACTTATAAAATTGTAATGAGCACAAAACATCAAAATTCTTTACTTTCAAACTATTGGCAAACGAAAAATCAATCACTGACTGAAGAAAATAGGAATCTAGCCATTGAAAATACAATCAAATTCATTCCTTTTAAAGAAGCTGTTATATACACAAATTATGGTAAATAAACAATTATACCTTATCTAAATGAAATAAATTCAATCCTAACTGTTAGCCTATATGTCCCCATTGTAAATTTTAGCAATCTTGCTATCAAACATATCTCATCTCACAAATTAGTTTATTCAAAAACAAACGCTATTACCAAAAATATTGGGGTTACTTACCAGATATAATTCTTGACAAATAAAATTTGACCACAAATTGACATGGAAAGCTAACCTTTTAATAAGAAATGAAATGTAGTATAACCAGTTTTCTTGCATCTTCCCCCTTCTCTTAGTATATGTGTATCTAGATATTTTCCATAACCATACAATAAATCGTTGAATTTCTATCTTTACTTTTTATATAGACTATCTCCATTCCACTATCCCTTATGAGATCAAATGAACATAAGAATTCTCATACTCTACTTGACTATGTAGTGACTTCTAGTGTGTATATAATTTTCTCGGAATGAGATTGTGGTCTGTTTGCTTTAGATCTGTATTTGTATTGTTTATTTGTGTTTTTGAGTTATTGTATTATTATTTGGAAAAAAAGAAAATTGAAAGAGAGATTTTGGAAAAAAATAAATAAATAATTCATGCTGGGCACTATTAGCACAGACAGTATGGCCACCACCTACTGACAGTTACAAAAGTCATATTGCCAAGTTTACTTCTTATTCCACCAGAAGTACTTGCCCTCAAACAAAATAGCCAGGCAGACATTGACCACAGGGATAGGCAAAGCTGCCAGCAGTGGTGGGGTATGTTCTTTAAACAGGTTAGAGTTATCGTTTAATATTAGGGTACCCAGTACCCATACACGATCATGCGGTTAGTCAGTTTTCCAGCCCATTGTGTATAGTCTACATAAAGGACAATGCATGTGGCAAAACCCAAGCTTATGTCTTGCCTCTTCATTTTACTGACTGATGAATAAATGTCATGCATGGTCAGAAGTGACATTCGAACTGCAGCCTCTACAGTTCACTACAGCAAAAAGTAGTATTTTTCAAATCCCTCTCACTGGAGGGCAACTTGCCAAAAAACTGGAAAACCAGAAATGCATTTACTCTTCACATCAGTGTCATATGCACTTCAAAGATATAGAAGCCGTGAACGATTTGACGACAGGTTTATGCCATTTATTCCTCAACGGGGCATAAAGTCCCACTGAAACTCCTGATGCTTATATTAGTGAAGTACAACAAAGACTGAATTTGGCAACAGTTACATGACTCATTAGTACAAGGCAGAATGTGGGTTGTACCAGGGACAAAACAGGCAAGGGTCACACTTAACAGAAGACCATTCAAAAGTTAAATAAATTAGGCTACAGTGTGAGCACAGCAATTGAAATTGTATCTTCATAATTAGAGAAACTGTACAAGAGACAAAAAAAGGACGTGAAGCAAGACTGACAATGAGTCCAGTCTAATGGCACTAAGTATAGACTCAACATGGCATAAAGATACAACAAGATAAAAAGCCAGCAACATGGCATAAAGATACAACAAGATAAAAAGCCAGCAACATGGCATAAAGATACAACAAGATAAAAAGCCAGCAACATGGCATAAAGATACAACAAGATAAAAAGCCAGCAACCTGACAAAAGTTCAAAATTTAGGAAAGAGTAGAATGTAATGTTTGCTTGAAATTCTGAAGCACTGAATCTCCAAGTCAATCGGAAATAGTTTACAGATTTGAAAAATACAATGTGCAATTTCAGATATCTGTAATCCAATCCCCGGATGTAGTGACTGGTTCTGACTTGTCACAGGCTTTGAAAAGTGAAAAGAATTCACAGTACAAAAACACACAACTTTATCAAGAAGATAAAAAGAATTTGGAGTAGGATGAATTATTTACTGGTTTGGGCCGTTAGACCTCCAATACCGTGTACTGTCAGCTGTGAAGTGTTTGTCACTTTATAACTTCACAGACCTGAACAAAATATATTTGTAGGTCAAATACATTCTTAATATAAACTAAACAAAATGTATGTGTATGTGCCATTAAGGGAATTATTGGAAAACAGATGTTGCATAGTATGGCAATAAAGAACAGAAATGGGCTAAGAATTGCTTAAAATAGTTAGAAATGCAAAATACCATACTGAGAAATGTTGTTTTTGTGTGAAAAATTCAGTCGTGACTACTAATGAGACTGGAAGTGCTGCAGTGATTCTAGAAGATAAAGCAAATGAATACAAGTCAAGAGCCTTTACTGATATGCAGAAAGATGAAAGAATGTTCACCATACTATGACGATACAAAATGTTCTAGTAAATGCTAATGACTATAAGCCATCACATGCCATATTTAAGAAGCCACTGCAGAATTAACAGAAATTTGAAAGAGCATTAAAACCGAGAAACTGAGACGCATACAGTGGATAAAAAATTTAATTTGTCTTGCTTTTCAAGCAGTTAGTGTTTAATTGGGTTAACAATCACATACCCAAGACATAAAAAGAAAAAGGGAAACAAATACGATTAGGAGAGAGAGAGAGCAGAGAGCAGAGAGCGAGAGCGAGAGAGACCCATAATGTAGAAGCTAAAACGAAACCGCTAAGAAAGGATGACCAGAAGAAAAATCTGCAATAAGGAAATAATTCAGCCTTGCTTTTCATTTAAGAGGCTAGATGTCAAAAAGGATTACTCATCAAATCAGATCATGTATTTGGCACTCAGTTTAATGAGAGATTTGCAAAACTATACAACTCTCATTATAGAGTGTAAAAAAATGCTCAGGATCTAATTTTGGCAAAGAACGCCTGCACAAACACAGCAAGAAACTCAGAAATCTGCTGTGCATAATGCCTAGCATAACAATTCAGGAGAAGCTAATTTATTTTGTCCACCAACGTGGAGACAATGACACCCCTCCTCTGGGCCAGTAGTCAAGGAGCATGAACCCTCACCACTGACACCGGTGAGGGATGATCACTTGAAGATAGATGCACACAGTACTTCCAGATGCAATTCTCTGCATCAAGTACAATTTCCCTTAAGATCATACACAGGGGACACGCACAGTCTGGGGTCTGGATTTCTCTCCCTCTCTAGGTCTCTAATAAGACTCCCCACTGGCACAGCTGTAGAGCTGACTCCTCAACTGAGTGCCCAAGTTCTCCACCACCACCCTCTCTGTGAAACCAGTGCTTTGTGTCTCTGTTTCATGCAGCTGACACACACACACACCTGGGAAAGGCAGTCACAGACCTACTAGCTATGGCCCATTCTGTCCAGACTATAGGGTAATTACTGCCATCAGACACTCCAAAGCCAGCTATTCTAAGGCTCTTACAAGGGTATCCAATTATACAGAGTGAAAAAAGCAGTTACATAACGTTCTGTGTTGTAGATCTTTGTTCATTCATTGCTATTAGGACTTCGGACTTCAGTTCAGTCCTCGGAACCGATACGGCCGTTTCCAAGCTCGCGCCAGCCAAAAACTCAGTTAAGACCTAACCATAAATGCCCCTCTCCTAGTTACTCCAGATAGAGTTTGCCCACCCCTATATAATAGGAAAAAATAGTAGAAGGCTCTGTTTGAGCAAATAACCTAACCAGGAGTTCCCCCTCCCTGGACTCCTGATGGACTTTAGGAAGGAGGGCAGGAAGTAATGAATGAACAAAGATCTACAACACAGATGGAACGTTATGGTAGGACATAAACTTCTTTATCTGATGTTATAAATCTTTGTTCATTAATTACTATTAGGACAGAGTCCCCAGCTACTTCAGTCCTGGGTGGCCCTAAGGAAGGATACTCCTTAGTACCATAGAACCAAAAGGTGCTCATCCCCTGGAGGTCAAATCCAATTTGTAATGAAAGATAAAAGTTATGAGGTCTTGCCCAAGTGGCTGATGCGCAGATATCATCCATACAGGCTCTGGAATGAAATGCTACAGAAGTAGCCATAGATCTGGTAGAATGAGCCTTTATTGTGGAAGGCAAGGATAGCATATTCTGTTAGTAGATAAAGGTAATGACATTTCTAAGCCAGGAGGATAAAGTCACTTTGGAAACAGGTTTACTCAATCTGGCTCCTTCAAAGGCCACAAACAACTGATCTGTTTTCCTGAAAGATTCAGTTCTGTCCAAATAACAATGAAGCTGCCGATGCACATCAAGGGTGTGCAAAAGGTACTCCCCTCTTATTAGAATGCTGAGGGAAGAAAACCAGCAGGTCAACAGATTGGTTAATGGAAAATCCATAAATGACCTTGGGCAAGAAAGAAGGGTCAGTACGAAGGGACACCCTATTAGTGTGGAAGATCAAGTAAGGTCTCGACACACAAGGCCTGCAGCTTAAATACTCTTCTCGCTGAATGAGGCAAGTGTTGCTAGAAGTAAGGTTTTCCATGACAAAAATATTAAATCACATGAAAAAAAGGGCTCGAACGGAGGACCTGTGAGAGACTGAAGTATAAAGTCAAGTCCCAGGGTTCTAAGGGAGGCTTGATTGGAGGTTTAACGTGTAATACTCCTTCCAAAAATGTCTTGCATAGGCGGTGTGACATAATCGAAGAATTAAGTCCATTATGAAAGTTAGCGATAGCTGCTAAATGTACAGTGACAGTCGATGTTGAGGCTCCTGCACGTAAGAGTAGTCAGGTATTGTAAGATCTTTTGAATAGGCATAGAGAAAGGGTCTAAATTCTGATATTTGGCTCAGATACAGTACCTGTCCATTTACTAGAATAAACTTTCTTGGTGGAAGGTTTGTGTGAAGCTAGAAGAAAGAATTTCAAACAGGAGATGGGATGTCAGGCAGTCTGGCAATCACTGGAAGTGGAGGAACCAAGCTGTGAGCTTGAGACTGTGGAGGTTTGGATGAAATCAGTCCCCGAGGATGAGATATGTCTTGGGAATGATCCAGGATCCATGGGTTGTGAATCAGATGAGGCCATAGAAACGGGAACCAGACTTGATAGGGCCAGTAGGGGGGGCAATGAGGATCACTTTGCTTCTCAATCTCTGAGCTTTCTGGAGAAATTTTGGAATGAGGGGAAATGGGGGAAAAGGCATACAGAAGGCCCACGGGCCAGAGCGTCCCTCGGTGGTTCCTTCCGAGGGGGGAATCAGGGCAAAGTAGCTTCTGCATTTATAGTTTAAGGGGGAAGCAAAAGATGACAGCAAGGCTTGCCCCAGCATTGGAAGATCCGATCCACTGTTACAGGGTTGAGGGACCACTCGTGAGGCATCAGATGTTCCTGCTCAGATTGTCTGCGATAAGGTTGGAACTCCCGGGAATGTATGTTGCTATAAGAAAGCGGTTGGAAGCTAATCGCCCAGTGCCAAATCTTCATGGCTTCCCAACACAGGGGGAATGATCTGGTTCCGCCTTGCTTGTTGATATACCAGACGATGGACATGTTGTCTGAATTGCAACGGTCCCAGAGGGTAGGGATGCATGGAACGCTTGCAACACTAAGAGAACTGCCCTCAGTTCCAGGACAGTTATGTTCAAATTGGCCTCCATGAGGGAACAGGTGCCTTGGTCCGTCTTTCCCTGGAAATGCCCCCACCCTAAACAGGGAAGTGTCCGTGGTCACCGTGGCTGTGGAAGGCAGAATGGTCAACACCAAAGATTCGTTTGTGGCTTCATCCACCACAGCATTTAACGGTTTGTAAGATGCATCATGTGGAAAGAGTAGGCGAGTTAGAAACTACCACTGTGCAGAAAGGAGCCACTGCATGATTCTCATATGCAGTCTCACCAGTGGTACTAACATAATGGCAGCCGCCATGGAGCCTAAGAGTTGCAGTACCATACGTGCCGGTACATAGGTCTAAGGAAGAAGGTCTTGGATTTCGTGTCTTATTTTTGAAAGCCTGTGAGGGGGGAAGAGAAGCTTGACAGGATGTTGTATCGAAGACTGCTCCAATAAATTCCAGTGTCTTCATTGGGGACATTTAAGATTTGTCCTTGTTGACTGTAATCCCCAAGCGGAGAGTGAGACCTTGAGTGCGAGAGAGGCTGCGAACTAGGAGATTCCTGGTCGGAGTGGTAAGGAGCCAATCATCTAGATACGGAAACACCTGGAATCCTTGTAGTCGAAGATGAGCTACCACAACTGCCATACATTTGGTGAACACTCGGGGGGGCTGTCGAGAGACCGAACGGCAGTGCCCTGAACTGGTAGCGACTGGCTCCCAGCCGGAAGTGGAGAAACCTCCGGAAGCAGTGATCCATCTTTAATGTGGTAGTATGTGTCCTGGAGGGTAGTATGTGCCCTGGAGGTCTATAGAGCACATCCAGCTGTCCCTCCCTAGGAAGGGAAGAATGGACTGTACTCTGACCATCCGGAATTTTTTGAGGTTTGATAAATGTGTTCAATAGGCCGAGATCCAGGATTGGTCTCCAGTCCCCGGTCTATTTTGGCACTAAAAGAACCTCGAGTAAAACCCGGATCCTGTCTGGTCTGGTGGGACTGGTTGGATGACTCTTTCTTAGCAGCTTTTCTATTTCTAAGGCTGCTAATTCCCTCTGATTGGGTGGTACATCGGGGATTCGTTTGACGGGTCTGGGAATTAATCAAATGGTATTTGGTAGCCTCTGGATATTATTCTCTGCACCAAAACATCGTATTAATAAGATGACAAGCTGGTAGGTGCAGAAAAACAGCCCCCGACTGCTTCCAGAGGAAAGCAATTGGGGCGCTGGTAGGGTCTGCCGGAGAAAGAATCACTAGAACTCTGGTTATGCAGACCCTCTGTACCTCAAAAGCGGCGTCTTCCATATAAGTTGCCTCCTCTGCCCCAGGGGGATTGTTCACCAAGATTGTCACAAAAAGATCCTTGGAATTTCTTGAACCACATTTTTCCTCCCTTCCGATTCCTGGAGTAGGACCTCTGGGGGTTGGAAAAGCATTTGCCCACAGCAGACAAGGTCTTTCTGTCTTTCACACTATGTGCAAGTGTCTCTCGTACTTTGGGTCCAAAAAATGCATATTCATCGACAAGTGCATTGATGAAGGAAGATTTAAAGGGGTCTGCGAAGTCATACAACCGCATCGAAGCATTATGTCTCATGACAATGCCAGATGCGGCAGCTCGAGCTATCCCCTTAGTGGTGTATCAAACACATCAAGGAGTTAGAGATGGATTCAAGGGTAGCTAGCTGTGAGGCGACAGTATCACACACCTCATCAGGCAGTACCTCCACCAAAGAGGAGGACATTTCAGAAATTAGGTCTCTTTGGAGGTGAGTAAAGTGTGCCAGATAGTTCAGCGACCGAATGGCGAAGGTCACTGAAGCATAGGTCTGCTTCCCTAGTCTGTCCATGGTCCGGGACTCCCTGTTTGGAGGACGGACACTGGAACTATCTTCTGCCAGTTCCTTCTTGGTGGCCATTGCCATGACCATAGAATCAACTGTCAACTGCTTGGAACAGTGAGGCTGGTCTACAGATGTAGATAAAAGTTTGTCTGGCCTCCGGGGGACAGGTTCTGCGTTGTCCGGGGCCTTCCGGGCACACTGCACAATGAGCTTAATACAGTCATCTGCAGATGGGGTTACCCAGGAAGTAGATGGCCAGGCATAGAAGGCCTGCAAGAACACAGATTCCTCAGAAGAATGGTTAGAGGACTTCCAGTCTCCCCACTGCTTGAGGATTTTGAGAATGTCTCCGTGGGGACCTTTCCCCCTCATCATAATCAATCAGTATCAGATAGATTCCTCCGGGGAATCTAGGTGCTTCCTCTTGCACCATTTCAGGTGCTTCCTCTTGCACCATTTCTTCCAGAGTGGCTCACCAGTGAGATCTGAGGAGGACTCTGAAGAAGGGGTCCCCTTCAAAGGGGGTTCTTGTGGCTCCTGTGCCCGGGGTCCTGAAATGGAGGGAAGAGGTGTATGCTTGGGGGGGGGTTCTGATACTGACGTCATTGGTGCTGACTGTGAGCCTTCGGAGTGAAGAACCCTCTCAATCACCTGGACAGCAGGCCCGCCCGAGGAGGGATGGGAACCAGGAAAGACAACCTTGGAACCTTGGAACCGGGGTCACACCCAGCCCTGTGGAGGCCACCTCCAGGGGATGAGCTCCAAGAGGACTAGAAGCTGTTGGAGCCGTGGACATAGACAGCGCCAGTGAGAAAACAGGCGCTGGGCTAGGTACCAAGGTACGGACAGTCCAAGCACTGCTCCGAGAGAGCACTGGCTCCACCGGAGCAGATGCAGCAAGGGTGATCGGTGCCAACAGGGGAAAAAAAACATTGTCGAAGTCGAGACAGTATGCACAGGAGTGGACATCGGTACAGAGATCTCCAGGATCTAGGTAGAGGATAAACAGGGGAAGATGTAATAAAAGATTCCTATCCAAGAGGGGTGAAGTTCTAGCTGGAATGGGCAATCCCCTAGCTGCCAGAAGCTGGTCTACAACCCGCTCTAGATCTAATTCAGAAAAACTCCTAGTGGATCTAAATGAAGCTGCTGAAGGAGAATCAGGTCTTTCTAGAAAGGGGCTAAACCTATGCCTAAAAAAAGGGTCGTAAGTTGGAGAATATCTTGTCCTTCGCAGATATTTGAGGTTTTGGAGCCAATGGAGCTGGAGAAACTGTCAGCACCGTGGCCGGGGATGGTGCCGAAGCAGGTACAGTCATCAGAGCCAATGTCTGATAAAAGGATGGCACTGAAGTCAGTGGGGCAGAGGTTGGAACCGAAATAAGGGTGAATATCATGGATGGCACCAAGGGAGAAGATACAGAGCCTGCTGCCGAAGAGGTCTACGCCAAGGGTGCTGGCGAAGCACGGAGCCGACTGACAGATGCAGGAACAGAGTGACTCCATTTTTCCTTATGTTTTTTGGTCTTTGGAGAGGGCGAGACCTCAGACCCAGATAGAGCCTTGAAAAAGGTGTCTTGATTAAACATTTTAAAATAAGCTTATTTTTACATTCTGCTAGTGTAAGATTACTAAAACTAGGACAAATGTTACAGTCAGCTTTAATATGATCCCCGCCCAAACAGTAGACACAATGAGCATGTGTATCCGAGGTTAGGCATCTTATGCCCACACTTGTCACACTGTTTAAACCCCAACTTAGCTTTGTCTGACATAGTAAGGCAACAAGGCTATCCTATAGAAAAAAACAAAATAAGGGAGAAAAAAGGTGAGAGAATACCAATGAAGGAATTTAAAAAATACCACAAGTGGTAAGGAAGGGCCTGTCAAAGGCAGGAGAGAGGGACAGTACCAATAATGGTAGAAATTAAAATTACCAAGGTAAAGTGTAGGGAATAGAATTAGGTTATAGGCAAGTGAGAAAAGGCTAAATTGACTAAAAAATAAACAATTTTGAAGAGAAACTATTTTAAAAATGACAATTTTCTACTTAGCTTTGAGAGAGATGGCTAGCATGTCTGACTAGAAATGCGGCAAATGAGATCTGGAGTAACTAGGAGACAGGCATTATGGGTAGGTCTCAGCTGAGTTTTTGGCTGGCGTGAGCTTGGAAATGGCCATATCGATTCCGAGGATGGAACCGAAGTCCTAATAGTAATTAATGAACAAAGTTTTACATCAAATATAATATTAATACAAATTGACCAATGCAGTAAGGCTTTCAGGAGTGGCCACAGTGTCAAATAAATATAAGTACTCTCAAAGGTTAAATATATTCTCTAAAAGGACCAGTCATAATGAGAAGTTTAAATATATTTAATAATAAAATAACATGAAAATACTAAATATCTATTTACAACACCAGAGTTTCAATCACAGGAATTATTAAAAATAACACAGATTAATAGATTCACACAAACAAAGTACTTAACTAATCTCACTATATTTCCTTCTTTCAGTTTTTTCCATTAGGGGACAGAATGATATCACACACATTTGGTCATCTGACTTCTGGTTCCCATGCTACCCCCATTACTAGAAACTGAACCAGAATCTCACACGTGTTACCATACACACAGAGCTTTGCTAAGATGTGTTACAGTATCTTAAAGCCATAAACCATTTCAACACTTCCACCCTTATAGGACAGCAATACGTTCACTCCTACAGACAATAGAACAAAAATTCTCCTTGTTTTCACAGACATTTTGTCTCAAGCAATCAAAACTGTAAGGTACAATTTTTATGGGCTACCAGGTAATTTAATTTCAAACTATTTTTCAAAGTAAGCCAGACTGAGATTAACCTTTTCTCTTCCAGTATTCCCTGCTACAAGATTTTAAATTTCAATAGTTATAATACACAGTCTGACATGCAAGTGTATTTTGTTTTCTGTCCAGCAGGATACACGGTTTAATTTTTGACAAGCAGCTTTACAAATACAGGTTTCAACACAAGTATCTGTACAAATCAGTTTGATATACAAATGACTCGATTCTTACAAAATTCAAGCTAGCTATGCTGGCATACGTTACACATCCACTGCCCTACTTCTCCTGGCATAGCTGGCAATACCCCACGTCATCACAGAGATCACAGAAGGAAGCTGAACAAATTTATTTCACTGCAAATTCCCTGGTATTTGTGAAATTGCCAAATTCAAGTAGAAAGTGGATGAATACAGCAAAACAAGGAAATCCAGGCATAGGAACACATTAGATAGTCTGCAATATGACAGCATGGCATTTGCAACTTCAATATGTAATATCCAATCTACATTATCTTTGGATAAATAGTCAAGATGTGAGAACTATGTGGCATTACAGAAAAATCACACAGCACTAACTGACCGTTTTGAAGATTCTTCTGGAGTTATTTGTAAATATTAAGTACTTCACTATAAATAGTTGCTGAATCACCCAAGTTACTCAAAGAGCTGAAAGATTCCTATATCTAAAATCACTTTTGGGGGATAAAGAACCAATAACAGGCACAACACAGAAGTGACACGAATTACACTTCTATTCACCAATGCAAAGAAAGATGACTTATGAATTCAACAGAAACATCCCAAAATCCTTTATCATTGATGCTAAACATATAAAATTGCTTAAAAAAGTACATCCAGAAGGTGAAGACACAAACATTCTGCAAGGTAATGGAACAAGAATGTGCTGAGAGATACAAGATATCTCAAGATTAACTTACTGAAAATGTAACAAGACCAAAACATCTCTATAAACTATCCAGAGAATACACATGAAACTCCATCTATATCTCTGAGTTAACCAAAAATGACAGAAAAGGGGTTTAACCATTATTATTCAAAATATGGGGATTGTTGAAAAAGCCAGCAGACAGTTCTCAAAAAGAGAGAAATGAAGACTAAATAATTACTTCAGCACTTAAAATCTGCTCCTGCATGTGAAGTTGTATTAAACAAAAACATCTAATTTGTCATACAAAACAGTGGCTGTAAACCTTTGAAGCATATAAAATATAATATGTAAAATAAAACCTGCAGAGCAATAGCACTGTTAGAAAATGAAAGGTAAATTGCTTTAAGTGTACACACATCTGTAGTGATTCCTGAAACGCTACTTCAGGTCAAGGACAAATCATTTAATTTGGACCCCCTCAATCCAGAGGGGAAAGTCTCTAAAACAGAAAAAGGTACCACTCCCTTCTAAACAGGAAGAAATGCTTTGCACTCTTTACTGTTGGAAGAAATTGTTAGTTACTCTCAGCTGCTGCCTTGCTTTTGCCCTGTGGAGAAGTCTGCAGTCCTGGACAGAGCACCAGGTGGAACACATGGCCTGTGAAGATTTGGACCTACTATTTGGACTTCTGACAGAAATTCAATACATCAAGTAACTGGTACTGAATTCCAGATGAGGGGCTAGTAGAGTTGTACTGTGCATCTGTTTATTTAAACAGATCTGTGTTTTCTTTGAGCAAGTTCTAAAGCTGTATGTATATTTGATTTTATTGGGTGCATAGTTTAATTTCAGATAATGAGCTTTATTGTTCTTTCAGTGTTAAAGGCTGGTGGCGATTGGTTTACTCATTAATTTAATGTTATGAGTACTAAATGTGCAATAATGTTTTGTCTCATACTTTTTGAAAAGCAACTTCTCAAGCTACTGCTAGCATACCAACAATGCCCGTCGGCATTACCACAAAGACAAGGAAGGAGTGCTGATACTGGACGGTTAACCCTTCCTGCAAAACACTGTGTATTTTTGTGCTAAATAATCTTGGTAAAGTTAAACTGGCATCAAGTTCTGGCCAAGGTGGGCAAAATCATGAAAGGCCAATTGCTATAAATCTAATATGCAGTTGTACAATTTAAGGCAGGCAATGGCTAACAGAGGTGGTCATCAGCTTTTACTGTACACTCACCCTTCACATGGTAACTAGCAGCAATGTTATAAAGATTGTGAAACCATAGCCCTTGTTTTCACATATGAAACTGCTGCCAAAAGGTGGGTTTACATACCCATTCAAAGTGACACCGAAATGCCACTGAAAATATAAGATTAATAAACGATGAAATGAAAACTCTAGCCTTTGCCTTCTGTATTTTCAGTGGCATTTCAAGCTCTCTCTATACATTACATACACACACATTTCAATATCCACACACACATCTCTCTCCTGGTTACACAAAAACTGAAAATGGTAGTATAACCTGCTCAGCGGTTTGTAATAAGAGCCGCTCATGATAAAGTAAAAATAAAAGGAGGAAAATAATCTTAAAATACATCTATATCTTTTTCTTGGGGGCGTTAATGATGAAAACACCTACTCCAGTCCCAAACCGCACTCTATTATCCCCAAAATTATGGTAGTCACTTCGTTCTGATTTAACTAATCACACAGAGTATTCTCTGTTCAAGCCATAGTTCAAACAATAGTTTAAAATGCAACTGTCCTTCTAAAGGACATGTCATATAGACATACATTTCCACTGTAAAGTACTTGTTCCACCATATTAACACGCTCATCCTAAATGGTGATCCAGTTTACCACACTATTACTGCTCTAAGCACACTACACATAATCAAATCCCTTCTGTCATCTTACAAGTTTTCATTAGCTTTCCTAACCTAACAGCTACTACACATCTCCAGCACTTCTACTTTTCCTACTTTAACTTTAGTCTCCTTTTTAGATTACAATTACGTAACTGTACACCCATTTGGTTTGCTATCTTTGTATATATATTGTCAGACTGTATACTATGGAGTGTTTTGTTACATTTTGATAGAACCCGGGCTGAGTATGTAATTGGCTATTGCTGGATCAGTGTTCTATCCCAATAAAATTTAAATCCATACATGTGCCAGGTGTGCAGCATAACACCTGGAATACAATCCTATTAACAAGCCAGAACAGGTTCGATTTACCCCCTTTATAAAATGTTCTTATTTCTGGAGATTTGTTCTAATTTTCAGGCTCGAGTTACCTTCTCCCACAAATTCCTGAATCAACTCCCCAATGGCCACATATTTCAAATCTGTTCAGTGAAAAAGGAAACCACAGAACATGACATTAATAATTTAAAGAGAGAGAAGGGACATAATACAGCACTCTTTTTGAAAAACAAGAATAAATTGTGTTTATGCGGTAGATGTTTGCAGTATCATTAATGTCAGATTTTCCAGTGTCTTTACTAACAGGCTTATTTTGCACCACTTTTATAGCACTCTTTTTTACACTTGTGTTACTGAGTTGTATCCCACAATCTTACTGTAAAGTAGAGAGTGTCAATAGTTCATCAGTATTCAGATATACTAAACTATACAGACCTCCGACTGAAATACCCACTTTTCAAAAGCCTGTTATACCTCTCAAGTGTAAAGATTTTCGCAGAATGTCCAGACTTCTGCCTCATATTTTTGATCCATTTTTTTATAAAATTGCAGTTTTCTGGCACATTATTAAAGAATGAAGTCAGAAAATGACAGCCAACCGAGTTTCTGACTTCATACCCTTCACACAATTCATGCTAATACAAAACCTTAGTTTAGCAACACTGTAAGTTTGCAAGAGCAATATTTAAAATGTGTACTTATTTTTGGGCCTTTGTCCCAACTTCTTGCTCTATGAGGTACCCATTGTCAATCTCCGCAGGTTGAGTGGTATATGGTGCATACTACCTTTATAACTCATACTGATAATGCTATTGCAATCCTACATTTTAACACTGCATATAGCTTGAAAAATACAACAGAGGTTCACTGCTGCTAAGATTTGATGTACATACGTCCTAGATAGAAATGCCACCGATTTTCATATCTAAAGGATGAGCAGTATAATAATGCAAATTACCTGTACGATAAGGCTATTAAAATCCTAAATTTTTACATAGTACACAACATGAAAAATTACAATAAAAAAATAACGTCTGACCAGTGGTTCACTGCTGTTGAAAGTAGTAAACGTGTACACGCTGTCAGTAGATATATATGCTACTGGAGTACCGTTACAGTTTTTTTCTAACTTTTCATGTTAGAAAGCATGGCTCCTTATCCGTGGGGAAAAGGCTGCTACAATGCAGAGTAATTAGAAGAAAAGTGCCATTACAGACACGTTTTCTAACTTTTCATGTTAACAGCATTACTGAGAGTGGTGCTTTCTTATTCAAGGAAAGAGTCAAAACAGCTGCTAATACGGTAAATATGTTTACTAAACATCAACTGCTGTGAAACAAAAATAAGGTTACAAGAGGTACAGAGGCCTACTACAATTACTTGACACGAAAATTCACAAATGTTGTGGAAGCTCAATGTAATCTTTCTGCAGCGCGTTATACAGGTCGCATGCAAACGGCCTTTTTAAAATTCGTATATGAAAATAAGATCCTACTGTCGTGAAGACATGCAGTGATAGCAAGATTGTTTAAAATGCACTAAAACACAAACTGTACAAATGTGACATCAGTAATAATCAACAAAAATGATTCGAATAAATATATAGAAAGTTAAAAACCAAACAATAGGTTGTCATTTATTGGAAATTTCAGACTCAGCAATTCATTTACACATTCACAATTCACAGTAAGAATAGTGTAAGACTAATAATAAATAAACAACATTTGGTTATTTGGGAGTGCTAAAACCCAGTTCCAGCGCAATATTAACCATTTCCACACTGTAGTGTAGGCTAGCTGTCCCACGTAGCGTTTGCCATATCATTCGTGTTCAGAAAAAGCTAAACAAGCTCCCCATAATTACAAACTAGGATTAGCAAACTACAGATAAATATCACAGTGGAATATAAGAGTCTGTTCCTAGTACCTCAAAAAACTACAAGAAGCAACAACTACATGACCCACTCCCAAAATTCTGTCTCTTACCTTGACTGTGACTGAAAGGAAATCTGGGGTCTTAGTCTGTATCCACGCCTTAGGTCTCCATGATACAGCCCTACGGATCAAACATTTTCAGAGTAACAGACAACTATCCCTTATGAGCAATCATAATGAGAGATAATGTACAAAATACGTTAATACTACTACATCACGAAAAAAAGGAGAATGCCAGAGTGCAACGCCCACGGGCGGAGTGAGTGAAAAGAATGAAAAAAAAATTGTCCAACAGCACACGTCACCACTGTGGAGTATGTAAATAAGGAAACCAGTGTGGATGTCAAAAAAATGCTAAAAGGCTGTTTTCTGGCATGCGTCTAGCTAGCAGCTACTGCTTTCCATACTCACGCAGTGGGGTGTTCTTAACAGTGTTAGTCCTATAAATTCAAAAAGTCAAGAACGAAATTAAATATGCCCATGATCAGGACCTTTTCTTAAATGTTTACATTTAGTTAGCACATTAATAAACTTAAAAACTTTGTGTCGACGTGTATTTCTATGCACATTTTATTTTTTGACAGAAGGTAATTTAGAGGTAAAGTCGGGAATTCTCCAGAAAAGTAGGGAATCTATTTAAGGAGGTTTGGCAAATGTGACTTGAACATATTTTAGTAGACAATGTATGCTGGTATTTAGTAATACTTTATTTCTACATCATTAATATTTAATGAAATGATAAATTATGTAAACCGGGTCATCTTATTCACTGAACAATTACCTCCTTTCCGGCTGAGCGCAAGCGTGGGTACAGATGTTTATGTTGCTGTATTCTCGCGTTATCTTGTTGGCCAATTGAACGGTTTCGTTCTTTACTATTTATTTACTAGTCTGGGACCACGTTGCAGCTGTCAAAGGGTTTGGAATTGGTAGTCTGTAGTCCTTTATGAAACTATTGTTTTGTTCAAAGCTACTCTTAACACAGTTAACGAAGAATTTTATTGTGCAATTCCGCTTTTTTTTACTTGGTTACAATATCTACAGAAAGTAACAGTATTCTGTTCATCTTTTATAAGTCTGGACAGCTTATTCTTAGCTCTCAAGCTTCTATTTCCAAAATGTAGTGTAACTGCTTCTCATAATTGTGAGACAAATATTCAAAATGTAGACACTTACTAGGAGGTTTAACTACGAAGCATGATTAAACCCCGGTTAATTCATAATGTAAACGTGTTTGATAGATTGAGGTGACTTGATATTATTCAGCATGGATATTTTGTTAAAAAAAATAACAACGAGAATATGACAGAACATCTCGATATGGAGAAATGTGGAACATGTACTTATCTCTGAAGTGTACCTCATTATGAGGAACGTACCTCATTTGGGGTCTTAAAAAGTTCATGTTCCTCAAAGTTCCACATTGAAAGGGTCTGTCACACATTCAGTGCTGGGATTTTTTTGACTGATACCTATGGTAAATAGAAATGAATCATAGTAATTAATTTAAAGAACGTAATACCAGCATATTTTGATCATCCCATGACCTTCCTATTTGAAATTGTTAGTAAGCCGTTAGTAAGCGCACCGCATTTTGCCCATTTGCTCCACGTTATGAAGGCTAGTGCTCCTCATTTTGGGAGGGAATGTTGAGAGCTATGCTTTCAAGAATCAAAATGAGAACAGCTCCTCATTATGAGGTACACTTGAGAGATATGAGTTTTATCGGTATTTTGTTTTGTTTTACTGTCACATAATGACTTTAGCCTTACATTTATTAAGGCGTCGTAAGACAGCAGTGTGTAGAATCCCAGGACACAAACTTTAATGAAAATAAGTGCCTTCATCAAGTACACACTGCTGTCCTTTTTTTTTTTTTTTTTTTTGCTTTACTAGTTTTGGTTGCTGATATTTGTTCCAAGCAAATGGAGGAACAAATGCGAGACTGCACAGACAGTAAGGCAGGGGAAGAAAGATCTGAGAGATGTTAAACATAATGACAGAAAGGAAGAAAGAGAAAATGATTTTGGGGAAAGTATAATAAATACACAATGGGAAAAAAATCATAGGAGGAATGGATATAGCTGGAGTGACTGAGCAGAGGGAGTAGGTGAAAAGGCATCAAGAAAAATCAAAAGATATTAAACTGGGATGTGAAAGACGACTGCAGAGAGGATCAAAGGTGAATTTAGGTGAGTAGGATATGTTGTAAGCAAATGATTGCTAGGCCATCTGGATTCCATAAGGCGAATTTGCACTGCTATAGTAAGGGCAGATTTATGGGAAGGCAGGTTCTACATGTCACTAAGAGAGTGTATAGTTATGAATGTGGAAGCAAAATGTGTATATGTGTATGCAGTTAAAAATGGGGGCAGAAGGGGGCACATTATTAGGAAAGAAATGATAGTGGACTACCCTGTCTAGGCAAACTTAGTAAAGAATGAGAGTACAGATGAGGAGAGAATAGGTAAGAAGGAATAATGGGTACAACAAATTGAATATAAAGCTCTAGAATACTAATGACTTGTGATCAGTTGTTAAAAAGGAGGGGAGAATATTAAGGCACCTAAGGGCTAGTAAGGCACAAGTTTTAATAATTCAGGAAATGCATCTAATGGAGCAACAGCACAAAATGTTTAAAGAGGATGGTGATCTTTTAGTAGCCAGTTCATTGTGAGGAAATGGGAAATAAAGAGGAGTAGCTGTCCTGTTTCATTGCATAATAAAGGTAGATATGCACGGATTCAAAGGTATGCAGGAAATTAGGGAAATACTTAACAAGATAATACATTTTCAGAAGGGTGCTACAATACTGATCTGTGAGTGGAGTACCATGGTCCACAGAAATCAGGTGAATACAGACAGAAGGACAAAAAAAATCAACTGATGTAGATTGCTCAGGAAATTCTTAGAGGCAGTAGGCTAGGAAGACCCATGGGAGGCACAAAACGAAGAAGACAAATACACTTATTACATACCTCACTATAAACTCAGGTCAAGTATAGACAGGGGGTATGTGACAACAAAAGAATGTCTGTTTAGTGTTTGGTGCAGCAGTAGTGCCCAGAGCATTGACAAATCATACAGTGACTGGACTAGAGCTTAAGGAACAACAGTAAGGGAATATAGAGAAGCACTGGGGGTTTCTGGCACACCCAGTTACGAACAGAGAGGAGGAAAGGGAGATTAAGCAAATTATGGATCAGGTGCTAGGACAGGCATTGATTGAACATGGCAATGGATGGGATGATAAAAGGAGTTAATCAGTGAAAGAATAAAAAATATACATGGGTAATAAAACCCAGTGGAACAAAGAAAAGTTATGGTAGATGAGTTTAGAGATCAAAAGAGAGAATGGAAAGGAAAGATGAAAAAGAGAAAAATGTGTAAGTCTGCTGCAAAAATGGAAGGATAAAAGTATATTGTGTAAAAGGACTGCAACAGAACAAACAAATGGTCTTCACTGATAATCTGATAATCTGAAGGTTACAAGAGTGCTGGTGGTAAGACTGAGATAGCAAGAGTTGGAGAAGGGAGATAAAAAGTGAAAAATGTACTAGAGCGCAGGGAAGTGTGTAGATTAGAAAAAATTGGAGGAATGTAGAGGCTACTACCAAAAGCTTTATACAGAGGAAAGAAGAGAAGGGAAATGAAGAAGAAGAGGATAGACAGGTATGGGTAATAAAAGATAATAGGATATTGATGGAGGAAGCAGTAGCAGTACTGATGAAGCCAGTGGGGAAATACAAAATAAAGAAAGTGTGACAGAAGATGGCAGGAGGGAAAGTGACCTGGGGGCGATAAGATTCTTACAGATTTGCAGACTCTGATATAGGATAAGGTGCAAATGATATGGTAGATCATGTAAGTATGATAATAACAGGGCAAGACCAACCAGAATCATGGAGAGAGAGAGAGAGACCATTATAGCTATGATACTGAAAGATGAATGGATCAGCACCTTCCGTCCTCATATAGGTAAACTTCAATCCTTAATCATGGTTGTAAATGTTTTATGTTCATAATGGGGGGAAGATTGGGAAAGGTATTTTCAAGAGTTATATATATGGATCAGACAGGGTTTGTTGTGGAAAGGAGGATAGTGAATAACCTAATCAGGACATTTGAACTAATGCAGGAGGAACAGGAGAAGGGAGAGGAACTTACATCTCTCGATGCTGAAAAAGCTTTCAGTAGGGTGAGTTGGGGTTGTTTGTTTAGTGCAGTAGAGGAATGGGGGCCTCGTAGAGACTGGGTGCAGATGATAAGAAACATTTATAAAGGGGCTTCAGCAAAGGTAAAGATAAGGGCTGAAGTATCTCAGTTAATAAAGTTGTACAGAGGAACCAGACAGGGATGATCTTTCCCCATTAGAATTTGTGATGTACACTGAACCCTTTGTAGACAGGTTTAGAAAATCCAGGACTAAATATATCTCTATGCAGATGACATACTTCTGACCATGACACATCCAGAAGAAGACGAGGAGGTGTTGTGGAAAATACTGAAGGAATTTGGGAGATACTTTAGACGTAAAATAAACTAGAGTAAAACTTTAGCAATGAAATTAGGTGCCCTCTAGAGGCGGGTAGATGGAATGCGGACTAATAAAATGAAATACTCGGTTGTCTGGATTGGGAAAGGAGTTCAAGAATCACAGAGGATCACTTATGACCACATAACAGAAAAGATGAAAGAATAATGTTGAGATATAATATTAGATCTGGATCACAGAATTGAAGTTTTAAAAATGAGTATGCTACCACTATGGTCAATATGTGGGGCAGGTGACAGTGATTATTGTATATGATAAGGATGTCATTGGTTCCGTTGACTGGGACTTTGGTGATATCTATTGAATCGACCAAATTTGGTCAACTATATAGATAGTCAACAGATATGCAAATCGACAATCCTAGGGTAGGGGAATTCTCCCTTTCCCCCAGGGATTGTGTAGTCTTGGAGGTAGTATATATAATTATCAGGGTTGTGGGGTGGGAAATGACATTTAAGTTTTTTAAAAGTAATATTTGCATGTGCCAAGAAATAATCTCAGTACATGTGTACCAGGAAGTTGATACTTCCATTTTTGATACAGTGGTTTATCTTCAGAATGTCAGCATTTGTGTTAGTTGATCAACTGAAGGTAAATAGTGCTAAGATACTAAGTAAAAAGTACTTTTTTCATTTTTTAGTTTAAAGAAATGTAGGCACTGCAATGTAAAAAGAGAAGAACGGTTGGGCAAAAGTGAGATCAAGTTAATATGTTGTAATATTTTGCTGGTGGGGATGGAGATGGGGTGTAAAAGTGCACTGATTATAATATATGTAGAGCTGAGATGTTTTCTATTACTTTTGCATAGGTGAATATCTGAATAAATGCCCTTGGCTTAATTTAATAACAAGTTTCTTGTGAAACCATGTGTGCTATAAAAGTAAGAAAACACTGTGAATGTAATAAAGTTTTCTTTTATCAAATACATTTTCAGTGTGAGTTGAAAAGTCTGCAGCTGACAGCAGCTGTACATTCTGTTCTTATGTGTCCATGGACACAAGCCAACTTAAGGTCCAGGCAATAAATCTTAAGAGTTCTGGACCCTGTTTCCAAAGAGAAATATAAAATTAAAGGGTACAAGGACAAACAGCTTTGTAAAAAATAAAGTTTGAAATTATTGGAAGTGAATAAGAGATAGCTTTCCTGGCACCTAAATACTTCAATACATTTACTAGAACAGTATACAATTTAGTTTTATTTAAACATAGCCAGTGTACTTTTTCTTAAGGCTAAAAGTTAATGTTTTCTGAAAGCATACAAGGTCTTTTTCACATCTGGGAGGAGAATAAAAATAAGAAAAGAACTGATAGCAATTAGTGTAAGCAGGAACACATGCTGTAACATGCATTTTAGCATGGACAACCTTAATTTTAGGTTAGGTAATGCTTGGAACTGCAGTTGTTGATTTGGGTCAATTGTTCCTATCAGGAGGGTTACATTTCATTATTTGAATATGTACATAGTTTTGTATGTTTGTTTTAAGTTAATAGGTTCCAGGGGTATTCTGGGAGTGTGCCTGATTTATGTTTTAGGGTTTTTAGAAAAACAAAAAAGTATTGTAAAATGTGACATAGGTTCAAATGGAGATGACAAGAAACAACTGTATAAATGATCAACCTGCCTAACATTAGTGGGGGCATGTAACACAAAATCTGAAAATACACATTTAAAAAAGCTGACATGAATAGCAGGTGGGTATATTAACTTCTTATCATAATGGCTACACTATCCATATTTTGGAACATGACTTGCCTCACATGTGTAGATAAAATTAAGAGTATTGTTTTATATTAAAATGCAGAGTATAAATATCAATGTTATAGGAGACACATTTGGAAAGAAACGAGCAAGTGAATTTTGTAAAGAAAGGATTTTAGGATGGATACTTAGCAGAATATCAGAGAAAAATGAGAAAGGGAGTACGAATTCTAATTGCTAGAAGGGCTTCCAATAGTGATAGAAGAAGAGAAAAAAGATAATAATGGTAGATTTGGAGTAGTAAGGCGCTACTGGTAAGGGAAGATGATTACAATAACCTGTATTCGTATTCCACCTAAAACTGCTATTATGGAGGGAGAAATATTCAGCTTTCAGCAGGGAATATTACTTATAGGTGGGACTGGAGCTTTGTTTGCAGCAGTGAGGTATATCTTGGGGGACCTAGAAGGGAAAATATATATTTATTTTATTTATTTGACATTTGTTAACTGGGTTAGTCCAACTGAGCCAGGGGCCCATTTTCAGTGGAGACCCGAGGAGCAAAGCTCCAAATTATATACGATTTTACAAAAGATTACAATAAATACAAAGTGGTCATAAAAAAAGAAGGTAGATTTCCGAAGACATTTATAAAAATATTTGGTATGGAAGATATGAATTCAGTAGTAGGAACTCTGAGACTATTTATATATTATTCTGCAAGGTATAATTTAGACAGAAATTATATTTCACAGAAATGTATGCATTTAATTGAAAGCTTCTGTATATCCAATAACTGTTTCAGATCATGTGCCAATAACAACCTAAGATAAAAATGCAGGGTATCAAAATAAAAAAGAGACACTGGCTCTTCCCAACTGATCAGTTAAAAAGAGAGGAATGTAAGGAATTAGTGTTGGAAAGTATTTAAAAATTGTTAGGGAAGATAGAAACTAATTTATAAAATATAGGTAGTGAAGTTTAAAAACAGGGTAGAAACTCAAGAAGAAGAGATATGGTTAAGAAATAAGAATTATCTAGAAGAACTCTTCTTCACATGGGTAGGGAGCCTGTTCCATTGATTGGGTAGTGTCTGGGATACATACCTGTCTCTCCAGCAGGTCCTATTTATACCACATGCAAGATTTAAGTCTTTAGAATGGGGTAATTCTGGTGTTGTTTGTTTTGTGGATATGCAGAAGGTCCAGCAGTGTGGGGTCTGACAATGCCCTGTATGCCAGGCATAGATCTTCCCTCAAAAGCCTGTAGGAAGTATATGGATAGCAAGAGACATGCCATAAAAATGATTTTATTCCTTTTTAGATTTATATACAGGTCAGGCATATTTTTAGTAACCAGAGGAAAAGTTGTTAACAGTAATTAGTAAAATGTTGAAGGATTTTATCTGGGAGGAGAAAAAGGGCAAGGGTCATGTGGGATAAACTGATCCTTCCAATTGAATAAGTTGGTTTATGATTACTTGATTTGAAGAGATATTTTACAGCTATGTATTTAAGACTCATATACATAATACAAGCTATAATTCAAAGTGGAAAGGGATGATGATGAAGTGTGTGTGTGTGTGTGTGTGTGTGTGTGTGTGTGTGTGTGTGTGTGTGTGTGTGTGTGTGGAGATTCAACAAATAAAGGAAGAGTGGGATTATAGATGCAGATCCTTAAGAAGAATAACAACAGCCATACAGAATATAATATATGTAAAATGGCAGAACATATTCTAAGAACTAAGCCTACACAAGAATGGAGAAAGGAGTTTTGCTGATAGGGATGACTGCAGTTAGGGGTAATAGAATGGCAAGAGGCCAAGAAGACATTTGGTCTGCATGCTAGAGAGTGCCTTCCCTATCAGGGATTGATATCAGAGTATAAAAAGGGATAATTAGTAGGGCATATAAAATATTACACAGTAACTACAAGAATCAATTAGAGGAGGTTGGGTTGGAAAAGATTGGGAAGAGAGACTGGATAAGTAATGCACAAGGAGTCAATGGGAAGACATATTTATGGTCTCCAGCTGTGCAACAAAGTCTAGAAGATTTAGGATTTTTGCTTGGAAGGTTTTGGAAATGTATTTTTATACTGCAAGCCGACTCCAAATAATTTCTCCTCAGGTAGATGGTGTGACGCCCGCTCAATGGCCCAGTAATCAAGCAGCCTCAATCCTCACCACTAGCACCAGTGAGGGGCATGCACATTGGGGGGATAACAAGTACACACACAGTAAAATACAATTTCCCTTAAGAACACACAGAGATCACAGTCAGTCTGGAGCTGGTTTCTCCCTTTCTCTCCAGATCCCCAATAAGACTCCCCACTGGCACATCTATAGGGTCCAGATCTCAGCTTAATGGTCAAGCTAAAACCTCCAGCACTCTCTCTGTCCAACCAGTGCTTCGTGTCCCTGCCGAAGTAGCTGACACACACACACACACACACACACACACACACACACACACACACACACACACACACACACACACTTTAAGATATGCTTACATACAAACACACAGACACTCCTGGGGAAGGCTGGCACATGTTCTACAGCTGTACCCCTTTCTGCCCAGACTATAAGGTAATACCAACTGCCACCAACCACTAATATCAGCTATTATAAGACTCTTCCCAAAGGGTGGCCAGTTTCACTGTGTAATATTACTGTTATCCAAATAGTGTGTACCGAACAGCAAGACTATTGAAGTGGCTTGGACAGTATCACCAAACACATGCAATGTACTCTGAGAGCTTCAATTATCACTACACAAAACATCCATAGTTGAAAGGGTTAAAATATTTAATAATAAATAATAAAAACACAAGACAAATCTCATCAATTCAACATAGTGCTAATGAAGAGTTCAGAAATCACAGGAACTTTAAAACAATATTGTAGGATACTCTGACATAAATATAGAAAACAGACAGACAAATCTGGCTAAATGCCTGTCTAACTCTAAGAGAAATCACTGTTCTAAATACTACTTACATACAGAGCACGCAACTGCTGGTGAGTAGATGTTCTTACTAGATCCCAGACAAGATACAAAATGCTCAGTCTTTCTCTCTGAGAAAGTTTTAAATTGATAATACACAGTACTGCTGAGTCATTTCACATTACATAATTTTAGCACTTCCCCTTTAGTTCTCAGGCTAACAGAAACTCAAAATGTACATTTCTTTGTAAGCTGTACCTGGCTAGGAAGCCACAGCAGTAAAATACACTTTTACATATAAATTCTAATAATTATCTCTGTCTTAAACAATAGAAAGAATTTGCTAGCCCAGACATCCTGTCTCTGAGTTTGAGATCAAGCATAGTGGTAATTCTTTACTTAACAGCTTTCTTCCAGCAGGGTGCACTGTCATTACATTTTTGAAGTTCAGCATATAACACAGTTGTCTTACATTTAGTTTTCCTTACATTTGTAAAAACAAGCCTGTGGATTATATTAATATTTACAATGACATAGAATTATCTACAAAATTCTATCCAGCTACGCTGGCAGCCTTCACATACCCCCCCACCCCCCCCCCCCAGAGAACTCAAGCTAGTTTTTCAATTGACGCTTGAGAAACATTGCTGGAGAGGGTTAGGTCTATCTGACTATACCTTCCCCTATTCCCTGTCTTGAGAGCCCATCTGCATTGGCATTGCTAATCCCACTGCGATGCTGCACTGACATATCATATGCTTGCAATCCTAGGCTCCATCTTAGCAACTTGGCATTTTGCTGGCTGGCTTGGTGTAACCATGTTAGGGGATTGTGATCTGTAACTACAGTGAATTTCCTTCCATGCTGATAAGGCTGATGTTTCTGCAGTGCCCACACTATGGCTAGACATTCCTTTCCTACAGCTACATAGCATTCCTCCCTGGGTTGAAGCCTACAACTGAGATAAACCACTGGGTGTTCTTCTCCCTCTGAAGAAATCTTGCTAAGTACAGCCCTCACCTCATGGTTTGAAGCATCCACCTGCACAACAAATTCTTTGCTGTAATCTGGACTGGCTGACACAGGGGGTCCTCCCAAAGCTTCTATAAGCTTCTGGAATGCCTGCTCACATGCTGGAGTCCACTCTACCTTATCTGGTCTGTTTTTCCTTGTCAGGTCTGTGAGAGAAGCAGCTATGGTAGTATAACTGGGGATGTGCTTTCTGTAGTACCCTACTGTCCCTAAGAATGCCCTCACCTGCTTTTTGGTAACAGGTGCAGGCCATACCTGAATGGCTTCCACTTTGGCAGATTTGGGTCTGATCTTACCACTCCTCACTCTATGTCCCAGATAGGAGACCTCTGTCATACCTACCTGACATTTGCTCATCAAAATGGTCAACCCTGCCCTCTGTAGTCTGCTCATCACCTCCCTGACATGTTGAAGGTGCTCTTGCCAGGAATGGCTGTAGATGGCAATATCATCTAGGTAAGCAAGGGTAAACCCTCCTAGTACTTCTAGGATATGATCTACCAGCCTCTGGAAAGTTGCTGGACATTTTTCATCCCAAAGGGCATCTTTGTGAACTCATACAAGCCAAAAGACGTCACAAAGGCTGACCACTCTCAAGCACTGGGAGTCAAGGGTACCTGCCAGTAACCCTTGATAAGATCAATGGTGGTAAGATACTTAGCCCCACCCAGCTGCTCTAGGGCTTCATCCGACCTAGGCATGGGGTAAGCATCTGACTCTGTGTGACTATTTAACTTTCTGTAGTCCACAGAGAACCTGATGCTGCTACCTTCTTTGGCACCAGCAGCACTGGGGAGGCCTAGGGACTGTTGGACTCTTGAATTTGCCCTAGTTCCAACATTTCCTGTATCTCCTCCCACAGAGTCTGTTTGACTCTCTCAGGCACCCTATAAGGGGCCTGCCTAATAGATATTTGGGGTCCTGTATCCACCTGGTGCTGCACCAGGTGGATGAACCCTGGTTTCCCAGTGAACATGTCCCCAAACTCCTGTAACACTGCTCGGATTTCTCAAACCCAGGTAGGAGATAGCTGCTGGGACATTGCTAACCCTTCCACTGAGGTGTCAGTCTGAGCTTCACTGAGGAGATCAGTCACCAGATCTCCCTCAGACTCCTCCTGCAATCTACTGCAAATACTCAGCACAGATAGACTAATGGTAAAGTTTCATCGTGTTAACATGGTACAATTTGTGCCTCTGCCTCCTGCCTAGCAGTTCTACTGTGTAGTTAACATCATTGACCTTTCTTACCACCTTGTAGGGTCCCTCCCAGGCTACTTGCAGCTTGTTGTGTCTGACACGAATGAGAACTATTACCTGCTGCCCTACAGCATGCTCTCTAGCTTGAGCATTCCTGTCATACCATACCTTTTTCTGTTGTTGGGCGTCTGCCAGGTTCTCCTGGCCCCAGCCCAAGAGTTCCCTGAGCCTTGTCCTGAGGCTTAGGACAGACTCCTTGTAAGATTCACACTCGC
Organism: Protopterus annectens; assembly: GCF_019279795.1. Classification (NCBI taxonomy): domain Eukaryota; kingdom Metazoa; phylum Chordata; order Ceratodontiformes; family Protopteridae; genus Protopterus; species Protopterus annectens. The sequence goes on along the minus strand of NC_056726.1, from coordinate 1,316,755,008 downwards.
CCTCCCACTCATCTTGAATTAAATCTAGATATCCTCTCACCTTATGCCCATACAACAACTCAAATGGTGAAAAACCTGTGGATTTTTGAGGAACCTCTCTGTAAGCAAACAACAGATGGGCAAATATTTCCCCCTCTCTCTTAAACTGATCTGCAAATGCCAGTAGCATGGACTTGATTGTAGAGTTTAACCTCTCAACAAGGCCATTAGTCTGGGGATGGTAGGGGGTGGTCTTCAAGTGATTCACCCCACAGTACTTCCACAGACAAGCAAGTAGCTCTGACATGAAAATGGCACCTCTGTCAGTCAGTATTTCTTTTGGGAAACCTACCCTGCTGAAAATCTCTAACAAAGCATTTGCCACCTTTTCTGCCTCAATGGAGGACAAAGCCACTGCCTCAGGGTATCTTGTAGCATAATCTACTACCACTAGGATATACTTTTTCCCTGTGGAACTTGGGGTACTCAGATGCTCCACAATATCCATATATCTATCCTCTGAAATGGCTCCTCAATCACAGGCAAAGGCATCAAAGGAGCTCTCACCTTGCCTCCTGTCTTACCCACCTTTTGGCACTGCTCACTGGTCCTGCAGTACCCTGTTACATCTCTGGAAATTCCAGGCCAATAGAAGTTCTGCATAATATATCTCTTTGTACATTTTATGCCCATATGACCTGCAAAGGGAATATCATGGGCTATGGCTAGAAGCGCCAGTCAGTAGGGTCTAGGTACTACAAACTGCTGTATTTTCTCAACTTCTAGCCCTCCCTGAGGGGTCCACTCTCTATACAGTAACCCTTTGTCCCAGTATACAGAATCCCCCTTCTCTTGAGAATCAGGTGCCTCACTAGCTACTTCTCTCAGGCCTTGAAATGTAGGGTCTGAGAGCAGAGCCTGTCTCAACTCTCTCTTTGTAATCCTTCCCAGCTCCCCTTCCACTGGAAGTCTGGCATCCTCTGACAGTGGTGCCTCACTGTCAGCCTGGGTACTACTACTGACCTGTCCTCTGCCCTTGCAGTCACTCTGGCCAAGGGACCATCAGTACCCACAAGCAGCTGTGGCTCACCTCCAGTCTCACTGATACAGAGTAGCTCCCTCCCTGATGTAACCACCTCACCAGACCTGGCTGCAAGTATGCGGTCTCAGTGGGTCTCCCCCAGGCTACCAGACCCACATGCTTGTCTCCAAGCCTGACTGCATGTAACTGCATGAGCACATGATACTGCATTATCAAAATCATTCCCTATATGGACATCTGTAGGGATATCCTCAAACATACCTAGTGAAGGTGACCCTAAGCAAAGGTATTTGGAATGGGGTCCCTCCTAAAGCTCTGATGGAATAGACTGCCTAGGCAAGTAGTGCTCCTATGTAACATTGCAGGATTCACAATGGTTATGTCAGAGGCTGTGTCTCTCTTAGCAATGGCCTCTTTGTCATTCACTACAATAGGATATAACCTCTGATGGTAGTTTGGTACCCTTGTTGTCTCAAGACAACCTAATGTAGGCATTTTATCCTTCCCACTTACTGGCTCCCTCACCTTTTGTTCCCCACCTTGCCTCCATGGATATCTATATGCCACATGGCCACACTGGTTGCATTCAAAGCATTTAACCCTAGGTCCTGGATGTGTACCTGGACTAGTGGCTTCCCCTGCTACTGTCAGATTCTGCTGGGGTCGTCTGTACTGCCCAACATGGGTTTCTTTAGACCCATGAGCAACACTGGGTGTCCCTTTCCTGTGCAGTGATGCCCTGCTTGCTAGGTATAGGTCTCCCTTCTTCCCCAACTCATCTGAAGTAGCACATTGTCTATCAGCTGACCAGATCCTCATGTCCTCAGGCAAAGTGCTAAGGGTTTGTTCCCTCACCAAAACATCTGCCAGCCCTTCAAAAGTGGTGACCTGACATCCACTCACCCACCTATGAAAAAAAGTGCTTAGTTCAGCAACATGTTCACACACACTTTCATCTGCCTTGTGTCTATGCTCATGAAACTTTTTCCTATAAGCTTCATGTGTTAGCATAAAAAAATTCTAACAAACAATTCTTAACAGCAGTATAATCAAAAAATTTATGATCAGATAATTTAGACAGCACAGTTACAGCTTTACCATGGAGTAAGGGGGTCAGGAACCATACTCAGAGCCTTTGGTCAACATCATACTGTTTACATACCCTCTCAAACATATGAATGAAACTATCCAAATTATCCCCCTCTGTAAACTGCAGAAGAAATTTACTGACCTTTTGTTCTTCTGGGGTCTGGTTACTCCCTTCCCCATTACCTCAATGACTCTGGCAAAGAGTCAGCATCTCCTTTTCGTGCTGCCTCTGCCTCTCCTTCTCCTCAGCTTCCAGGCATAGCAGTTTCTCATTCTCCTCAGCCTGCAGATATTTCAGTCTCTCTGCTGCTTCTGTTTCCAAATGCCTGGCCTCCAACTCAAGTATCTTTAGCTCCAGATGGATTTTTAAGTCCTCTGCAAAAGGTTGAGCTGTCCATTCTCTGAGTGTTGTACATCTCCACGGCCAGTCTGATTGTCCTCCTAATTGCTATTTCCTGATGCAGCTGGGACCAAGGCTGCAATCATGTCTGCCTTAGTCAGGTTTCCATGCACTAGTCCATTAGCCTGGCATATCACAGCCAGCTGGCTCCTTGTCAGCTTATCATACTCCTCTGCTGACATGCTTGTCTGTTCTCCCTAACTAAGCTAACAAAAGAGATAAAATAATTGTGATCTGAACTCTGAATGTTCACTGCATGGCTGACTTAGAGTACACAAACACATTCAGTGATCACTGTACACAAGCTACAAGAATTCAAATGTCCATGCCACTACAAGCCAATTAATATGTGATGTGGCTAACTCACCAATATCAAACACTTAATATTTGATGTGGCTATCCCACCACTGCCAAACAATTAATGTGTGGTGTGGATATCCCACCACTACCAACCAATTAATATGTGACACCTGTGCACTGGCCCAGTAATCAAGGAACCTCAATCCTCACCACTAGCACCAGTGAGGGGCATGCACATTGGGGGAATAACAAGTACACACACAGTAAAGTGCAATTTCTCTTAAGAGTGCACAGAGATCACAGTCAGTCTGGGGCTGGTTTCTCCCTTTCTCTCCAGATCCCCAGTAAGATTTCCCAGTGACATAGCTATAGGGTCCAGATCTCAGCCTAGTGGTCAAGCTAAAACTTCCATCACCCTCTCTGTCCAACCAGTGCTTTGTGTCCCTGCCCAAGTAGCTGACACACACACACACACACACACACACACACACACACACACACACACACACACACACACACACACACACACACAAATTAAGATTTGATTTATATACAAACACACAGGCACTTCTGGGGAAGGCTGGCACAGGTTCTCTAGCTGTGCTCCCTTTCTGCCCAGACTGTAAGGTAGTACCAATTGCCACCAACCACTAATATCAGCTACTATAAGGCCCTTTCCAAAGGGTGACCAATTTCACTGTGTAATATTACTGTAGTAAGTGTGCCAAACAGCAAGACTATTGGAGTGGCTTGGACAGTATCACCAAATACATGCAATGTACTCTAAGAGCTTAAATTATCTCTACACAAAACAGCCGCAGTTGAAAGGTTTAAAAATATTTAATAATAAATAATAAAAACACAAGACAAATCTCATCAATTCAACACAGTGCTAATCAAGAGTTCAGAAATCACAGGAACTTTAAAACAATATTGTAGGATAGTCTGACATAAATATAGGAAACAGACATACTAATCTGGCTAAATTCCTATCTAATTCTAATTGAAATCACAGTTCTAAATACTGCTTACATACAGAGCAAGCAAGTGCTGGTGAGATGATGCACTTTACTAGATCCCAGACAATATACAAAATGTTCAATCTTTCTCTCTGAGAAAGTCTTAAATTGCTAATACACAGTACTGCTGAGTTATTTTACATTACATCATTTTTATCACTTCTCCTTTAGTTCCCAAGCTAATAGAAATTCAAAATGTACATTTCTTTGTAAGCTGCACATGGCCAGGAAGCTACAGCAATAAAAGACACTTTTACATGTAAAATCTAGTAATTATCTCTGTCTTAAACAATAGAATGAATTTGCTAACCCCAGACATCCTGTCTGAGCGCTTGAGATCAACCACAGTGGTAATTCTTTACTTAACAGCTTTCTTTCAACAAGGTGCACTGTGGTTACATTTTTGAAGTTCAGCATATAACACAGTTTTCTTATATTTAGTTTTCTTATACTTGTAAAAGCAAGCCTGTAGATTATATTAATATATGGATTCCTATTATAACCTCGAACTTGTAAAAGTTTGAATGTCACATGGTCGACACCATATGATCGAACTTTTACAAGTTCGAAGGTTAAAACAAATGGCTCCGTACGGCGCAGAATGAGAAGATTTCCCTTTTCTGCACTGATGTGCGATTCTGGAGTTGGTATATTTAAGTAGTAGGGGTGTGGGGGGAGCAGCCTGCCCCCTGCTCAGAACGTTTAGGCAAATTTTTTTTTTAATTTTTTTATTGTAGTGGTGCTGCGGTAGCGTTGTCACCTCACAGTAAGATGGTGTCCGGTTCGATTCTCAGCTAGAGCGTCTTCAGCGTGGAGACATGCGTGAATGGGCGTACCTTCATTGAAGGTTGTGTGTCAGGGCTGGTAACTCGTCACGTAAAAATCAACTACCAATCATTAGCAGACCGGAGTTCCGCTGTGGCGACCCCTAACCAGGAAAAGCCGAAAGGCACAACAACACAACAACACAACAACAACATTCAATGTTTCAACCTTCATTCAAATGGTGTCGAGCATATGAGGTTCGAAGTTTTGAAAGATCGAGTATATAATATAGACCCAATATTTACAATGACATAGAATTATCTACAAAAAATTCTATCTAGCTAGGCTGGCAGCCTTCACAGATGACAAATGCTGGAGGTATGATGAGGAAGAAAGAGGTAACTGGAAGCATATTTTGGAAGTGTAATCAGTTGGCAGGTTAAAAATTCCCTACAATGTCAGAAATATTGGGTTATCAAATGGGTATAACTAAGGAAATGTATGTTTGAGCTGATATACAGGATATACTGGATCTGAATAGCCTGGACAAAGTAAGGCCTTGTTAAGTTTAGTCTTGGTGGCTGCCATAAAGGTAATTTCTAGAAAAATGGAAATCAAAGTCTAAACCAACTGTATTTGAAATATAGAATATTGTAACATAAATAAAAGAACTGGAAGTGGGGTCTTTAGAAAAGGGTAGAAACAAATTACATAGACAACATGGAAATTATGGATACAATACATGCAAAATAAATGTTTTTGGAGGAAGAGTTAGGTTTAAGGGAAGGCAGGAATCGATTTATGTAATGTTGTATTGATGATAATTATATGAAACAACATATGTGCTGTATAATGTTTGCAACTGGGAATATGTCAATATTGTTTGTTTTCTTTTATAAGAATGTATGTTTGCCTATGTGTTTAGTGATAATTTAATAAATATGTTAAAATACGGGTCTATATCACGTTGTTGAACTTTTAAAAGTTTGAACGTCATATGGTCGACACCATATGATTGAACTTTTAAAAGTTTGAACGTTTCAATGGAGATCTCCGTACAGTGCGAAATGGGAAGATTTCCCTTTTCTGCACTGTAGTGTGATCTCAAAGTTGGTATATTTAAAGAGTGGGGGATGTGGGGGTGCAGGGTGGGCTTACCCCCTGCTTAAACCGTTCAGATAGGTTTTTTTCTTTGTTTTATTTTTTTATTACATTTTTGAACTTTTAAAAGTTCGATCATATAGTGTCGACCATATGACATTCGAACTTTTAAAAGTTCGTTTATGTATTATGGACGCTTAAATACATTACGTGGGGCAGGTATTCTGGGAATTGCCAGATAACAGTTGTTTTATTTTCTTCAAAATCTGGTTATCATCTTATTTATGGGATGGTAAAAACCCAGAGTAGCCTGGCAAATTCTTTCAAGTCTGTTAAAGTAAGAGGACTGGCAGTCCTAGGCATTAAATTAGAGTTGTCAGCCTGAATGTTAGCTGTCCTCCTTAGACTAGTAGATGCTGAGTAACAAAATGACTGGAAAGCTATGATATTGAAGAGAGAAATAGTAGAGGATAAAGGTGGGAATATACTGCACATTATCTCTGAAATGAGACCACTGGAGCACAGGCTCATATTGATAATAAATGTGCAGAGACCATTGAAAAAGAAAATCACAAAGAGGGTGGAGAAGAAGGAAATTTTCTCCCTGTTGTGAGCACTAGAGATGATGAGGAAAAAGAAACAGTAGGTTGTAGATGGGGAAAATGCCAAAATAAGATACAATATTGGTCTCTGCTTTTAGATGGTGCGAGACTAAAAACATGGGTGGAGCTGCAGAAAGAATATCAACTAAATCAAAGCCTGGGATATGAAAACCACAGTATAACTGTAAGATGGTGGAAGAGTGCCCAGAAGGAACATGAATAGGAGAAATGGCCAGGGTTTGTCGGACAAACAGAACAAAAAAGAATGGATGGGAAACCTGGAAAAGGGTTAGTGAGAATAGGATTAGAGGTTTGTGCTTATGGAGCAAGTAAGAAGAGATGGGAAGAGGAATTACAGGGAGTATATACGAACAGTAGAATAGGTACAATTGTTAAAAATGTCTTGATACATAAACAAAGCCCAAAACTTTAGGATATTTTCTTAGAAATGCCTCCACAAGTATTTCTACACACTGGTCAAAGTTGCAAGGATGTTCCCATGGGTGAGGCAGGATTGCTGGAGATGTAAATCTCAGATGGGAACTTCAGTGCACATTTTTAGAACTGCCCAAAGCTAGATGTACTTAAGGAGAAGGTACAGCAGATCCTGGCCTCACATTTTTCTCAAATATGACATTTAAGGGATGGGGAGAAGGAAACAGGACTGATATCAACCCTGGGGTGAAAAAGCAGTTAGCAAAAAAAAAACAAAAAAAAAACAGGATCCCTTGTCAGAGGGAGATCAAAATAAAATAAAATGGTGGAACAGATATACAGAGGGGAAAAGACAGCAAAGTTGACATACAGGAAGTTTAAGAGTAAATGGAACAGATGGAAACAGTTATACAAAACGTAAACCAGGAGTTAAGGTTAAATGCAGTTGGTAGGATTGGTGTTTAAATGAGTCCCAGTGTAGTTTCAGCAAGAGAGATGGAAACTGGACAGGGAAGTCCCACACACCCTCTGAAATGGCTCCTCAATCACAGGCAAAGGCATCAAAGGAGCTCTCACCTTGCCTCCTGTCTTGCCTACCAGAGCAGCCTGGCAAATTCTTTCAAGTCTGTTAAAGTAAGAGAATTGGCGGTCCCAAGCATTAAATTAGAGTTGTTGGCCTGAATGTTTAAACAAAATGAGAGAAGGAAATGGGGAGAGGAGGCTTGTTAAGAAATAAAATGAACACACCTAAGTAAAAAAGGGAAGAAATACACTCACAAGATAATGTAAAGAAAGGGTAATGGGTAACTTAAGGCAGTTAGAATAGATTGTCGCTATTAGCTTGTAAGTGGATGCAGTAAAAGACTATATGTAAATATGCTTGTAATAGAAGTGAAGCTGGGTTAAATCCTAGTATTCTGCCATATCCAGATGTATAAAAGACTGCAAAAGTGAGTAATTAATAAACTGTACAGCCTCTAGGATAAGACCTGCTGATGAATGATAATGACACTTGTTTGAGTGGAATATTTGGATTTTTGAATAAAAGTGTGCTTAAAAAAAATATTAAACAGATCAGCTAGTCTACAACCCATTTTTATCCTGGCAGAGGTGTCTTTATGTGGATTATCCAAAAGAGTGATGAATTGTTGAGGGAATCCATAGTGCTAGAGGACCACGAAAGGAAAAAGCCAACACATGGGGTCAATGACCCTGTCATTGTCAGAACTAATTAATCTTAACGGTTTGTGATTTTGTTGTCATCTTCCATTACAAGCTCAACTATTAGCAAGCTGTCAGATGTCGTTCTTCCAGTAATAAATCCCTTTGCTCCAAGTGAATCAAGTTTAGGAGAAAGGCCAATAGCAGTTGCTAAAATAGCCTTGATGGCTTTATATCATGGTTCTGGATGGATATGAGGAGGTATGAAGCAGCCTGGGTAGGGTCTTTCCTGAGTCTGAGTATTACTCATACTACAGCCAATTAAATAAATCAGCATGGGATAACAGCTCTGTCTGTCCTCATTATAGCTCTCAAGGGAATCCTATCAGGACCAGGGTTATTGCCTTTAGCTAGATCAGCCAATATCTCTAATAGTTACAGGAGACATTAGTGAGTTTGCTGTGTCAGCATAAAGCCCCTAAATGTCAAGTTCCTGCAGGTATGCCTGACTATGGAATGGGATGTCAGGTCTCTGGTCAACTGAATACAGAACACTGTGGTAGCCAACAAATTCTTTTAAAATTTCATCAGATGTTCCAACTAGACATCTACTTGCTCTCATCCAAAGTTTATTCACCAAGTATGCAGCTATCTGACTCCTTAGTCTCAGTGCATGGTGTTTCATGTTTTTGGAGAAATTTTCAAAATGCTGTAGTTTCAAAGCATTTTTCATTTATCTGTTTATAACCTAGTGTAGTTTGGATTTTCTGAATCAGTTTTAAGATAATTTCCTCTGCCCCATCTCTCCCCATTGCAGAGTTCCTCTGGCCTGTCATCAGTTCTGCTTGTAGCCTGTCAATTTTACTTTTTCTTGCAACATTCCTCTCCATATAGCAGTGAGTCTCTAAGGATCTTACCCTTCCAGTTATCCTAGTGTTTCCCTCTATCTGGGGATTCTGACTTTACAGAACTTAGGGATTCTGCTATTTTAGATCTGAAGTGCTTACCTTCTAAAAAAAAAAATAAACAAATAAATAAAATAACATAAAATAAAATATAATAAAATAAAATAAAACAGGTTTGTGCTTTTATAGTTAGGGGCAGTGCAGCCAGTGGGGAGTGATCTAGTATTATAATGAACGAGTAAGTCAGGGCCTGTTCTTTGAACTGATTTTTGAGTCACTGCCACCTTATCAAGTCTGGAGTAGATTGACATCTGGGCAAGCAACAAATGTATATGTTGATGGGAAGAGCAAGTGCTTGGTATAATACTTCTATTCCTATAAAATATAGGTATCTTTTGATATACTTCCCTAATCAGGGGACTCTATGTGATATTGGACCTCTCCCAGTTTGAAAACAGTGTCCCAGTTGTCAGTCTGTAATGACACTTCCTGCAGAAATACTATCCATTCTCTTAACAATTCCCCTGTGACCTATTAAATAGTTCCTGGGAGGAGATACAGATTCAGTATAGTAATTAGATGTTCTTCCACGTAACCTGTGATCCTAGCATATCTGCCCGCTTAGTTAATTGGGCAATTGAGTGCCAATGAGTACCCCTTTTAATTAAGGTAGCCATTCCTATCCTGTACGGATCATGGTAGAAGGAAAACTCTAAAAGCAAGTATCCTGAACTTTTAGTGTTTCATGCATCTCTGTAGTCAGATGCATTTCCAGCAACAATACCACTGCAGGGCCTATGTGTCTAAGTAAAGCAAATATTTTGTCTCTATTTGTTGGGCTAGCCAGGCCATTCACATTCCAGGATAATATGTTGGCCATTTATATACATATTTAGAAAAAATAAAGTTATTAAATGCAGGAAAGGCACTGACAGTATACAAAATCTCAAGTGTATTTCTGTAAGAAACCCTTATAAAAACATACATACACAATGTAATAAAATCAATTTCTCCTCTTCCACCTACATTTTTCACCGCAGTTGCCCTTGAGGATAGTCTGCACTTGTATATGACAAAGTTTAAATCAATAAACATTCTAAAAAAATATTTATAAACTATTTGATAATGCAAGAACTATTTACAGGAGTATTATATATGCAGATCACTTTCTATGAGGAGATAAATAGCTTGTAATTTGAGGGCGAGGGTAGGTCAGAATTCACTGCCCAAATAGTGGTGGATAGGAGTTATGTCTCTCTTAAATCTCCCATTTCATCTCATCCTTTGAAAAAAAAAAAAAACACCACTAATCCGAATCAGTTGTTGGAATTTTGTCTTGCACATACGTATTTTACTTTTAATAAGGAATACTACCTGCATGAGATCAGACAGGAGTCCCCGTGGACTATGATGTTTGCAGATGACATTGTGATCTGTAGTGAAAGTAGGGAACAGGTGGAGGAGACCCTGGAGAGATGGAGATATGCTCTAGAGAGAAGAGGAATGAAGGTCAGCAGGACTAAGACAGAATATATGTGTGTGAATGAAAGGGAGGATAGAGGAATGGTGAGGATGCAAGGAGTAGAGGTGGCGAAGGTGGATGAGTTTAAATACTTGGGATCAGTAGTTCAGAGTAATGGTGAGTGTGGAAGAGAGGTGAAGAAGAGAGTACAGGCAGGATGGAGTGGGTGGAGAAGAGTGTCAGGAGTGATTTGTGACAGACGAGTATCAGTAAGAGTGAAAGGAAAGGTCTACAAGAGGGTAGTGAGACCAGCTATGTTATATGGGTTGGAGACAGTGGCATTGACAAAAAGGCAGGAGTTAGAGCTGGATGTGGTAGAGTTAAAGATGTTAAGATTTGCTCTGCGTGTGACGAGGGTGGACAGGATCAAGAATAAGTATATTAGAGGGTCAGCCTGGGTTGGAAGGTTTGGATACAAAGCCAGAGAGGCAAGATTACATTGGTTTGGACATGTGCTGAGGTCCGAGGACGGATGCTGAGTATATTGGGAAAAATATGCTAAGGATGAAGCTACCAGGTAACAGGTAAAGAGGAATGCCTAAGATAAGGTTTATGGATGTGGTGAGAGAGGACATGCAGGTGGTTGGTGTGACAGAGCAAAATGCAGAGGACAGGGAGAAATGGAAACAGATGATCTGCTGTGGCGACCCCTAACGGGAACAGCTGAAAGAAGATGATGATGATGACTACCTGCAGATTAAGAGCACAGCCATGGGGGCACTCTTTGCTCTCTCATATGCTATTTTGTATATGGGGGACTTTGAAAAGTGTTTTATTTATAATCAGAAATCTTCTTCTTCTTTTGGCTTTTCCCAGTTAGGGGTCACTGCAGTGGATCACCTGTCCACTCATGATTGGCAGTGGAGTTTTATGGTGTTGAGTTGCCAGCTCGGCACCCAACCTTCCACAGAAGGCACATACATGCATGCACTCACACCTAGGGACAATTTAGAGTGTCCAATCCACCTACAGCATGTCTTTGGAATGTGGGAGGAAACTGGAGCACCTGGAGGAAACCCACACGACCACAGGGAGGACATGCACACTCTGCACAGAAGGCACCCCAGCCAAGGATCGAACCAGGGAACCTCTTGCTGTGAGATGGCAATGCTAACCACTGCACCACCATGGCCGTCCTATTTATAATCATAAATAGTTTGTGGAAAATGTTATCATCTATAAACGTTATATAGATGATTTATTTTTCATTTGCAAGGGCCCCAAAGCTGAATTTTTTGAGTTTGTTGATACATTGAACCGAAATGCACATGGTTTGAAGTTTAGCTGTTTTACTTCTCAGAAGAGTATTAATTTTCTGGATGTCCAATTTTTTGTGAATGAAGGTGGTCATGTTCAATATGTTCCTTTTAGACAGGAAACAGCTGTTAATAACTTTTTGCATACATCTAGTATGCAGCCTCCCCACCTTCTTAACGCTTTGCCCTATGGGGAATATAAAATAATTTGGTTTAATACTTCACAATTGGAATCCAAAGATAGACATTTAGGTGAAGTTGAGGAATGACTAATACACTGTGGTTATTCTAAAGAAATTTTGGCTAGGGCCAAGAAAAGGCTACTTGACGGGCTAACTTTTTCTGATCAAGGTGTTTTTTCTGATCAAGGTGTTTTTTCTGATCAGGGTGTTTTTTCTGATCAAGGTGTTTTTTCTGATCAAGGTGTTTTTTCTGATCAGGGTGTTAGTAGTGTTATGATGCATCGCAGAGTAGGATGTGAAAGAATGGAAGGGGACGCTTATAATAAATTATTTTATGTTGCGAGGTTTAATCCTTTTTCAGAAAGTTAGAGGAAAGTAGTGTCCAGTTTATGGCCAATGGTCATTGCAGATGAGAATTTGTGGAAATTATTCCCAGAGCATGTGACCTTTTCCTTTAGCCGTTTTTCTAATTTGAAGGAACATTTGAATTGTCCCTATGTGCAACCATTTGTTGGTAGTAGACCCCTGGGATCTTTTCCTTGTGGTAAGTGCAGTTTATGTGGTAAAATCAGGAATTTAATTGACACCTTGATTAATGGGGTCAAATTTGTATCACATGGGAGATTTAATTGTCACTCTTGTGGAGTGGTATACATCCTGTGTTGTGGATGTGATAAAGTAAGTTGGTATATTGGACAAACCAAAAGGAAGGTCAGGGTGAGAATTTTGGAACATTTAGCGGACATCAGGAGGGCTAATACTCATAGTCCCGTGGCTGATCATTTTATTAAGATATATGCAGGAAATGGTGATTCTTTATTTTTTAGCATATTGGCCCAACCCATTTTGGGGTCTGGCATGGATTTTGCCAGAAAACTTAATCTGTTGCAAACCACACATATTTTTAGTTTTAGCACTCTTTTTCCTATAAACCAAGAAGTCATTATTAATTTTTAAGGTTTACAGTTCCAGTTTAACTTAGTCATGGCAGGTCATATTCAAGTATTTTCTATGGGATGCATATACATAGGGACACCAGTCACTTTAAATATTTATTGTATGTAATTAAGCCAACTGAATGTAATTGTATGTAAATTAATTTGGTTGTACATTCACTATTTAATATGTGAGTATTTTGTATTTCCTCATCCTGTGAAGGTGATAAGCCAAGGTACCAAGATGGGTTAAACTGGTGAAACTTCTCCTTTGTGTTTTTTTCTGAACTCATCCTTTCTCTGGCCTCCCCACCTTCAAGGAGCTCAAGGAAAACTCCATGCAAATGTCATTTTTTTTCTTTCCAAAAATTGATTTTCCTTCCCTATAATGCAACACTACACATCACATACAGAAAAAGCATCATTTAATAGTTATTCCTTTTTGTTTCCTCTCTGAACTTATTTCTGTTTGCCTTTCTTTCCTGCATTTTTCTTGACATCTGTTACATTATGAAGGCTACTAAGAGTGGTAGAGTAAATTGGTTAGATCACTTATTCCAAGTACAGAGCCATTAGATCCCCCATCTGGAATCATAGATAAACTTACTAAGCTGGGCATTAATCCCTCTGTCACTCGATGGGTTTCCAACTGGCTTAGTGACAGAACATGCACTGTAAAAGTAGCCAACTCCAAATCCAGCTCCAGGCAAGTGGAGTACCGCAGGGTTCATTCCTGGGACCACTCTTGTTTGGCATCTACTTCCCTGAAGTACAGGCCAACACTAAGGGACTCTGGCTAACAAAGTTCGCAGATGACTGCAAACTGGGAGCCATTACAGAATCCCCAAATGATGTGGATATTCTACAAAAGGGCCTTACAGAAACAGATGCATGGTGCCAGAACCATGGGCTCAAGCTCAATGCCAAGAAATGTATAGTTATCCCCTTTGGGATTACCACATAGGTGACAGTACACTAAACACTGAAAGTGTGATAAGAAACTTGGGGACACAGGTAGACAGTGGTCTCACCTTCGATAACCACATTGCCGCAACAGTCAGGAAATCCTTCTATGTGGCACACCACATCACTAAGGGCTTTTTTATCCAGAAAAAAGGAGGTCATTGTCTCACTGTACTCATCCCTCATTAGACCCATTATAGAATACAATGCCCCATTTGGTATGTACCTCTCAAGACATCTGCAACAACTGGAAAGGCTGCAGAAATACCTCACTAAAAGAATCACAGGCCTAAAGCAGTTGCCCTATGCTGACCATCTAAAAAAACTCCAGCTATACTCTGTGGCATATCATCTACTCAGAGGCGATCTCTGCTTAACATACAAGGCCATGTCAAACCCAGAGCTGTTGGACATGCTCCACTTAAAGAAATCCCAATCCCTCAGAGCCACACACTCCAGGGATCTAAACCTTGTCATCACAAGAAACAAAACATGCTGGAGGGATAGCTTCCTGACCCAGAGACTCACCAGACTCTGGAATAGACTGCCCATACATGTCAAGCAGAGTGCCTCTTTGGCCCTCTTCAAAAGTAACCTTGACGATTGCATGGGAGGTAGGAAATTCACCCCGGGGATCACATCAGTCGCCCTGTTAGACAGGGGTCCAGGGAAGTAAATACTGTGGGAAGAAATAGCCAGGGAATTGTTATGGCTAGGCTTGTATAGGCCCTAGGGCTGATAGCCTAGTACTGACCTATAAACTGACCTATAAACCTATGAACCTATTAAGGAAGCAATAGCTCTTAAACAATGGCATTTAAAAGTACCTTATACCAATATTAGGTTTTGTGGTGTTACACCTTATGAGCTTATTTGTTGAGACACTGATTTGTGTGCTATTATGTGTTGTGGTTGTTTATGTGTGTAAGTAGTTTCCGTTGGGGAGGACTCTGATCTTTTGGTAAGTTACTAATGAGTACCTCTGCATATGTGGGTTTATGTGTCATGTTTTTATTTATTGTGGGAAGTGTGTGCTGACAACCTGTTTGGCATTCAGTTTTTCCTTATGTGAAACTCTTACCTCCAATTTCATAGTGTTAGTACCTCTCTCACATAAAGTATTTGCTTGTTTCAGGAGTAAGTGGTTGTCAGTATACATGAGACAATTGCTACATTGCCTCAGGATGCCGTGTCTATCAGGCTGGCCAGAGAGATGATGAGAAACTGCCCGCCTATGATAGCAGGCTCTTACTGTATTTTTTATCAGGGAAGGGAAGGTAATGGATTAATTTGGCAGGACTGTGCTGGTAAAGCCGAGACTGTGTAGGCTAAGGTTGATCATTAAGGCAGTGCTGCTTAATATGCAACTGAGCAGCAAAAAAGCTTGGAAGGGTTTCACTGACAGCTGTTTAGGGCAAAACTTCTAGGCTTTTGCATCTATACAAGGGCAGTGCTAACTGCCTCTGCTTGAAGAGCAGCACCACGCAGATGCAAGGCTTAAATAAAAGTTGAATTTTTTTGCATGCAGTAGTGCAGTGTGATGTATTTAGTTTTGGGTTCTGCTTTTTTTATTACCAGGGTTAATTTATTGATATTCTTCCAGATATTGTTGAGGTACATGTAATATATATGTGTGTACATATATATATATATATATATATATATATATATATATATATATATATAGAGAGAGAGAGAGAGCGGAGTTTTACATTATTTCTAAGAGATCTGTATGCTTAGATGGTTTAAGGTGATTGTTGTTTTTTTCCAGGCTTTGTCCCTTTGAGTCATCAATTGATTGATTTCTGCAGTTAGCCGGTGGGGGGAGGCTGGTGAATTTTTGACTTTCTTAGGTCTAAGAGAGTTTAAAATACCTAGGAAGGAACTGGTAAAATAGTTGACTATTTTATCTAAAGGAAGGTATTACTTGCTTTATAATCACCAATCTAAATTTCATCCATTTCTGAAGTATGGTGTAAAATGCATTGGAAGATTCTAAATTGTCTTTTTCAGGGTATGTTGTCCTACGTTCTGACAGGAAGCCTACAGAAGCTGGAGTTAACACAGTTATTTTGTAACAGCCTGATCTGCTCTCTGGCTGGAAGCGCATTCCTTATACTGATAGCAGGGATAAAGTTAATGTCCTGTAGACCATGACTGGTCTCTATCTTCTGCCATACTGCAGTGAACCAGCAGCTGAGAAAGCAATACATTGGTTGAGTTCTAACACGTGGATCAAATTAATTGTGTTAGGGGACCTAAATGTAGACTTCACAATGTTCATATATTAATTATAGTCTTAACATTGGAACAATACTAGCCAAGTGGTCACAAGGACCATAAGATGCCTAACTACATACACCTTTAAGTCTCCCTTTTCAGTCACTTAATAGTGCTCACCTCCCAAACTGAGCAGGGCTGTACATGACAACCCTGGGACCACCACAGTACACTACATCATAGTCTCTTTCAGTTAATAAATCTTTTTACCATGAATGATATCACATCTGGGAGACAGTGTGTTGGGCTATATCCTGCCAACCACACCTCTTAATATTCCTATTATCAAAGTTGTGGCTGGTTCACTAAGCAACCACCTGCTTATATTTGTGATACATGGTCATTGTAAAATTACCAAACTTGAAATGTCCTATTACACATGAACTGTGGCAACTCTGGCTATGCTTGGTGAAATGCAGAGTTATTACAAGGAATGACAGTGAGCCCGTTTCCTTGCTTCTAGGAAGTTTAATACTGTACTATACTGTACTAATGAACTATTACACCCATTTTATAAACCCATAACTTCTCTTCCACTTAATTAAATAGAAAATTGTACATCATTTTGATTCTAACTTTCTTGACTATGCCAGACAAATTAAAAGAAACATAAACCATTCCTCCTACTAGAGCACAACTCTTAAGGAATTCAGAGTTCTTTAGTCACACTGTTACAGATTGTGAGGAGAATTAGCTTCACTTTAAACTGAAACTTTGATCAGTATCAGTAGACAAACTTCCTTCAGCGTTTCTGAAGTTCTCCCTACATCTGCTAGTAGATTTCTAGTAACAGTATAGTATGCAAGGTTTTGCTCCATCATGCTGGAAACACTAGGCCTATTATCTTGTACTTTACTGGAAATACTGCAAAAACATGCTTACCCATAACTTTTTCACAACAAAGTACCTGGTGGAATTGGTATTTTGTGCAATCTCGCAGCTGGGGCATTTCTCAGAAAAAAATGCTTCAGAGCTGAGGACCAAAAAAAGGAGACACAGCTACAGTATTTCTTAAATGCTCTTTCTACTCGTACTCAACAATAGTGATCAATCACTTGCACTACTGACTTGCATAGGACTGTACAGTGTCAATCATACCCCATAATCGCTTGTGCCAAGGGCAGCTTCCCCCTTTCACCCTACTAAGGATTTACTTGTGTCTTTTCTGATTAAATATACATTCATTTGTGGGAAATAGCATAGATTTAGAAAAGTATCTTGAACAGACCAAGCCTTGATGGATGTTACTGATTTCATAAATGCCCAGTTAAGTAATAATAATGTTCGTGGGACACTATTTTTAGACCTATCAAAGATTTTTAAACACCTTTATTAAAATATGATTTAAGACATAGGCAAAAATACATTAATAGAAAAGAAAACAAGCATTAACATTTTTTTTTCATTTATTTATTTATTTTGACATTTGGGGTATGTCCTACTGGATGAGGAGCCCGTTTTCAGCAGAGGCCTGGGGAGAATAGCCCCATACATAAACATATTATACCAATTCTTATCACACAAGCAATCACTATTTATATTGCTTAGTCAGGTTATATAAAAGTGCCTTCTGTGGAAGGTTGGGCGCCAGGCTGGCAACTCAACACTGTAAAACTCCACTGCCAATCATGAGCGGACAGGTGATCCGCTGTGGCAACCCCTAAACGGGAAAAAACCGAAAGAAGTCTAAACCTCAAGATGCACGCACTAGAAACTCTCCTTAGCATGGAGAAAATCGATATCTGTGCAGTACCAGAAACCTGGTTCAAGGCTCCCGAGAGCACCCCAGCACTACCAGGTTATACCTCATACCATGCTTTTCGGCCCCAAAACTTGGACCGACCCACAAAAGGAGGGGGAGTATCAATATTCGTCAAAGATACCCACACCTCCAGGTTAGTGGCACAGCACGAAGCATCAGAGACTATCCATGTGCAACTAACAGTGGGTAAAACTGCCTTCCAGTTTATAGCCTTCTACAGACCACCCTCCCTAACCCAGGAACCCCACTTGGCCTTCATGAGAACACTGGAAAATATGAAGGTCTCTCCAAACACCATTATATTGGGCGACTTCAACTACCCAAACATAGACTGGGAGCATTACTCTAGCTCCAACACCCTAGCCCAAAGGTTCCTAGAATTTATAAACTCAAATGCTATGGAACAACTTGTTACCACTCCCACAAGAGGGGAAAACATACTGGACCTGATCATCACCAACATGGGGACTCTATGCTCCAGACCAGAAGTGTATCCCTCACTGGTAAGATCAGACCATAAACTAATCTCACTGGATGTTCACATCCCGACACCACCTGCTGCCCAGAAAACCACAGTGAAAAACTTCTCTAAAGCAAATTTCACACTCCTCAAAACTGAGGTGGAATCCTTCAAAGCCCCTGGGCCTGTGGAAAATACAGCCCAGACCACAGAATCCTTTATAAACGCATTCTATGAACACCTTCAGGAATGCATGGATCATGCGATCCCAAATAAAACCAAGACCCAATCCTCCAAAGGCAGACATCCTGTCTGGTGGACCCCAGCCATAAACAAGCTATACAATAGAAGGAGGAAGCTACTAAATGATAGAGCAAAATTCCAAAAAGGGAAGGCATCTTTGATCAGTATTAGCAAAAAACTACGGGCACTCATAAAATCGTCTAAGGCCAGCTTCGAGAGAAAAATTGCACAGGACACTAAGGATAATCACAAGGCTTTCTTTAGTTATGTTAGGAACCTGGGTGGTAATTCCCAGATATGCTCAGAATTAGTCCAAAATGACAAAAAATACACCAAACCCACAGACATTGCCAACATCCTAGCTGACAGGTTCAGCGCAAACTTCTCCCCCCCCCACCCCACCAAAAGGGCAAATAACTATTCCAGCAGAGTGCTGCCCCCCTGACATCTTGGATGCTCAGGTAAGAGCCGCCCTCTCCAAAGCAAAAAACACAGCATCAATGGGACCAGACGGTGTCCTGGGCTGTGTCCTACATGAACTCCAAGAAGAGCTAAACCCAAACATAAAACTACTGTTCAATCTCAGCCTTACTACAGGATATGTACCCAAAGAGTGGCGTACAGCAACTGTGGTCCCTCTCCACAAAGGTGGTGCCTCAACGGATCCTGGAAACTATCGCCCCATAAGCCTGACTAGCTTGGTCTGCAAAGCTATGGAAAGGATAATCATGGACCTCATAAATAAAGATATTGGGGACCTACAGACACTGGATCATACACAGTTCGGCTTTGTTAAGGGCAGATCCTGCCTCTTAAACCTGGTTGATTTCTTTGAAACAGTCACCAAGGCCATTGACGAGGGGAAGGTGGTCCACACAGCCTACCTGGACCTCGCAAAAGCCTTCGATACAATACCCCACTCGGGCATTATAGATAAGCTCACCAGCTTAAATATAAACCCCTATGTCACTAGATGGGTTGCAAACTGGCTCAAGGACAAAACCCACATGGTTAGAATTGCTGGAGCCATGTCAGACTCCAAACCAGTTACAAGTGGCATCCCACAAGGCTCAGTCCTGGGACCTCTCTTGTTCAGTATATATTTCTCGGAGGTACAGGCCAACACGGAAGGACTGTGGCTGACCAAGTTCGCAGATGACTGCAAATTGGGTGCCATAATCAACTCTCCAGCCGACACAAGCATCCTTCAAAAGGGCCTTATAGAAACAGACAACTGGTGCCAGAGCCATGGCCTCAAGCTAAACGCCAAAAAGTGTATAGTCACCCCTTTGGCAAAAACAAAATGCCCACAAATTACCACATAGGTGGTAATCCATTAAGTACAGAAGAAGTAATTAGGGACCTGGGGACCCAAGTTGATAGCAATCTCTCATTTGACAACCACGTGGCCAAAGTGGTTAGAAAAACATTTTATATAGCCCACCTAATCATGAAGGGATTCACATCTAGATCAGGGGAGGTCATTGTGCCTCTTTACTCATCCCTCATCAGGCCCATAATTGAGTACAATGCCCCTTTTGGGATGTACCTTACCAGACACCTGCAGCAACTGGAAAGACCCCAAAAGTACCTCACCAAGAGGATCAAAGGGCTCAAACAGATGCCATATGTTGCTCGGTTAAAGAAACCCCAGCTCTACTCAGTGGCATACCGCCTGTTCAGAGGCGATCTGTGCCTGACGTATAAAGCCATGTCCAACCCGGAATTAATGGACATGCTGCACCTCCGAAAATCCAAATCCTATTGAGCTACACGCTCGAGAGACTTGAAACTCAGCACTGAAATAAATAGGACGTGCTGGAGGGACAGATTCATAACCCAGAGGCTCCCTTCACTCTGGAATAAAATCCCAGTCCAGGTTAGGCAGAGTCCCTCATTGACTCTCTTCAAGAGGAATCTTGATGAGTGGATGGGAGATCGTAGGTTTACCCAGGGTATGACTTCTGTGTCACTGTTAGACAGAGGCACAGTATACTAACCTCAAAAAAAGGGCATATCAAAATTAATTTAAAATGGGTGGCGAAAGCCAAACACATTCTGGCTAGGCTTATAAATGCCCTAGGGCAGATAGCCTAGTATGAACCTATGAACCTATAAGAAGAAGAAGTCAGGTTATATAAAAATTATTACAGAGCAGAGGCAGCCTGGGTGGAAAGCCCTATACATATACACAACAAGTTGCACTTATTAACACACAAATAACAATTTTTGCATAGCATAATCAGGTAGTATAATAATATTTACAGAACATGATTTTTACTTAGTTTAGTAGTGTCACTGTAATAGAAGAGTACATTGGGGTAGCACTTGTTACAAGGAGTAAGTATTTTGTACATTGACTTAAATAATAAGCAGCTCTGGCTAGGAGTTAGTTGGCAGAAAATACAGATGCTAGGAGCAATAGATGGCAGTTTACTAGTCTAGAGAGAAGTTGAGAGAGATGTTAGAAGCAACAGATGGCTATTGCTTAGTCCAGAGAGAGATTGAGAGAGAAGCAATAAAATATTTTTGGAAGGTAGGTTAGGATTGGAAGCGTTATTAGAGGGGTATGCGGGTAGAGTATAAAGGTGGAGCAAAGAGATGAGGAAGTGGTGGAGTCAGTTAGGCTTTAGCCATGAGCAGGTTCAGGATTTCATTAATGTGTCTTTCAAGGCTTTTTTGACATTTTGTGTGTGGGGAAGGGTTCTAATGTTGAGTGGTAGTTTGTTCCAGGCTTGTGCAACTGAGTAGCTATATAAAAGTTGTCCTATAGCTTTTTTGGCTTGTGGATTGATAGTAGAAGCTGGTCTGAACTCTGTAAGGAGCGGGTGGGGGTGTATAAGGAGATCAGGGAAGAGGTGGAAGGACAGGAGGATGGTTTGTTAAGAATGGAATCAACGACTGTCAGTTGAGGGAGTAAGAGTTGGTTGGAAAATTCTAACCAGTGAAGAAATTGTAAAGATAGGCAGTGGTGGAAGTTGTAGGGTTGATTAGCTGCAAATTGGGCAATTTTGTTGTAGGTGAGGTCGAGTTTTGTTTTGAGGGAGGATTGTAAGTTAGTCATGTTAGGGGAGGCATAGAGAAGGGCGGGGAGCAGATAGGCATGTGCAATAGTAGGTCGAGAGGTTCCTGTGAGAATTCATTTGCTTCTGTATAGTAGTCCTAGTTTTTGATGTGTCTTCTTGATACAATTTGATATATGGAGGTCAAATTTTAGCTGGTCATCAATGATTGTACCTAAGAGTTTTGTTTGAGTGTCTACATTTATTATTGTATTGTTTAGTGAGGTGATGGTGAATGCAGATTTTTGATGGGTTGGTGTTTTGGGCAGAAAGAGCAGAAGTTTTGTTTTATTAGGGTTAAGTATGAGCTGATTGTTAGTGAGCCAGTTTTCAACAGAAAAGAAGGAGTTCTGATTTAGTGTGTATAGATCTGAGAGATTGTTGAAGGTGGAGATGATAGTAGAGTCATCATAGGTTCATAGGTTCATAGGTAGGTACTAGGCTATTGGCCCTAGGGCCTATATAAGCCTAGCCAAAAAGGTACCCTGGCTTTCGCCACCCAAGAAAATTATTTTCCTGTGCCCCTGTCAAGCAGAACCACAGAAGTGATCCCTGGGGTGAATTTCCTATTACCCATCCAATCAACAAGATTTTTCTTGAAGAGTGCTAATGAGGAGCTCTGCTTGACATAGATAGGTAGTCTGCTCCAGAGTATGGGAAGTCTATGGGACAGGAATCTATCCCTCCAGCATGTTCTGTTTATTGTGGTGGCAAGGTTTAGGTCCTTAGAGTGTGTAGCTCAGAGGGATTGGGATTTCTTTAAGTGGAGCATGTCCAACAGCTCTGGGTTTGACATAGCTTTGTATGTTAGGCAGAGATCGCCTCTGAGTAGGCGATATGCGACGGAGTAAAGGTGGAATTTTTTGAGTCGGTCTGCATAAGGCATCTGTTTGAGGCCAGTAATCCTCTTTGTGAGGTATTTTTGCAGCCTTTCCAGTTGTTGTAGATGTCTTGTGAGGTACATACCAAAAGGGGCGTTGTACTCTATAATGGGTCTAATGAGTGATGAGTAGAGGGGAACAATGACCTCTTTTTTTCTGGATGAGAAACCTTTTGTGATGAGGTGTGCCACATAGAAGGATTTCCTGACCACTGTGGCAATGTGATTATCAAAGGAGAGACTACTGTCCACCTGTGTCCCAAGGTCTCTTATCACACTTTCAGTGTTAAGTAGACTACTGCCTATTTGGTAGTTCATGGGTACATAGTTTTTACCAAAGGGGATGACAATGCACTTTTTGGCATTGAGCTTGAGACCATGGCATTGACACCAGACATCTGTCTCAGTGAGGCCCTTTTGTAGGATGTCGACATTGTTAGGAGTTTCGATTATGGCTCCTAGTTTGCAGTCATCTGCGAATTTAGTTAGCCAAAGACCTTCTGTGTTAGCCTGTACTTCAGAGAAGTAGATACCAAACAGGACAGGACCCAGGACTCAACCCTGTGGTACTCCACTTGTCACTGGTCTGAAGTCTGACTTGGAGTCTACTACTTTCACAGTGTGGGTTCTGTCAGTAAGCCAGTTGGTAACCCATCTTGTGACATAGGGATTTATACCTAGTTTAGTGAGTTTATCTATAATTCCTGAGTGGGGGATGGTGTTGAATGCCTTGGCGAGATCTAGATAGGCTGTGTGAACCACCTTACCTTCATGTATGGCTTTGGTGACTACTTTAAAGAAGTCTATCAGGTTTAGGAGACATGATCTGCCTTTTACAAACCCGAACTGTGTGGGTTCCAGAGTTTGGAGATCTCCAATGTCTTTGTTTATGAGTTCTATGATGATACGTTCCATGGCCTTGCAGACCAGGCTTGTCAGGCTAATGAGGCGGTGGTTCCTGGGGTCTGTTGTGGCCCTCCCTTTGTGGATTGGGATAACCGTCATGGTGCACCATTCAATGGGCACAAAGCCTGAGGTGAGGCTATGATTGAACATGGTACTTAGGTGGGGTGCTAGTTCATTCTGTAGTTCGTGTAGAAGGCAGCCTGGGATGTTGTCAGGTCCCATGAATGCTGTGTTCTTGGCTTTGGAGAGTGAGGTTTTTACCTGTGCAGCCGTGATTACAGGAACTTTACATTCTTCTGGTATAAAGATGGGCCCTTTAGGGGGTGAGAGGGGGGTAAAGTTAGCACTGAACCTATCTGCCAGGATGTTGGCAATATCAGTTGGTTATGTATATTTAGTGCCATTGTGCTGTAACTCAGAGCAGATCTGAGTGTTGCCAGTGAGATTCTTGACATAGCTATAGAATGCTTTGTGGTTGTCTTTAGAATTAGTGGCGATTTTGTTTTCATAACTAGCTCTGGAGGATTTTATGAGGGATCTCAGCTTCTTACTGAGGCTGACCAGGGAGTTCCTCCAATTGTGGGATTTTACTCTTTTCTGCAACAGTTTCTTTCTTCTGTTGTAGAGGTTGTTTATGGCAGAAGACCACCAGATTGGCTTTCTGTTTTTGGAGGATAGCATCTTGGTTCTGTTAGGCATAGCACGATCCATGCACTTGTGTAAGTGCTTATAAAGTGCATTTGTGTAGGATTCAGCAGTCATACCTCTATTGTCCATCTGCATGGATCATGAAGTTTGCCACTTCTGTCTTAAGAAGCGTGAAGTTGGCTTTGGAGAAACTTTTTATGGTTGTTTTCCTAATGGAGGGTGGGAGTGGGATGTGGATGTCTAGGGTGATTAGCTTGTGGTCGGATCTGACTAACGAGGAGCTGAACTGTGGAACACCGGTCACCCATGTTGGTGATGATCAGATCTAGGATATTGCTGCCCCTGGTGGGGGTGTGGATAAGTTGATCCAAGGCATTGGAATTGATGATTTCCAGAAAACGTGGAGAAAAAGAGTTGGTACACGAGTAGTTTTCCCAGTTAATAGTAGGGTAGTCGAAATCACCCATTATTAGAGTGTTGGGTTGTACCTTAATATTTTCCAGTGTATCAAGAAAAGAGGAGTGGGAATCCTGGGGCATGGTGGGGGGGAGGGGGGTTCTGTATCAAGCTACAATCTGGATTGTGGTTTTGCCCAGAGTTAGTTGAACTTGGATAATCTCGGATGCATTATGCTGAGCAACTAGCTTGGAGGTGTGGATATCCTTAATGAATATGGACACGCCTCCACATTTAGTGTTTCGGTCTGGGTTTGGTGGCCGAAAGGTGTGGTATGAATTATAGCCTGGTAATGCAGGGGTGTTCTCTGGAGCTTTGAATCAGGTCTCTGTCACTGCACAGATGTCAATGTTCTCCATTTTAAGGAGTGCCTTGAGTGAGTGCATTTTGAGGTTTAGACTTCTAGCATTGAGTAGCATTACCCTCAGATTTTGCTTGCTTGTGCCTGTTACGGTGGTGAATTTGTCATTTGAACCTTGCCCAAAAAAGGCACTATAGGGGTGGCAAGAGCCTTTTCTAGTATCCGGAATCCCAAGGGCAACAGGTGCAGGCCATCTCTGGCAAAGCAGCGTGGTCTGTCGATCATGTCATCCCAGGCAGACATATACTCCCTTAGAATGACACCAAAAGCTTAGCCAATTGTTAAAGTCAGTCATTTTGTCCTTGTACTGTGGTATCATTCTGGGTGATGGCAGGATGCTACTCAGGGCTAGGGTCATACCTGCCTGGGCTACAAGATTGGAGAGCTCCTCCATGTCTCTTTTCATGTAGTCCAGGGAGGTACATCTCAGGTCATTCACACCAACATGGACAATGACAGAGTCATATTTGTACTTGTTGTGGAGTGACCTGAGTGTGTGCGTTATGTGGTGGATCCTGGCACCTGACAGGCAGCTGACAGCAACTTTTTCCTTATTTAGCCTGGTGAGTGGAACATCAGTGTGCCTGACTATAGAGTCACCTATGACTAGAGTGTTGGGTACGTTATGCCTTATGTGCTGTAGTTGAGTGGCACACTGAGTATGTGGGCTATGTGTCATTTGGGATATGTTGGGGGGTGGAGATTGCTTGCATTTCTGCTTTGGAGGTCTCGGTTGTTTGGGCAGATTTTTAGTGAGAGCCTCCATGAATGTAGGTGTGTATTTTGTGCTTCTGTGTGTGTGTTTTGGTGGTGTAGGTTTTGAGGGACTATGTGATGAGTGTGGTGCGGTGCAAGTGTTTACCTTCTCCTCTTGACTGTCTAGTCCAGTCTTCAGTGAAGAGAGCTTTGCTTCAAGTTTGGCTATATAAGTGCATCTCTCACAGGTCGTAGTGTTGGATGGTAGGAGGAGAGGGTTGTCTGTGTACATGAGGCAATTGCTGCATTGTCCCAAGATGCCTAGATTCATCAGGTAGACAGGAGAAAACACCGGGAGCTGACCTTTAGACATGCCTGAATAGGTGCTTATTTATTAAGTACTAAAAACTGTTTTCCTCTAGACAAGTGAGGAAAGTTGAGTGCTGCAGTAATTTGTAACTTATTTAGTGCTTACAATGAGTTATGAACAATTGTTGAGCTCAAAGAAACAGATTTGAGTGCTAAAACTAAAAAGCTGGCTAGCTGCATGGGAACATTTGAAGAGCAGACTTTATGGCACCAGGAATAGTTTAACCCTAGTTAAGTGTGGGGGGCTCAGGAGCTCACAAACAGTCCTGGACACAGCAAATCCATATCTGGACAAGACCTGCCACAGGAAAGGGGGGAAGCAAGCTTAGAATTTCTTTTTCAGTAAAAGTGGAAATGGAGAAAGCTGGAACAGAAGTTAATTCAACGTTAAGAATCTGAGTGGGTTGGCCTTCACAAATGTTCTCTATTAGATTGAATGAACTAATGACACTAGACTGGGAGGAGTGTCACAGATCAAATATACAGTATGGGCGGGCAACTGCAAAGCCACCAAGTATAAGAACAGCTCCTAGCTGTAGCCACCAAATGAAAGTTTTAAACAAATCAAGGAGCAAGCATACTCTAGAGAATGCTTTTAACTGTAAACAGACAATTATAGTAATGCACACTATTACAGTTCCTAGCTGTAGAACACAGAAACCTCAAAAAATCAAAAATGCACAGTGTCAAAGGAAAAAAACTTCAAAGACCAATACACGTAAGGTTCAGTTAAGGCACTTTAATTTACTTGCAGCAAGGAGACAAAAACATGCAAATACAAGGATTTGTCTAACTACTAACAGGAAGTATGTTCATTCTTATACTATTTTACAAGACATTGCCTTCTAAGCTGACGTAATCAAGCACAACTTTTAGCATTGTTCTACAGCAGATGTTACTTCAGATTTTCTGCTGACATGACTAGATTTGTGAGAAACTTTTCAGAAAAACAACCTGGCCTTGGTGACCATTAATCCGTTTACAAGCGTCTATTGTACAGTGTTACTTTTCAAGGTACTTTTCTAATATAGATACAAGCAAATGCTGATTGCAGTTCATATTTTCAAGCAAGCTTTGTACTGATTATCTGTAACTTCTACAGCTGTGTATTTTCTCATGGCACAGCGGAACTTCTTGTCTAAGTTTCATACAAGTAGTATTGTTCTATTCATTATTTTCCTAACTCAAGCAGAAATCACATGCTTCTCAGTAAATTTCCAAGGCACAAGCAAGATTTTAGGTAACAGTACAAGGTCAGAAAGCAACTGCAGTTTGTACAGATTTATGCAGTATGAAATAGAATAAATGCGTTAACCCTTTTCAAGCTCTAAATGCACTAAGCATATTGCTAATACACACATTAATACATATTTTTCTAACATTTCCCCCCTATTAACACTTTTATTCTACTTTCAAAATAAGCATAAACAGTTTTTCTTCTCCTAACCTCTTCCACTCAGGATTTGCAGTTAAGAGAGCCATTCAGTTTAAACTTATGAAAGCTTTTTAGTCTTTTAACAGTTCTTCAAACTCAGTACTTTGATATAAGGTTTCAGAAACTGACATGTCTACAAGGTCTTTAATCAGTCTTTTCATGTAGGGGATACCACAACAAACACATACTCCCAGTAGGAGCATACCTACACAAATGACAATCAGGATGTTCATTAGGATGGTACCCCACCCCCCAAACCATTTCTGGAAAAAGTCTATCAGTGGGTTTGGGTCTGGTTTGGTCATGGCCGACACTTGCTGAATTACCTCAAGATGATTGTCTATCTCGTGTTTATGGTCAGGAATATACGAACAGCATTCTTCTTGGATTAAAGCGCATGTACCACCTCTCACCGCCAGGGTGAAGTCGAGAGCCATGCGGTTTTGGAGCACTACAGTTCTCATAGCATTCAGTTCATCAGTCACCAATTCGAGAGCAGAAAAAGTTGCGTTGCTCATTACTTCGAGAAGTTTTGACAGTTTTCTCAGCTCCCAGATCGATTTCACTGCTCCATAAGCTGGTAATATGCCTGCCCACGATATAACGCTATCACTCAAGTCCATGTGTGTCAGTCCTTTACCTAGAGAGTGATGGTCTTTCCAACGCGCATCGATTTGTCCCACTGGATTTACAGTTTTCTTGACGACTTCTCAGACATTTCAAATTTTTCTATGAGGCAAAACTGCAGTGTGTCGTATGGCCAGAACCAGGTAACCCAAAAAACAACTGCCGGACCAATTGTCAAGTAACCATTTGTATGCCTTTCTGCCACACACAAAATAACAATCCTCTACTTTAGTAGTAACCTTGCTATGAATGTACACTCACCCTGCATGAAACATTTTTCTATCAATTATAGACAGCTGTTTATAAAGAACAGAATTATGTTTTACTTCATCAAGTGTTTTGTGCATCAATCCAAGAAATGAATCATAGTTTGTATTACAATAAAGATCTACTTTGTTACCTTTAGTATAACATCTATAAGGAACAGTCACATTGCAATTGCACCAACCCACCTGAACAGTATCATTTTTATAAAAACACACAGTTCCCTTTTGTGGAACAGACAAGTGCAATGCTATTTTATCTTGTGCTGTAATGGTTGAGGTATCATAAATCAAGTTCTCCCAGGTCTCATTGACACCCCTAGGGGGACTGTAGTCATTAATAACACCCTGTATGCTGTTGGCAAAGCTGTGCAAATCCAGCAATTCGAAACATTGAAAGTCTCAGTATACACATATTTAATTGCCTGGTAAGTGTTAAAGTTTGGATGGCAGTTTATGAGTAACGCTTCACGTTTATTCAGTTCAGTCTGCGTGGCTGGGAAAAGAAAAGGCCACAACAAAAAGATTATTGTCACAAATACAGTTAACAGGATAATTATGCAATACTTCTGAGGAAAGGGTTGTTCTGCATTCCTGTTTCTTCTGGACTCTATCATTTTTGCTCTTGGCATGTAACAAGATTTTTGTCCAGTTCAAAGTTTTTAACTAATTTACAGTGCATCAGGTGGATCCAGGAGGCACGCTCCGCAATTTGGACTGCAGTGGGTGTTGACAAAAGCACTTGATATGGACCTTCCCACTTCAGAGGCGCCCAATTTTTCCTCTTAACTATCTTCAGCCAGATCCACGCTCCAGGGGGCACCGCCACTTCTGACGGTCTGGTTCGTTCTTTATCTGAAACAGAATTTAACTGCAACAAATGTTTAGAATTTAACAAATTACGCATATACTCTGCTAATGTACTGTCAGCTTCCTGGTCTGCGGGCATGAGAAATTTCCACTGAGGTATATAGTAAGCCCTTCCAAAGAGCTTTTCAAAAGGAGTCAATCCTTTTGCATTCGGAACAGTTCTCATGCTCAACAGTGCCAGGGGCAGACAGTACACCCAGTTTCTCTGCGTTTCTGTCATTAATTTTCTTAGCTTACTCTTTAAAACCCCATTATGCCTTTCTACTAGCCCTGCTGATTGCGGGTGATACGCACAATGATTCTTTAGAGAAATACAAAAATGTTTACTTAACTGCTGTATGGTCTGATTCACGAAGTGTGCCATTGTCACTGTAGATCCTTTCCGGAATGCCGAATCTAGGGATGATTTCTTTAACAAGCACTTTGGCCACAGTCATAGCGTCTGGATTTTTAGTCGGAAAGGCTTCCACCCATCTGGAAAACATATCTACAATGACAAGACAATACTTCTTATTTTCACATTTATTCAACTCTATGAAATCCATACAGATAGTATGAAACGGATACGGTGGTGTAGGGAAACTCCCTTGCTTGGGCTTTAACGCCCCTTGTGCATGATGTTTATTACAGATGTGGCATAACAAACAACATTTTTTAGAGTAGTTTGTAAATCCGTACGTCGTGAACACTTGGTTCACCAGCTGTACCATCCCCCCTGTTGAGACATGGCACTGCCCATGGCTCAAAAAAGCTGCTTATCTAAACAAATTAGACGGCAATATCGGTTTTCCTTCTTTAGAGATGTACAGCCCCTTTTCGAGAATTGCTCCTCGTTTTACCCATGTTTGTTTTTCAGTTTGCATAGTAAGTGTTTACATTGTCTTTAACATTTCTACGTCTAAAATCTCAGAGGGTTGTAGTTCCTCATTCAAAAGAAATACTTCTGAAGCTGCCTGCTTTGTAGCTGTATCAGCTCTCGCATTACCTTTTGAAATCCTGTCCTGTTGCTTGGTATGAGCTGTGCATTTACAAATAGCTACTTTCTGAGGTAACTGAATAGATTGTAAAAGATCTAAAATAAACTGTGCATGATTGATTGGTTTGCCAGTAGATGTTATCATTCCTCGATTTTTCCACTGTTGCGCAAAAACATGTACAGTAGAAAAAGCATACTGGCTGTCAGTAAAAATGTTTACACATTTACCCTTTGCTTAGGTACATGCCCATGTCAAGGCAATCAATTCTGCTGCCTGTGCAGATAAACTATGTGGTAAAGATTTTGCTTCTATAATGTCTGTGCCAGAAACTACTGCATATCCTACTAGGTTCTGTCCTGCAGGACCCCTTTTGCATGAACCGTCCACGTAGTATGTCACCTCGGCATCATCCAAGGGAACATCCGTAAGATCTTTTCTAGGCAGTGTCTTTTGCTCAATCACCTGCAGGCAGCTGTGTGGTGTGCCATCTGCAGGGGTTGGGAGCAAGGTAGAAGGATTCAAAGTCATACATCGTTCAATTGTCATATGAGGTTGGCTCAACAATATAGTCATACAGGAAAGATGCCTAGCAGGGGAAAGATATGCGACCTTTTCTTGTAGTAAAATAATCGCGACTGCATGAGGCACTCTCAGTGTGAGAGAGTGGAACAACACTACTGAGGCCGAAGCCTGTACTGCCATTGCAGCTGCAACTACTGCTTGTACACAGTGAGGTAAAGACCATGTCACTGGGTCCAGTTGTGATGAATAATAAGCAATAGGGCGTTGCTTCTCCCCATACTGCTGTGTTAACACTGATGTCATATAACCTTGCTTACAATCTACAGTTTGGAAAAAAACGTTTATGATAGTTTGGTAATCCCACAACTAATGAGGACGCTATTAACTGTTTCAGTTTGCAGAAAGCAGATTCTGCTTCTGGTGTCCATTGTATCAAATCCTGTGCTGCCATAGGCTTTTTATAAATCAGGTTAGTCAACGTTGCAGATTCCAAGGCATAGTTTGGAATCCAACTGCGACAAAAATTAGTCGTACCCAGGAAGGACATAATTTCCTTCTTGGTAGTGGGTTTTGGTGCTTGTAAAATCGCTATTTTTCTGTCCTCATCTAATGTCCTACCTAACTTGTTTTTTCCAAAGCTGCAGTTTATTTTTGTTTACTTTATGTCCTTCAGTGGCTAAAAATTGTAATAGCACTATGGTATCTTCTTTACAATCTTGCTGGGTGGGAGACGCCAGCAGGATATCATCAACATAAAGCAAAATCTGACTACCTCTTGGTGGGGTAAATCCCACCAAGTTGCTTGCCATTTCTTGTGAGAACATTGTTGGACTTTCACAATACCCCTGTGGTAGTCGCGTATATGTATACCTTTTCCCCTGAAATGTGAATGCAAACCAATGCTGGCTGTCAGGGTGTATTGGTATTGAAAAGAACGCATTGCTGATATCTACCACAGAAAAATATTTCTGTTGAGGTTTTAAATCATTCAACAGGGTGTGTGGATCTGGCACCGTATTACTGCGTCATTTACAGCTTGTAAATCTTGGACCATGCGCCACTCTCCATTCGCTTTCTTAACAGGAAATAAGGGTGTGTTACATGGTGAATCAGGAGAATCCACCAGCACCCCTTCCTTAAGTAAGGCTGCTATAATAGGTTTGATTCCTACCGCTGCATCTTTTCTTAGGGGATACTGTCTCTTTTGTGGTCTAAATGCTGACTTTGGCGTAATAGTAACTGGTCCTGCTGTACGAATAAGTCCTACATCTGATTTTCCTGTTGACTAGAGATTTTCTGGTATATTCTGTAAGGAATTCTCTTCCTCCTTCAATAGGAGTGCCAATCAGCTGTCCTTGCTAGACTGCAAGTGTACAGCTGGGTGGGTCTGAGTTATCCATTTCAGCTTCTGCACTTGTATTCCATGTTCTGACAGTTCTAACTCTGTCTGTTTTTCCCATCTCGTGACTTTTTCTCCTAAGTCTACCCATTTTACATTCTTGTCCTTAGTTAAGCTGACATGTGGTAATCGATTAGATTTATAGAGTGCAAAGAACTCCTGGGGCAACGAACAGCTGACCACACTGTTCCCTTCTGTGTCCCAGTACAGATTACGTAATACCAATCTGTTTGCACGATTTCTAAACAATTCTTGCTCATATTCCTTATCAGGTCCTGGTGTATTACAATAATACAGAGTACAGTGCAACAAATGCTGTTTATCAATGTCAAGGGGGGGGGGGAACTTGCTGATGGCTACATTCATCAACTCCTCGGTCACCGCCCCTGGACCAGTCGTAACCAAGTCCTGGCTGTACCAATAAAACATTTCACCCTCCGATTACACTGCAAAGGTATCAATTTGTCACTGGGCTTCCATACCCTGCATAGTCGGAACTACTGCTATACCAAATAGCTGCATAAGGTCTCTGCCAAAGAGGTTTACTGGGCATTTTGCAGATACAACAATTTTGCTTTTCTGGGTCAATCCTGAAACAGGATTAGTTATCACAATATTATGGGAGAGGGGCTCCGATACAGCTGTCCATTAGCTGCTTTCACTAATATGTAATCAGGTGACTCTGAATTCTCTGGCAGTTTGGAGGGATGTACCAGGGTCCGTGATGCCCCTGAGTCACGCAAGAATATGACTTCCCTCCCTTCTACCAGAAGTGTAACTTCTGGTTTCGTGTCTGCTAAATAGAGCTCTAAGCTCAATAAAGCCAAATCCAATATTTCATTTTTTTCACTATCCATGACTTCTTGCACTTCCTCTATGTCTTCTGTCACATTCTCTACTCCCTCTATCACATAGTCATTTGTCCTTTCTCCGCTATCCCCTTCTAGTGATTCCTGACTACCATATAGTCAGTCCTCACCCTCCTTATCCTCCATGGTTGCCTTCTTGTTTTTCTTGCAATCCCTTGCCAAGTGTCCTTTCTTACCGCATTTAAAACATTCACCCCTTTTCTTTCACCCTTCAAAGTCCTCTGATCATTGATCAGATTGTTTGTTTCCCTGGGCATTTTTCTTGCCCTTTTTCCCGGACTGTACTACATAAACTTCTGCTCCATCTTCTACAGAAAATACTTGGGTTTTCTTTTTCTTTTTGCTATTAAAATGCCTTTCGGCATGTGTAGCATATTCTAGCAATGACTGTAACCTGCTTGTACGATGATCTACCATGTGTTTTGCAATAAAACTGCTTATAGGTGCAATACTGCCTTTCAAAAATGCATTCTTTTACTGCTGCTCATATGGGGAATCGTGTGTCTGATCTTCAGGAACCTGCATTCCACAATGGTTATTAAAACATTCTAATAGTCTGGCATAATATCGGTCAACAGTTTCACCTTCCTGTTGGATGCATTGATTAATGCAAGTCCAGTCCACCCTAGGCTTCCATTTCTCAGAGATTCGGTCTGTAAGACCTTTCACTCTGTTGTCTAATTCTGCGCTGCTATGTGGGAGGGGCCTGAGCGCAATATCACAGGGATTCCAGTCGCCACTAATCATGTACCAATCTGGTCCCACAATTTGTCTGACTACTTTTTCTACCTCTTCTCCGTTTAAATTATAACTCAGCCTCATTCCTTGCAAATCTTCTAAGAACTTTCTAAAATTAACTTTTGGATGGGGAATTCCCTCAGTGGCTTTCCGGATGTCTTCCGGAGTCCAGGGTCTATACACTAGAATAGTTGGGATCTGACCTTCTTGCCCTGCCTGAGGATTAGGCACTTCTATAAGTGGGCATATTTCTTCTTCACTCATAAATCGTGAATTTCTACCCATTTGATATAACTCAATGTCCCCTTTTGAGTTTCCTGCCTGTGTTCGAGACCTGGTCTCGATGGGATCTATTACTAAGTTTTTATCCTCCTTATCTAAAAACATTGCTTTTGAATTATTACTCTTTTGTTCCCTTTGGTTTACTTCCTCAATCCTGTGCCTGAGGAATTCCTAATTGACGTTGCTTTTTTACCTGACCTCTAGAATCGGTTTTAAGCTGTTTGACAAGTTTGACAAGTGAGGATTTTTCTAGTTTACCTTCAAATTCATACTTATTAACCCATTTTGAGTAGTATTTAATATTATCAGCACAATGTGATTGCATGTATTTCGCGTCTTCGGTTAACGGCAGATTTTGGGACCTTTTTGTACAATTATTACCCATTTTGTTCTACCCTTTTAATTGTTATGTAACTCCTTATTTTTAACGTGGTACCACGGATATTTTTATAGTCTCTTCAGAATGATTGCCTACCTGCTCTGTTTCCCTGATCTATGACAAGACAGTAATCTTTCTGTCCCTGACTTAAAAATAAAGTCTTAACAGAACAAATACAAATCTAGTCCCTGATCTAAAACAGAAAAAGAAGGTAGATTCACCTTACCCGAGCCTTCGTGATTGACCACCTGGTTTGAGTAAACCCATCCTTCAGTCGCAGATCAGAAAGTGGCTGGCCTCTTTTGTATGACAATTCAGTCGGAGGACTTTTCAAGTAAGAAGAACCGATGTGGTTTCTTCCCCATACGGTTTCAAGCCACCTGGCCTGTCTGATCCGAGGCAAAGTGAAGATTTCCGGTCCG
Organism: Protopterus annectens; assembly: GCF_019279795.1. NCBI lineage: Eukaryota > Metazoa > Chordata > Ceratodontiformes > Protopteridae > Protopterus > Protopterus annectens. The sequence continues at coordinate 1,316,720,446 of NC_056726.1, read as the reverse complement.
AAGGACCAATCTGTCAAAGGAAAAAACTTCAAAGACCAATACACGTAAGGTTCAGTTAAGGCACTTTAATTTACTTGCAGCAAGGAGACAAAAACATGCAAATACAAGGATTTGTTTAACTACTAACAGGAAGTATGTTCATTTTTATACTATTTTACAAGACATGGCCTTCTAAGCTGATGTAATCAAGCACAACTTTTAGCATTGTTCTACAGCAGATGTTACTTCAGATTTTCTGCTGACATGACTAGATTTGTGAGAAACTTTTCAGAAAAACAACCTGGCCTTAGTGACCATTAATCCGTTTACAAGCATCTATTGTACAGTGTTACTTTTCAAGGTACTTTTCTAATACAGATACAAGCAAATGCTGATTGCAGTTCATATTTTCAAGCAAGCTTTGTACTAATTATCTGTAACTTCTACAGCTGTGTATTTTCTCATGGCACAGCGGAACTTCTTGTCTAAGTTTCATACAAGTAGTATTGTTCTATTCATTACTTTCCTAACGCAAGCAGAAATCACCTGATTCTCAGTAAATTTCCAAGGCACAAGCAAGATTTTAGCTAACAGTACAAGGTCAGAAAGCAACTGCAGTTTGTACAGATTTATGCAGTATGAAATAGAATAAATGCGTTAACCCTTTTCAAGCTCTAAATGCACTAAGCATATTGCTAATACACACATTAATACATATTTTTCTAACACACAGAAAGGCCCGGATAGAGCACTCACAAATAGAAAATACAAATCTCAGTATGAAAAAGCAGTTTACAGTTAAGTAATGCAGTAAACATGCAATTAGAGTAATGAAACAGTATCTAGCAATGAAAAATACAGTTAAAACAGTATAAAACAGTACATAAATGCAGTGAAACAATACAAAAAGCTTTATAACAGTGCAAAATGTAGTAGATCAACTGTATTGCACAATTATAAGCGTTTCAGAAGTGCAGTTCAGTGAAATAAGTGTAAGAAATAACTTATCCTGCTCTTGGAATCTTAAGGAATTTCCACTTAGTTTCAGTAATGAAATACAATCAACAGCCAGAGCAATACAAGCACAACCTTTTAAAGACACAGGGTTTATATACCAGTAAGGAAGAAAGAGTTAGAAGATCAAATTACTACTCAGCCCCTGCTATTACCCACTCACTCATACTACAGGAGGTCAGGAGGCCTTGTTACTCTCAATAACAATGAAGAAAGACTATCAGGAGGAAATGGCTGCCAGAAACATAGGAAACTCAAACAAAACTACCAGGCCTCTATCAAGATTATGCCACCTGAGCAGAACACAGAAACCTCACTTTAAAAGCATAGAAAGAACACTCACAAAGAGAAAGTACAAGTCTCAGTATGAAAAAGCAGTTTGCAGTTTAGTAATTAAATAAAAATGCAATTATAGTAATGCACACTATTACAGTTCCTAGCTGTAGCCACTAAATGAAAGTTTTAAACAGATCAAGATGAAAGCAGACTCTAGAGAATGCTTTTAACTGTAAATAGACAAGTATAGTAATGCACACTATTACAGTTCCTATCCGCAGTAGTGGTGCTGCTGTAGCATTGTCACCTCACAGCAAGACGTTGTCCCGTTTGATTCTCAGCTAGAGCATCTTCTGTGTGGAGGCATGCGTGAATGGGCGTGCCTTCGTTGAAGGTTGTGCGTCAGGGCTGGTAACTCGGCACATAAAAATCCACTACCAAACATTAGCGGACCGGAGTTCCGCTGTGGCGACCCCTAACCGGGATAAGCAGAAAGACACAACAACAACAACAACACTATTACAGTTCCTAGCTGTAGAACACAGAGACCTCAAAAAATCAAAAATGCATAGAAAAGCTCGGATAGAGCACTCACAAACAGAAAATACAAATATCAGTATGAAAAAGCAGTTTACAGTTAAGTAATTCAGTAAACATGCAGTTAGAGTAATGAAATAGTATCTAGCAATGAAAAATAGTTAAAACAGTATAAAACAGTACATAAATGCAGTAAAACAATAAAAAAAGCTTTATAACATTGCAAAATGTAGTAGATCAACTGTATAGCACAATTATAAGAGTTTCAGAAGTGCAGTCATCAGTATACTGGATGACTGTGGACAGATGGCAGGAAGTGTAGAGCTGGTTGGAAAAAATATTGAATAGAAGTGGTCCCAGAATCAAGCCTTGTGAAATACCTGTGTGGACTGAGAGGAAGTGGGAGTAGGAGGAGGGCCATTTAACTTATTGTTGCCTGTTGGTGAGGTAGCTAGAGAACCAGGTTAGTGAGGAATTAGAGAAGTTAAGGTCAGACAGTTTGTTGAGAAGCTTGAGATGGGACATGGTGTCAAAAGCTTTGGATAGCTCTAGGAAAAGGCAGGAGACTGGATTATTGTTATCTCTAGCATGTGTTACAGTTTGTGTGAAGGAGATGAGAGGTGTGGATATGCTATGGTCTGGGCAGAAACTATGGTGGGTGAGTTTGAGGAGGTTTTCCTGGAGTAGGAAGTGAAGGAGTTGCTTGTAGATATATTTTTAGTAGGTTTGAGAGAGGGGAAGAGTATAGCAATGGAGCGGAAATTAGAGATGTAAGAAGAGAGTCCACCTTTGTGGATGGGAATTGTATAGAATTGTTTCCATATGGTGGGTACAGTAGATTCATGTACTGAACTGTTGATGAGGATGGAAACAGGATAGGCAATAGAGTTTGCAGCAAGCTTGAGGAAATAGGGAGGAAGGTTATCACTTGAGGGAGAGCACGTCTTGACTTTATGTAGGAGGGATTTTATGTAGATGATGGGGACAGGTTTGAGTGAGAAGATAGTTGGAGTAGCATGATATATCCTTTCTTTATAACTATCATCATTCCAGCTATACATAAATTGCTAAATTCCTGTCTTCTCTTAAACCTCACTCCCTCTCCTCTTGAACATTATTCTTCATGTATTGTTACCACAGTTTCCATTTATTTCTATGTAATTTGTTCCTTCCTTTTGTAAAGATCCGTCCTCAAGTTCCATTATCCCTTTTATAATATCCAGGACTTCAAATACAGTTGGTTTAAACTTTGAGTTTCATTTTCTAGTAATTACTTTTTTCACTGCAAACAGAATTAAACTTAACAAGGCCTTAATGTCACTAAAGAATTCTGATCATGTGTCGCAGCTGAAAAGAATCAAATTACAGTCATTTGCTTACCCAGTATTTCTGACAGTGTACTTTGCAGGGGATTTTTTAAATCTAGCCAAGCCAATGTTTTCACAGTGTGATACCTTAAACATCCTGTAATGGAGGCCCATGGGATATATGCAAAGGGCTCCTTAAAGTCTCAGCTACTTGGCTTTTGAATGTACATGACTTTTTTACTTTTTAAATCTTTATGGTTATATTCAGTCCACTAAAGCCAAACCCCACTAGCTGTGGACATGCATGTTAAAGTCTTTTTATTGTCCTCATCAGCACAGCATAAGTCAATAATTTGGCTATACTTCAGAAATACAGGGTCTTTAAACCCAGAGCATGCCCATAAAGATTAAGGTGTCTGCAATATATCTCAACTAACATCTAAACCAAAGAGTAAAAAGGTCACACAGACAAACCATTCAATAATAACTACAAGAAAAACCTACCATAGAGACTTAAAAATAAACAAACAAAAAGTCATGGACATGCAGAAGCCATGTAGCTGAGACACTTGATATCCTTAAGGGGTCATTTGTGTATATCCTATGAACCTCCATTACAGGCAGTTTAAGGTATCACACATTGAAAACTGGCTTGGCTGTTTTTTTTTTTTTTCCAGTTTTTACTGAATGGTTTGTTTGTATGACCTTATTACCCTTTGGTTTGAATTTTTAAAATCTGCTAACTGATTACACACCCAAAACATATGCTCTTCATTTCCCATCAGACTTCCAACATTTGCTTTCTACGTGAGGAAAAATTCTTTGAAGTCTGATTGGAGTATAAAAATACCTATGCAAACACTTCCAAGCAAAGATCCTAAACCTTCTGGACTTTGTTGCAGTCCTGGGAGCCATACATATTTTGTCCCATGGTTCTTTTGTAAATTGCTTTTCCAGTCTGTCTTCCAAATCTTTTCTAATCTCCTCTGATTGATTCTTGTAGTTATCATACAATATTTTATATGCTGTACTAATTATCCCCTTTTTAATAGCAGCTCTTGTTCTAGATTCATCCAAAAACTCTACAAGAGCAGGCTTTTCACTTAAATCCCCTATCCCTTTCTCTTTGCTTATACTCTGATATTAATCCTTAATAGGGAAGGCAGTCTCTGGCCTGCAGGCCAAATGTCTTCTTGGCCTCATCCCATTCTGTTACCTTTCCTACTCTTAGTTATTTGCTCCCAATACCTTGGATCCTTTGCCAGATTTCTCTAGTAAATTCCAGTCCCCTCTTGCCTGTTTTCTGTAACCCTACTTGCAGTCATCTATATTGGCAAAATCTCTTTTCTCCATTCTTGTACTGGCTTAATTCTTTCTGCTACTTTATGAATATAATATCCTGTATAGTTGTTATTCTTCTTCTCAAGGATCTACATCCAAAATCTCTCCCCCTCTCTTTCTCTATTTCTTCAACCCCCCACTACTTCATCATCATCCCTTTCCATTTTGAATTATAACCTTCTGCTTGTGTTATGCATATGAGCCTTAACTGTGTAGCTCTAAAATATTCTTTCAGCTCAAGTAATTCTAAACCACCTTATTCTGCTGGAAGGATCAATTTATTCCACTTAACTCTTGCCCTCTTCCCCTTCCAGATAAATACCTTCAATTTTTTATCAGTTATTGTCCACAACTTATCCTCTGGTTGATAAAAATATGCCTGACCCATATATAAAACTAAAGGAATTACAAATAGTTTCTTTGCTTGTATCTTACTATCCATACCCATAAGCTAGAGCTTCCAGTTTCCCAGTTTTTGTATTCTCTTTTATAGGCTCATAAGATCATGGAGATTACTAGGCTATCGAACAGGAGGTCATTTTAAGCCTAGCCGTTTCAACCCAATATAATACCGTAGAGGTACTAGTTAATACCTAAGACTGCATTTTGTGATTACTGCCCATGTCCAGGAGAGTTGTGGACACTATCCCTGCTAAGAATTTACAGTTCCCCATCCACTCATCCAGGTTCCTCTTGAAGAGTGTCATAGAGGACTTCTGTTTCACATGAATTGGTAGCCTGTTCCAAAGACATGGCAGTTGTTGGGAGCTAAATCTGTCCCTCCAGCATGTCCTATTTAAGTTGCAGGCCATATTTAAGTCCCTGAAATGGGTAGCCCTAGACCCATTTGATTTACAGATATGCAGTAAGTTCATTAGATTTGGGTCTTGGGTTGCTCTGTAGGCCAGACATAAGTCTCCCCTAAGACGTCTATTTGATACAGAGTATTTTAACAGTAATTTTAGTCAGTTCGTGTAAAGCACATGTTGGAGGCCCTTGATCTTCTATGTTTGAAACCTCTCAGGTCCCTCTAATTGCTGTAGGTGCTTAGTATGGTACATACTGAACAGGGTGTTATACATTCAATTATGGACCGGGTAAGTGCCGAGTATAGGGTGGTTATAACTTCTTTTGCACTTGAGGTGATGCCTTTACTAATCAAGTGAACTAAGTAGAAATCTTTCCTTACAGTGGTAGACACGTGGTGGTCAAAGTTAAGGTCGTGGTCAACCTGTGATCCAAGGTCCCTAATCACTTCATGGGTACTTAAGGTATTGTTATTGATTTGATAGTGTGAAGGGACATTATTTGTGCCAAAGGGAATGATGACATATTTCTCTGCATTCAGTTTGAGACTGCGACTTATACACCAATGGTTGGTCTGTGTGAGACCATCCTGGAGTATAATGACATAATTTGGGGATTAAATGATTGCACCTAGTTTGCAGTTATCTGCAAACCTGGTCAGCCACAACCCTTTAGTTTTGACCTGAACTTCTGAGAAGTATATACCAGAAAGTAGGGGGCCCAGCACTGACCCCTGTGGCACCCCACTGGTAATAGGTCAGCTGGTTGATGTGGAGTCACCCATTTTGATAGTGTGTGTCTGGTTTGTGAGCCAGTTGGCAACCCATCTTACAATGAAGGAGTTTCCATTCAGTTTGCTTAGTTTATCGGTAATGCCTGAATGTGGGATTGTGTCAAAAGCCTTTGCCAAGTTGAGGTATGCTGTGTGCACAGATTTCAGCTCATCAGTGGCCTTGGTCACACGTTCAAAGAAATCCACCTGATTTAACAGGCAGGATCTGCCCTTCATAAAGCCAAATTGGGCAGGATCCAGGGTTTGGAGGTCACTTATGTCTTTATTTATGCAGTCCATAATGATATGCTCCATGGCCTTATAGATGCGGCTGGTCAGGCTTATGGGTCTGTAATTCCCCAGGTCTGTTGCTAGGCCACCTTTGTGGAGGGGAATAACTGTAGCTGTTCTCCATTCCACAGGAACAAAGCCTGTTGGCTAGGCTATGATTGGAGAGGGTGCTTATTGGTGAGGCTAGTCCATGTTTTAGCCTTGTTTAGAAGACAGCCTGGGATGTCATCTGGTCCCATAGAGGCCATGTTCTTTGCCTTGGACAGGGTTTTGAGGACCTGTTCTTCAGATATGTAAGGTGGGGGGTTGGGAGAGGGTTTGCTGTATGTTAGCAAGGGATAAGGGAGTGAAATTTTTGCCAAACCTATCCGCTAGCAGGTTCACTATCTCTGTGGGGTCAGTGTGTGTGATACCATTGGACACCAGCTCTGTGCATACATAGGTTACGTACATAGCTGTAAAAGGCCTTATAGTTATCCTTTGCATTACTTGCTAGGTTTCTGTCAAAGGAGCTCATGGAGGATTTGACAAGTTGTCTTATTTTCCTGTTAAGTCTGAGGACGGTGCTTTTCCATTGTTGGCTCCTTGTCTTTGTTTTCTTGGACAGCAACTTTTTGAGTTTATTGTAGAGTTTGTTGATGCTGGAGGTCCACCATGGCATCTTGATTTTACTTGAGATTCTGGCTTTGATTCTATCTGGTACAACTGAGTTTATACATTTATACAAATGATTGCACAGGGTTTTAGTGTAAGTTTCGGTGTGGTTACCACTTTCAGCTTGGTGTAGGGCCTGGAATGAATTTATACCTTCACCTAGAAGGGTATAGTTTGCCTTGGTGATGATTTTTAGTCTGATTTCACCCTTTGCGAGTTCTGGTGTAAGTGTCAGTTTAAAGGTGTCTGATTTGTGGTCACTTTTAACTAATGAAGGTCCAATAGTTGCAGCAGTGCACCTGTTTGACATGTTGGCGAGGACCATACCTAGAATGTTTGTTTCTCTTTTCGGGGTATGGCCAATTTGCTCCAGGCATCTGAGTTCACAAAGTCAAGGAACTTTTGCGCTAGTGAGTTTGGGCTAGAGTAGGTTTTCCAGTTGATGGCGGAATAACTGAAATCCCCCATAAGCAGTGTGTTCGGTAAAATTTGGATTGTCTTCAGTTTGGTTAAGTAGCCATTGTGGGTGTTGTGACTCATGGAGAGGGATCTACTCTATAACTGGCTAGGACTTGAATGGGGCTCTTACCCACCATAATCTGGACCTGAAGTAACTCCATGGAGTTGTCCAGTCTTATTAGCTGTGTGGTGAAATTATCTCTAATATATATTGAAACACTGCCTCCTTTGGTTTTCACATGTTCATTTTGCAGTCTAAAAGTGTGGAAGGCATTGTAGCCTTGCAGGGCCAGAGTGCTGTCTGAAGCCTTAAACCAAGTTTCTATGACTGTACAGATATCTACATCTTCTAGTGATAGAAGTGCTTCCAGGGAGTGCAGTTTTTGGTTTAAGCTCCTAACATTTAGCAGCATGACCTTTATTTTGCTCTGATTGGTTAACTTCACATCTGCAATGTGTTTTTCAAGACCTTGCCTAAAAAAGACACTATGGGGAGGCAAGAGCCTTTGCCAGCAGCCAAAAGCCTAGCAGTGCCAGGTGCAAGCCATCTCTGGTAAAGCAGTGAGTTTTGTCGACCATGGCCTCCCAGGCAGACAGGAACTGGATCCCCTTGGAATGACATCAAAAACTAAGCCAGCTATTGAAATCAATCTTTTTTTGTTTATACTGTGGCATCATTCTAGGTGAGGGTAGTATACTTCTCAAGGCTAGGGACACACCTGCCTGGACACATCCTCAGAAAGCTTGACCATTTCTCTTTTCATATATTCTAGTGAGGTATGTCTTAGGTCATTCATACCAACATGCGCTATGACAGTGTCATAATGGTGCTTGTTGCTGAGAGACCTGAGAGCATGCATGATTTGGTGAATCCTGGTACTGGGCAGGCAGCTGACTGTGGCATTCTCTTTGTCCAACCTGGTGAGTAGGGCATCCGTGTATCTCACTATTGAGTCTCCAATGACAAGAAAACGTGTTTTTTGAGTGCTACACCTTATGGTCCTGGTGGGTGAGACACTGGTATTGCTATGTGTCGTGGGTGCTCTGGAGACTGTGTTAGCTGTAGCAGACTTGTGTTTTGGAGGTCTCTGGTGTTTCTGTATGTTTTTTTAGAGAACCTCTGCATATGTGGAGTGGGTGAGTTGATAACCTTCTCTGTGTTACTGTTTTGAGTGAGAGAGAGCATGGATTCTAGATTCTTGTTGTAAATATATCTCTTGCACTCTGTACTAGACTGTGTTATTAGTAGAGGGTTGTCTGTCTACATGAGGCAATTGCTACATTGCCTCAAGAAACCCAAGCCAGCAAGGTTGTCAGGAGAAACAAGGGTAGTTCAACTGTCATAGGTTCATAGGTAGGTACAAGGCTATTAGCCCAAGGGCCTATATAAGCCTAGCCAACAAGGTACCCTGGCTTTCGCCACCCAAAAAAGTTATTTTCCTGTGCCCTTGTCGAGCAGAGCCACAGAAGTGATCCCCGGGGTGAACTTCCAATTTCCCATCCACTCATCAAGATTTTTCTTGAAGAGTGCTAATGAGGAACTCTGCTTGACATAGATAGGTAGCTTGTTACAGAGTATGGGAAGTCTCTGGGACAGGAATCTATCCCTCCAGCATGTTCTGTTTATTGTGGGGACAAGGTTTAGGTCCCTAGAGCATGTATCTCAGAGGGATTGGGATTTCTTTAGGTGTAGCATGTCCAATAGCTCAGGGTCTGACATAGCTTTGTATGTTAGGCAGAGATCACCTCTGAATAGGCGATATGCTACGGAGTAAAGCTGGAGTTTTTTGAGAAAGTCAGCATAGGGCATCTGTTTAAGTCCTGTAACCTTCTTTGTGAGGTACTTCTGTGGCCTTTCCTGCTGTTGCAGATGTCTTGTGAGGTACATTCCAAAAGGGGGCATTGTACTCAATAATGGGTCCAAAGAGAGCTGAGTAGAGGGGAACAATGACCTCTTTTTTCCTGGATGAGAACCCTTTTGTGATGAGGTGTACCATGTAGAAGGATTTCTTGACTACTGTGGTGATGTGAGTATCAAAGGAGAGACTACTGTCCACGTGAGTCCCAAGGTCTCTTATCACACCTTCAGCATTAAGTGGACTGCCGCCTATGTGGTACTTCATGGGTACAGAGTTTTTTCCAAAGGGGATGACAATGCACTTTTTGGCGTTGAGTTTGAGGCCATGGCCTTGCAGACCAGGCTCATCAGACTAATAGGGCGATAGTAAATACAACAAGTCGGCCAAGCCACGAACACACAGGTACAAACTCAGTTAGTTCAGTAAGAGTCAACTCGGTTTAATCAATAATAGTTAAGTGCTTCTCGTTGCTGCTATTATGGCAACTTCTTCAGACCTAGGGCGATAGTTCCCAGCATCCATGGTGGCTCCCCCTTTGTGGAGTGGTATAACTGTTGCTGTGCACCATTCAGTGGGTGCAAAGTCTGAGGTGAGGCTATGATTGAACATGGTGCTTGGGTGGGGGGCCAGTTCATTCTGAAGTTCATGTAGAACGCAGCCTGGGATGTTGTCCGGTCCCATGGATGCAGTTCTTGGCTTTGGAGAGTGCAGTTTTTACCTGCACAGTTGTGATTGCTGGAGCTGTGCATTCTTCCATATACATACAGGCCCTTTAGGGGGTGAGAGGGGGGATAAAGTTAACACTGAACCTATCAGCCAGGATGTTGGCGATGTCAGTTGGTTCTGTGATTTTTGTGCAATTGTGCTGTAACTCAGAGCAGATCTGAGTGTTGCCATTGAGATTCTTGACATAGCTATAAAATGCTTTGTGGTTGTCCTTGGAATCAGTGGCAATCTTTTTTTCATAGCTGGCTTTGGGGGATTTTATGACGGATCTCAGCTTCTTACTGAGGCTGACCAGGGAGTTCCTCCACTCATGGGATTTTACTCTCTTTGCAACAGCTTCTTCCTTCTGTTGTAGAGTTTGTTTATAGCAGGGGACACCCAGATTGGCTTCCTTTTTTTGGAGGATAGTGTCTTGGTTCTGTTGGGGATAGCACAATCCATGCACTTGTGTAAAGGCTTATAGAGTGCATTTGTGTAGGATTCAGCAGTCATCTGCATGGGTGTTGTGAAGTTTGCCACTTCTGTTTTAAGAAGCATGAAGTTGGCTTTGGAGAATTTCGGATGCATTATGTTGGGCAACTAGCCTGGAGGTGTGCATATCCTTAATGAATATGGACTCACCTCCACCTCTGGTGTTCTGGTCCAGGTTAGTTGGCCAAAAGGTATGGTATGAGTTATAGCCTGGTAATGCGGGAGTGCTCTCTGGAGCCTTGTACCAGGTTTCAGTCACTGCACAGATATCAATGTTCTCAATTTTAAGGAGTGCCTCGAGTGAGTGAATTTTGAGGTTTAGACTTCTAGAGTTGAGTAGCATTACCCTCAGTTTTTGCTTGCCTGTACCTGTTACGGTGGTGATTTTGTCATTTGAACCTTGCCTAAAACGGCACTATAGGGGTGGCAAGAGCCTTAGCCAGTATCCAGAATCCCAGGGTTGCAAATGCAGGCATTTCTGGCAAAGCATCATGGCCTGTCGACCATGTCATTCTTTGCAGACAGATACTGGATCATAATGCTAGGTTGAAGACTGTTGTCACTAGGGGTGGCTTTTTAGAAACGATCATGGAGGAGCTCAGTGAATGGACATTTCTGCCTGGGTTTTAAGGGAAAATTTGTTGAATTTAGCTGTCCAGCTTTGGCACACAATTGCAAGGTAGTGAGCAGTGCTGTGCAACAAGCAAACAAGCAGAAACATTTGTTTAATCTCTCCTCACATATCATTATCTGCCATAACAGAAGTCTTTTTAAACCATACTCTTAAATACTTCATCTTATCAGGTACCTAATTAATATGGGTATTACTGAATCAATTTGTGTGAGGGTACATACTTTACAGCTATAACCTTTGTTTTATCTTCATTAATTTTATATCCAGAAAAGACCTGAAACTCTCTCAAAATGTGCCACAACACTGAGATGATATTGTCTGCAAATAAAGCCAACTTTTCTTGATTACTATAGCAATTATATCCTTGAATTAAGCCAATGTTTTGGATTGCCATACTGATTACTTTCTTGTATTTCTGGGACACTTACTTTCTTTGCCACTGGCTCTAAATATAAAGTAAATAAAGGAGAAAGAGAACACCATCTTGTTCCTCTGTTCAAACACAACATATCAGAGAGGAACCCTCACACTTTATCTCTTGCCTATGATCTTTCATATATCCTCCTAATTAACTTTATTATTGTATCAGGGAATGAAAAATATTTCAATTGCTCTACTTATAAAAATCCAGCTTACTCTGTCAAATACTTAATGTACATCAAGACCCACCAACAACAGTGGTATTTTGTTACATTCTGCTTCCCTCTGAATCATCATTGCTGTATTAATGTTGTCAGATATTTGCCTTCCCTCCACAAAACCACATTGATCCATATCTATTAATTTGGCAACACCTTTACCATTCTTTTACTTAATATATACATAAACACTTTATAACCATGGTTTAAAATTGAAATGGGTCTATATGAAGCTGAATATCCATTTTGAAGTCCTTTCTTTGTCAAAGGAACATATTAATTTATTTCCAAATGTAGCTGCTGCAGCCTTGCTAGTTGTTCTCTGCATTTCTTAATATATTTTCAATTATTTTTGCCTATACCTTTAAGGTCATTTACATTCCAGGATAATATGGATACTATAGTCACTATGATACAAAAGATATTGTTACCATCTATTATACATTACAGCGTTTTTGAATGTATATAACAACTTTTGTGTTACATGCATACCTTAATGTTTGCAGGCTGATATTTTATACAGTGTTTTCTTCTCATCTTCATTAGAATCTGTGTCACATTTTTCAAAAGAAGTTTTACTTTAAATACAACCCTTAAACAAAAAAAATAAATACATTTTTTACAATGCTCTCATCCTCAATTGACTTAGAACAAAAACACAAAACTATGTATTTCTTCAAACAAGGAATGTTAACCCTCCAGAGAAGAACAACTGCCCCAAATCTACAGACATACCCACAAGCATTACTTAACCTAAAATTAAGGTTACCCATGCTAAAACATGTGCTACAGATTGTGTTCTCACTTACACTGATTGCTGTTTGTTCTTTTCCTATCTCCATTGCCCTCCCAAATGTAAAAAAAAAACAGCTTTTAACTTTTAGCTTTAAGAAAAATGCACTGGCTATCTTTAAATAAAACTAAATTGTACACTGTTCTATTAAATGCATTAAAGCATTAATGCTGCTAGGGAGGTTGCTATCTCTCATTCACATCCCATAACTTCAAGCTTTATTTTCCACTGAATTGCTTGTCATTGCATCTTAAAAAAAATCATTTGCCTCAGTAAATAAATGCTACAACCTCAGAAAATAATTTGCTAACATCTGCAGACAGCTTGTCTCCATGTAAAAGTAGTTAGCAATGAATGTTTTTTTTCAGTTTCACTAAGAACAGAATATGCAAATGCATTCAAATAAATACTTTTTGACTTCCAGTGAACATTTGCTAATGAAAAAACAAGCTAATATCTGTATAGGTGTAGGAAACTTAGCAATTTCCATGACTTTCATCATTTTGCCTTATTTTTCAAGTCTACTTGCTTATGAAAAACACTTGCTTACAGCTTAAGCTAAGAGCATTAATCTGAAAATTCACCCTTGTAAAATAAGAGAAAATATCTTTATTCTGCATATAATATAATCAGTGGACTTTTACTACCCACCACCACCCCAGCAGCCCAGAATCACATTATATACATAGTAAACTTGCTTTTGGCAAGCCTTTCTACTCTTCTTATGCTGTAAAGCTTATATTTCTTGCAACTAAAATATATGTGTGCTTTAATATCTTTAACACACACAACAGTGACTTGAAATGGCTCTTCTCCCACATTTAAAATACTCCTGACTACACACTGCACAAAACTGCTTTACTATATATAACATGCACTATATATCAAGAAGTATTTTACACAAATGCTAACAAGAACAAAAATTGTTTTACTTACAGTTTCCCCATTTAGTGTCCTTCTAAACATTAATGACATAAAGTGGGATATATGCATTACAATCCACCCAAAAGTTTAACAAAGTCAACAAAAGTCAAGTGACTCTCGGTCACTTTTTCTTGCAAAACCATATTTGATAAATGTGGTTGATGCTTTATAGTCTAACATTTATTTACTACTTTCAGTGTTGCTGTTCTTCTTCGTGCTCATCTTCATCTCCCAACACCAGACTCTGGTTCAAATCCAAGGTACTCCTGATTCTTCTAGTCATCTTGTGTGCTTTATTTTCTGTCTCTCAAGTATTTTCCTTTGGCAATCTATGTCTATGAACTTTTTTGTCAGAAGACTGAGAAACAAGAGTCCACTTATTTCCTCTTAGGCATATTTTGCATCCAAAAATGTTTTTAATCCCCAAGGAAAAATATTCTGATGAGAGCTGGATAAAGTAGCTTGAATTTCACACCTGTCTATCAACATTCATCAAATACCGGGATAAATTTGCTTTTCTTCTGTCTGGTATACAGTGAATAATCATTTTCCACAAATACTCTGCTGTCATCAATTTTTAATACTTTTGCTTTCAGCCATAATTTCAACTCTTTCTGCTGGTATGAGTGCATCTTCACTAATTCAGGTCTTGGCTGCTTTCTTAGTGCCAGGTTTGGAGCATACACTCAATGTGCTCTTTCAGTTAATAAATCCTGCTGTGGAATGCCAATCCAGTTGCTTATTTGTGCTTTTATATAATGAATACAGTCTATTTCTTCCTGTTTGTCTGGTACAGAATAAAATCTTAGATTTCTGTCTGTGTGCTGTGTCTTTTAACTCTGCCATTTTTTGAACCAGCTCTTCTTCAGAGGTTAAATACCTAACCGCCCATTTCTTCATTTCATCCTCTGATTTTTGTAGTTTTATCAGTTCATCTGAATAGCCATTTAAAGCTTCATCTGTTTTTCAGCTTTTTTGTTTGAGTTGATATGCTCCTTCAGTGTTTAATTTATTTTAATCACCTCTGAGTACTTTTGATTTATTTTTTCTGTAAATTACTGGAGGCCATTTTCTGTATGAAAGCTGAAGCTTGAAGTGCTTTTTGCTGAACAGCTGCAGGATTCTTCCCAGAAAGTATTTTCTCTTCACCATTTCTGGTTTATCTTCTTCTTTTTTTTTTTTTTAATTTCTTCTTTGCTAGCATTTAGCAGTTCTTTATCTTTTCTGCAGCTTGGCCTACTCTGCCTTCATTGCCAAAGTTTCTGTACAATACAGATACTAGTCAGTAACCAAATTTTACCAGAAGGACAGTTTCACTGGTTCTCTTTTCTCAGTTGCTGTTTTCACACCGGGAGAGCTGAAATTAAACTGTTGATCAGTGCGTAGCCATCGTAGAAGTTCCAAACTACCAAAGATTTTTGATGCCGTAGATCATAACATACTACTAAATATTCTGACATGGTATGGTCTGTCAGGTTTTCTTGGTCATTAAATAATAAATATATGACAATTAGTATGTGGTATAATGCATTTTCACCCCATTGTAGTGATGCAAGGGGGTCCTTCAAGGTTAAGCTGTAGGACCCCCTATTCTCAATCATTAATAGTGATATGGCAAGTCACTCTGTAAGTCACAAACTAGTTCAATGGGCAGATGATTCGTCCATCCTCCTTGTTAGTACTACTTCATCTCTAGTTAATATCAGCTGTAACACAGCTTCAGCTCTTTGCTATCATGGCTTTTGACTGTAGAACTACAACTTAATTCTGGAAAGATAAAGGCTGTGCTCTTTACTAATAAGTGGCATGCTGTACATCTCGTTTCCCATTAGTACAGAACCTGAGGTAGAGATTTCACTAAAATGCTAATTGTTCTTCTGAACAATCAGCACAGCTGTGACCTCTGTGTAAATTACGTCTTAAATAAAACAGCAAACAATAACTGGGACCTCTTTAGAGGATCAGAATATTTGTTTCTCCTAGTGCAAGACAAACCACTATAGTAATGTGTCATTGTCTTTCATTGCATAGCCTAAACTAGTTCGAATTTGAGCTTTGCAAGCCTCTATATAGCTAAAATTTTCCTATATTCTAATCTATATACTTAATGTCTGGCAAATGCCAACACACTAACCTAGCATAAGACACGACAGGTGTTCTAGTCCTTTAATGGGTGGCTTATACATCACCATTATCATCATCATCATCAACCCCCTTTTTCCCATTTCTACATGTTGTTTCGCCATGTCAAATGTCACCACTTCTCTTGATTCATTGTCATATTCCTACCTTCTTTGACAGTCATGCCTGACTGTTGCAGGTCTTCTCTCACACAATGCATCCATCCCTTGTTTGGACATCCTCATCTCCTCTTCCCTTCTTTCTGTGTCTCACAAACTTTCTTTACCAAATCATCTTCCACTTTACTGTAAATATAGCCAAACCTCCATAGTCTGTTCTTTATCTTCTCTGTAGTTGGGCCTACTCTAGCTTCATTGCCAAAGTTTCTGTGCAATACAGATGCACTGGTTTCATATTTTACAAGCTTTAATTTTCAGCCTCTTTGGTATTCTTACAAATATTCTACCCAAGACACTTTGACAATTGGCTGCACTTTTGATTCTAGATTTAACTTCCTTATTCAGACTTCCTTTCTGCTTAGCCACACCTCCCAGACACTTGAAGATGTTGACTTGCTTCAATGTTTTCTCTTCACCCTCATTTTTCAGTTTCTTCTGATTCCATTTGCTGCTATAACCACTGTCTTGTCTATACTCAATTTCATACCATATGCCTTTAGTTTTGCATTCCAGTTCTGTATTATTTACAGATGTTCCTGTCCAGAGTTTACCTGTAGTGCCACATCATCTGTGTGTTGCAGCTTTCTTGCTCTGTTCTCACTGATCTGCTTGCTAATATAGTCCATCACCAGTATGAATAGGAATGGGCCCAGAGCTGAACCCTGATGCACACCCACTCCTACTGGGAACCTATCTATGAATCTGAACACTGTTTGTGTTTGTGTCACTGGGTCCTTGTACATTGCCATCACTAATTTTATCACTGTTTCTGAGACTTTGAACCATCACAAGGCTGCCCTCCTGGGCCTTGTCATATGCTTCCTCCATGTCTAGGAATACCCTGTGAACTCTTTCCTGGTCTCCAACTTCTTCTCCACTATCTGTCTCATTGCAAACATTGGGCCAGTTATACTGTATCCTGAGTTGAATCTGACTTGCTCATTCATCTATGATGGGGTTGACATAATGGTTAAGGTGTTTACCTCATAGACATAAGATACACAGTTGATGCTCACCTTTAAGGGAAATAGGCTAGGCTTAAAATGGCCCACAAGGGCAGCTAGCCTAGTGCTTACCTATGAATCCATCTTACTTTCTGCTGCTCTGTATAGTTGTTTATCAATAACTCTCTGCAGCACCTGCATGCTGTATGACAGATGAGAGCAGTTTGATACCTCTGTACTGCTCGCAGTTGTGAATGTTGTTTTTGTCTTCTACATCATCACTAGAATGCTTATTCTCCTTTCAGCTGGGATACACCTCTGTCTGTCTGTCTGTCTCTCTCGCAATCTCTCTCTCACTCTCTCCCCATATCATGAGTATCCTTAGGAGCCATTTCTTCCCCGACATTTTGATATCTGCGGTGACATCACCTGAGCCTGCTACTTTTCCTGATTTAATTTTCCTTTATGTACTTCATACTTTTTCAGGCATAGGTATTTTCTTCCTTTATGCACACAGCAGTACTGCTTATATATATATATATATATATATATATATATATATATATATATATATATATATATATATATATATATATATATATATATATATATATATATATATATATATATATATATATATATATATATATATACATGTATGTGTGTGTGTGTGTATATATATATATATATATATATATATATATATTATATATATATATATATATATATATATATATATATATATATATATATATTTATATCTGTATCTATATATATTTATTTTTTCAATTAGAACCTTATTGATATAGTCCTTCCATTTGCCATTGATGCCCTTTGGACTGGTGAGCAGGTTGTTGGTGCTGTCCCTCATGAATGAACACCTGAGAGCTTTCTTCTTTGTCTTTCTGTAACTGCCCTGCAACTTGATAGAGCCCTTTTGTACCATCGGCTGAGTCACTTTCCAGAATCTGGTAGAGGTTCTTGAGCACCTTTTTCTTTGTCATTGTGACTTTTCTCTTAGCCTCTTTTTTAGCAAGGTAGTGTTCTTTGTTAGCCTGGTCCATATTTTCTATCCCACTTCAGTGCTCTATCCTGGTAAAGAAACCTGGCAAAATAAATAAATTCTTCATATATTCCTTCCTTCTAACTTCCTTGGCTTCTGCATTCCACAACCAGGTTTCCTTATGTACCTTATTTCCACACCAGCTCAAGTGCAGTTCTGTTTTGCCATTTTCACACATGCTGTCTTGAGACACTGCCAATCTTTTACTGCTCCCACTATTTTCTCATTTTCCTGAGGTGCCAGATCCAAGATAATTCCCATGAACTCCTGTGATTTTTCAGTCAACTTACGTCTCCAAACTAGTCTCTACGAGCACTGTTTGCAGCTGATTGTGGTCACTAATGTTTTATATTGGGGGTCAACAGTTTCACTAGGGATGACATTCAAAGCTCTGATTTGACCATAATGCACTATTCTTACCAGAAGGAAGTCGACCCAAGTTGCATACTGCCCATTCTTGTACGTGATCATGTGACTGTCTCTATCTTGGCCAACTATGCACTTGCTGCCATTAAGCCATTTGCCAGACAGAAGTCCAGAGCAGCCTCTTTTTCATTATTTCTGGGCCCCAATTTTATGCACCCTGACAGTCCTCATACCTTCTTATGTCTGTCCTGAAATGAGATTCAGGACACTTATTATCAAGATCTACACTGAAATTAAAAATATTTGTAGAAATGTTGATGTCCTTTGGACTGGGGAAAAGATTGTTGTGATTAAATCAAAAGGTGCTTCAACTAAGTATTAGTTTAAGGGTATGCACACACAACAAAGTATTAGTTTAAGGGTGTACACACTTATGCAACCAGCTTTTTGTACGTTTTTTATATTTTCATATTTTTCCCCTAACAGATTTGTTTTTCAATTGAATTGTACAGGTTATATGTCACATTAAAGGTGGGAAAAGTTTTGAAATGATTTATTGTGGTCTCTTTTTTATATAACCCCCCCCTGGCATTTAACAGGGGGGTGTACACATTTTATATCCACTGTATATAGATATGTACATCAACCAATAACTCCATGCCTAGTATGTAAATACACTAGACTGACACTCAAACACCCACATCTACTCCTGCATACAATATCTTACCTCAGACTAACTGGTGACATCCACCCCAAGCCAGGACCCCAACCCCCTCAACAAACACCACACTCACCATCCAGTTCACACTCCCAAACTTCTGTTAACCTCCCCCACTATACAGCTGATCTCTTACTCATAAATATGAATATTAGAAGCCTAACAAGCAAAATACATGAATTCCATGCCACCCTCTGCTTTTAGTCTCCTGACATACTAGTCTTAACTAAAACATGGCCTAAACCTCATATCACTGACAAAGAAATCCTAACCCCAGGCTATAGCATCCACAGACCGGATAAAATACACATATGTGGAGGCATAGCTATAATGTGTAAAAATACACTTAAACTAGAATGCCTAGAACCAAACCCACAAGCTCTTAATGCTGAAATACTATCTACCCACCTAGAAGTTAACCCTAAAAATATATAACCATAATAGCAATCTATATCCTACCTGGCAATAACCTCTCCACAATTGAAGACTTTCTTCACTGGACATCCTCAAGCTATAATCAAGAAATCATAATATTGGATGACCTTAACACTAACTAGCTTATCTATACTGCAGATAACCCTTCAAACTTTACCAGCCTGTATGGATTCACTCAAAGAATACAATCCCCCACTAGAATAGACAAACCCACTAATCAGCAATCCATACTTGACTGGACTCTAACCAACAAACCTTCACTGGCTTATCAGTCAGGCTGCCTTCCAGATACCCTTAGTGACCATCTACCCACATACCTAGTCAGACAAATATTGCACCCAGAAAAACACAATATACAAAGAAATATGAAACAAAAAACCCAACAACAATATAACTGGTCCACACTAAAAACTTTTCATCTAGACACTGCTGTATAATACTTTAACAACAGATTCCTATACATTCTAAATAGCCTAGCACCACTTAGAAACCATCATACAAACATCAGAGTAAAATCCAACTATGTACCATGGCCATCCAAAGACGCAAAACAGCTGCTCAAGTACAGGGACAAATCTTGGACACATTATCAAACCAACAAAAACCAAGCCAGCCTTGATTACTATCAGCAGCTAACAAATAAAGCCAAAAAGCAGATTATAATCGACAAAAAACAATATCACTCTGACCACCAACAAAAACAAAATAATCCACAAAAATTCTGGGCTGCAATAAATCACCTACAACTTCCTGGACAGTCCCCTACTCCAATCCCCACCACCCCAAATACTACAGACACTATAGCTACCCACTTCAATATGTACTCCATCAACTCCATACTATTATTAGCACATAAAAACAACATTTCACCTCCCATCCTTACCTATAGAACCTACAATAACCACCAATGCCTTCTCTGTCAAGCTTGTGCAAGCCAGCACCATAAAAAACATGCTCAACAAACTAAAACCCATATCCATTGCAGCAGACAAACTACCTGTTGAATATCTGAAACTAGCAGCTGAAGCCATGGCATCAACCATTCCATCAAAGAACAATATGTGCCCAGGCTCTGGAAAATACCCTACATCATTCCTCTATATAAAGGCAGAACCTCAACAGATCTAACTACAGGCCCATAGCAATACTTTTACCGCTATCTAAAATCCCAGAAAAATGTATATACCTACAACTCATGAACCACCTCCTCAGTAATAATCTCCTTACCAATTCCCAGCACGGCTTCTGACCCACCCACAGTACCACAACTGCCCTCACAAGTTTCACCAACACAGTCAACCAATTCAAAAATGACGGACAACTAGTAGCCTCAGTCTTCCTAGATATGTCCAAGGCATTTGACACTGTGTCCCATGAAAAACCTCCTCCAGGAACCTTCACTCCTAAACCTAAACCAAACAGCCCTCTCATGGTTTCATAGCTACTGATCAGATTGCCAACAAGCTGTCAAGTGGCAATTAGACCTCACCTCTCTCTCTTAACAGTCACAGTCAATATCCCACAGGAATTTATCCTAGGTCCACTTCTCTTCACTATCTTCATAAAAAAGCTCCACACGGCTACCCAGCTCGCCACTATTATTCAATACACAGATGTCTCCACTATCATCTGTGCTCTACGTACCCGCCCGCAACTACAGGAATTAACCCATCAATCCTTCTCAGACATAGCATCCTGGCTCACTATCAACTAATACTAAATCCCAATAAAACTAAACTAATGATTTTCTCCAACAACAAATCCCATGATTATCTATACTCCTTCCTCATCTACTCATCAGACAACTCTTGGTTCATAGGTAGGTACTAGGCTATTGTGCCTAGGGTCTGTACAAGCCTAGCCATAAAGATTCCCTGGCTTTTGCCACCCAAAAATTATTTCCTATGCTCCTGATGAGCAGAGCCACAGAAGTGATCCCCGGGGGTGAATTTCCTATTTCCCATCCAGTCATCAAGATTTTTCTTAAAGAGGGCTAATGAGGTGCTCTGCTTGACATGAATGGGCAGTCTGTTCCAAAGTATGGGGAGTCTCTGGGACAGGAACCTATCCCTCCAGCAGGTTTTGTTTATTGTGGTGATAAGGTTTAGGTCCCTGGAGCATGGGGCTTGGAGGGATTGGGATTTCTGTAAGTGTAGCATGTCCAACAGTTCTGGGTTTGACATGGCTTTGTATGTTAGGCAGAGATCGCCTCTCAGTAGACGATATGTGATGGAGAAGAGCTGGAATTTTTTGAGACAGTCTGCATAGGGCATCTGTTTGAGGCCAGTGATCCTCTTTGTGAGGTATTTCTGTGGCCTTTCCATTTGTTGTAAATGTCTTCTGAGGTACATAACAAATGGGGCATTGTACTCTATAACAAGTCATTGTCTAGTTGGGTTGCCA
Source organism: Protopterus annectens (assembly GCF_019279795.1). NCBI lineage: Eukaryota > Metazoa > Chordata > Ceratodontiformes > Protopteridae > Protopterus > Protopterus annectens. Next base: position 1,316,698,735 of record NC_056726.1, on the reverse strand, counting down.
GGTCTACGGCTTGGATAAAGCACCTCATTGATTCTTTTGACCTGTTTTTAAAGTTGTTTCTGGTTGAGGGATGAGTAGAGAGGAACAATTACCTCCTTTTTTCTGGATGAGAAACATTTTGTGATGAGGTGTGCCACATGGAAGGATTTCCTGACTACTGTGGTGATGCGGTTATCAAAGGAGAGACTACTGTCAGCCTGTGTCCCTAGGTCTCTTATCACACTTTCGGTGTTAAGTGGACTACTGCCTATGTGGTAGTTCATGGGCACAGGGTTTTTTCCAAAGGGGATGACTATGCATTTTTGGGCTTTGAGCTTGAGACTATGGCTTTGACACCAGGCATCTGTCTCAGTGAGGCCCTTTTGTAGAATTTCCACATGATTTGGGGATTCAGTAATGGCTCCCAATTTGCAGTCATCTTCGAACTTTGTTAGCCATCGACCCTCTGTATTGGCCTGAACTTCAGAGAAGTAGAGTTCAAACAGGAGTGGACCCAGGATTGAACCCTGTGGTACTCCACTTGTCACTGGTCTGGAGTCGGATTTGGAGTCAGCTACTTTCACGGTGTGGTTTCTGTCAGTGAACCAGTTGGCAACCCATCGTGTGAGATAGGGATTTATGCCCAGTTTAGTGAGTTTATCTATGATTCCAGAGTGGGGGATGATGTTGAATGAGGTCTAGATAGGCTATGTGGACCACTTTACCCTCGTCCACGGCGCTGGTGACTGCTTCAAAGAAGTCAATCAGGTTTAGGAGACATGATCTGCTTTTCACAAACCCAAACTGGGTGGGGTCCATAATTTGAAGGTTACCTATGTCTTTGTTTATAAGTTCCATGATGATACATTCCATGGCTTTGCAGATCAGGCTCATCAGGCAAATGGGGTGGTAGTTCCTGGGGTCCATGGTGGATCCCCCCTTGTGGAGTGGGATAACTGTAGTTGTGTACCATTCAGTAGGCACAAAGCCTGAAATGAGGCTATGATTGAACATGGTACTTACATGGGGTGCCAGTTCATTTTGTAGTTTGTGCAGAGCCAGTTCGTTTTGTAGTTCATGCAGAGCACAGCCCGGGATGTTGTCTGGTCTCATGGATGCTGTTTTCTTGGCTTTGGAGAGTGCAGTTTTTACCTGTATGGCCATTATTACTGGGACTTGGTATTCTTCCGGTATTGAGATGGACCCTTTAAGGGGTGAGATGGGGGTGAAGTTAGCACTGAATCTATCTGCCAGGATGTTGGCAATATCAGTTAGTTCTGTATATTTAGTACGATTGTACTGTAACTCAGTGCAGATCTGAGTGTTGCCATTGAGATTCTTGACATAACTATAGAATACCTTGTGGTTGTCTTTAGAATCTGTGGCAATTTTGTTTTCATAACTAGCTTTGTAGGATCTTATGAGGGATCTCAACTTCTTACTGAGGCTGACAAGGGAGTTTTTCCATTCTTGGGAATTTACTCTTTTTGCAACAGTTTGGGAGTAACCACTGACCCTAGCTTAAAATTTGATAAGCAATTGATCGGACAGGTGATCCACTGTGGCGATCCCTAACTGGGAAAAAGCCGAAAGAAGAAGAAGAAGAAGAATTAGCAGCAGTAATTAAAAATACACAAAATAATCCACAAAAATTCTGGGCTGCAATAAATCACCTACAACTTCCTGGACAGTCCCCTACTCCAATCCCCACCACCCCAAATACTACAGACACTATAGCTACCCACTTCAATATGTACTCCATCAACTCCATACTATTATTAGCACATAAAAACAACATTTCACCTCCCATCCTTACCTATAGAACCTACAATAACTACCAATGCCTTCTCTGTCAAGCTTGTGCAAGCCAGCACCATAAAAAACATGCTCAACAAACTAAAACCCATATCCATTGCAGCAGACAAACTACCCATTGAATATCTGAAACTAGCAGCTGAAGCCATGGCATATCCTGTCTCTATCTCAACCATTCCATCAAAGAACAATATGTGCCCAGGCTCTGGAAAATACCCTACATCATTCCTCTATATAAAGGCAGAACCTCAACAGATCTAACTACAGGCCCATAGCAATACCTTTACCGCTATCTAAAATCCCAGAAAAATGTATATACCTACAACTCATGAACCACCTCCTCAGTAATAATCTCCTTACCAATTCCCAGCACGGCTTCTGACCCACCCACAGTACCACAACTGCCCTCACAAGTTTCACCAACACAGTCAACCAATTCAAAAATGACAGACAACTAGTAGCCTCAGTCTTCCTAGATATGTCCAAGGCATTTGACACTGTGTCCCATGAAAAACCTCCTCCAGGAACCTTCACTCCTAAACCTAAACCAAACAGCCCTCTCATGGTTTGATAGCTACTGATCAGATTGCCAACAAGCTGTCAAGTGGCAATTAGACCTCACCTCTCTCTTAACAGTCACAGTCAATATCCCACATGGATTTATCCTAGGTCCACTTCTCTTCACTATCTTCATAAAAAAGCTCCCCACGGCTACCCAGCTCGCCACTATTATTCAATACACAGATGTCTCCACTATCATCTGTGCTGTACGTACCCGCCCACAACTACAGGAATTAACCCATCAATCCTTCTCAGACATAGCATCCTGGCTCACTATCAACTAATACTAAATCCCAATAAAACTAAACTAATGATTTTCTCCAACAACAAATCCCATGATTATCTATACTCCTTCCTCATCTACTCATCAGACAGCACCATAATTGACCGTGTAACTCACACAAAACTCTTGGTTCATAGGTAGGTACTAGGCTATTGTGCCTAGGGCCTGTACAAGCCTAGCCATAAAGATTCCCTGGCTTTTGCCACCCAAAAATTATTTTCCTATGCTCCTGTCGAGCAGAGCCACAGAAGTGATCCCCGGGGTGAATTTCCTATTTCCCATCCAGTCATCAAGATTTTTCTTAAAGAGGGCTAATGAGGTGCTCTGCTTGACATGAATGGGCAGTCTGTTCCAAAGTATGGGGAGTCTCTGGGACAGGAACCTATCCCTCCAGCAGGTTTTGTTTATTGTGGTGATAAGGTTTAGGTCCCTGGAGCATGGGGCTTGGAGGGATTGGGATTTCTGTAAGTGTAGCATGTCCAACAGTTCTGGGTTTGACATGGCTTTGTATGTTAGGCAGAGATCGCCTCTGAGTAGACGATATGTGATGGAAAAGAGCTGGAGTTTTTTGAGACAGTCTGCATAGGGCATCTGTTTGAGGCCAGTGATCCTCTTTGTGAGGTATTTCTGTGGCCTTTCCATTTGTTGTAAATGTCTTGTGAGGTACATAACAAATGGGGCATTGTACTCTATAACAGGTCATTGTCTAGTTGGGTTGCCAGGTCTACAGCTTGGATAAAGCACCTCATTGATTCTTTTGACCTTTTTTTAAAGTTGTTTCTGGTTGAGGGATGAGTAGATAGGAACAATTACCTCCTTTTTTCTGGATGAGAAACCTTTTGTGATGAGGTGTGCCACATAGAAGGATTTCCTGACTACTGTGGTGATGCGGTTATCAAAGGAGAGACTACTGTCTGCCTGTGTCCATAGGTCTCTTATCACACTTTCGGTGTTAAGTGGACTACTGCCTATGTGGTAGTTCATGGGCACAGGGTTTTTTCCAAAGAGGATGACTATGCATTTTTGGGCATTGAACTTGAGACTATGGCTTTGACACCAGGCATCTGTCTCAGTGAGGCCCTTTTGTAGAATTTCCACATGATTTGAGGATTCAATAATGGCTCCCAGTTTGCAGTCATCTTCGAACTTTGTTAGCCATAGACCCTCTGTATTGGCCTGAACTTCAGAGAAGTAGATTTCAAACAGGAGTGGACCCAGGATTGAACCCTGTGGTACTCCACTTGTCACTGGTCTGGAGTCAGATTTGGAGTCGGCTACTTTCACGGTGTGGTTTCTGTCAGTGAACCAGTTGGCAACCCATCGCGTGACATAGGGATTTATGCCCAGTTTAGTGAGTTTATCTATAATTCCAGAGTGGGGGATGATGTTGAATGAGGTCTAGATAGGCTGTGTGGACCACTTTACCCTCGTCCACGGCGCTGGTGACTGCTTCAAAGAAGTCAATCAGGTTTAGGAGACATGATCTGCTTTTCACGAACCCAAACTGGGTGGGGTCCATAATTTGAAGGTTACCTATGTCTTTGTTTATAAGTTCCATGATAATACATTCCATGGCTTTGCAGATCAGGCTCATCAGGCAAATGGGGTGGTAGTTCCCGGGGTCCGTGGTGGATCCCCCCTTGTGGAGTGGGATAACTGTAGTTGTGTACCATTCAGTAGGCACAAAGCCTGAAATGAGGCTATGATTGAACATGGTACTTACATGGGGTGCCAGTTCATTTTGTAGTTTGTGCAGAGCCAGTTTGTTTTGTAGTTCATGCAGAGCACAGCCCGGGATGTTGTCTGGTCTCATGGATGCTGTTTTCTTGGCTTTGGAGAGTGCAGTTTTTACCTGTATGGCCATTATTACTGGGACTTGGTATTCTTCCGGTATTCAGATGGACCCTTTAAGGGGTGAGAGGGGGGTGAAGTTAGCACTGAACCTATCTGCCAGGATGTTGGCAATATCAGTTAGTTCTGTATATTTAGTACGATTGTACTGTAACTCAGTGCAGATCTGAGTGTTGCCATTGAGATTCTTGACATAACTATAGAATACCTTGTGATTGTCTTTAGAATCTGTGGCAATTTTGTTTTCATAACTAGCTTTGGAGGATCTTATGAGGGATCTCAACTTCTTACTGAGGCTGACAAGGGAGTTTTTCCATTCTTGGGATTTTACTCTTTTTTGCAACAGTTTGGGAGTAACCACTGGCCCTAGCTTAAAATTTGATAAGCAATTGATCGGACAGGTGATCTGCTGTGGTGACCCCTAACCGGGAAAAAGCCGAAAGAAAAAGAAGAATTAGCAGCAGTAATTAAAAAGACCCACAAAAAACTAGGTTCCCTATGAAGAGTAAAGCCATACCTTACTAACCCTGCCAGACAAACCATTGTCAGGACCCACCTACTTTCCACCCTACTATATGCCTCTCCTATCCTCACTAACCTCAATAAAACAGACCTAACTAAGCCTGAAACCTGCTATAATAAGATTGCCAGATTTGCATCCAATTCTTCACATAGATCCCATGACTGCAGTGCCCTTTGCCAAATGAACTGGTTAGAACTACCTAATCTCCTATCCTACACCCAACTTACTGCCACTCATTCCATGATATACCAACCTGACAAATGCCCAGGTCTCCAAAATATTCTACAACCCAGTCCAATAATAGAATCCTAAGATCCTCTAATAAATTCCTACTAAAAATCACAAAATCCAACAACAGTTATGGGGACTCTCTCTACCTGAATCAGATTTCTAAGATATGGAATACCATCCCTCAACACATCCTACCACCAATCCTACCAAGTTCAAACAACTCCTTAAGAACCACTTAACCAACTCGTGGCACTGCACATGTTATCCCTGGTGGATTCCTGCCACCCCCCCTCCCCACTGCCCTATTCTCACACCTATCGCATCTCTCACCTCCTTAGTATATCTAACTTGAGTTATATCTCACCTCCTTAGTATATCTAACTTGTGTTATATCTCACCTCCTTAGTATATCTAACTTGAGTTATATCTCACCTCCTTAGTATATCTAACTTGAGTTATATCTCACCTCCTTAGTATATATAACTTGAGTTATAGCTCACCTCCTTAGTATATCTAACTTGAGTTATATCTCACCTCCTTAGTATAGCTAACTTGAGTGTTTCAGCCATTATACACAGAGCTGTCTGAGGAGGAGCACCTGATCTGTAATATATAGCAATAAGTAGCCTGTTTTTTTTTGCTTATTTGTAGTAGTTATTGCTTATTCTAGATATTTAGAGAAATTTTATTGTATACTGCATATTTGTACTGTATTTCATGGCTATTGACTCACTGCTGGTTTTCTGCTGTGTTAAACATTTATGTAGTGTTTTCTGCCTAAAATAGTTTAGGTAGTAGCTGTAATATTCTCCATATTCCTGATTGTGTTGTGGGCCTAGTTGTTTGTTAGAGGCTGTTTTCTGAGCTCATTGTCCAGGCCATCTTAGTTAGCAAAACCATACCCCACTTCAGTGAGAGTTTAGTGTTTATGGTCATTGTCTAGTTGGGTTGCCAGGTCTACAGCTTGGATAAAGCACCTCATTGGTTCCTTTGACCTTTTTTTAAAGTTGTTTCAGGTTTCAACTTTCTGTTACTTAAGAAGTTACATTGAGTGTTTCAGCCATTACACACAGAGCTGTCTGAGGAGGAGCACCTGATCTGTAATATATAGCAATAAGTAGCCTGTTTTTTTGCTTATTTGTAGTAGTTATTGCTTATTCTAGATATTTAGAGAAATTTTATTGTATACTGCATATTTGTACTGTATTTCATGGCTATTGGCTCACTGCTGGTTTTCTGCTGTGTTAAACATTTATGTAGTGTTTTCTGCCTAAAATAGTTTAGGTAGTAGCTGTAATATTCTCCATATTCCTGATTGTGTTGTGGGCCTAGTTGTTTGTTAGAGGCTGTTTTCTGAGCTCATTGTCCAGGCCATCTTAGTTAGCAAAACCATACCCCACTTCAGTGAGAGTTTAGTGTTTATGGTCATTGTCTAGTTGGGTTGCCAGGTCTACAGCTTGGATAAAGCACCTCATTGGTTCCTTTGACCTTTTTTTAAAGTTGTTTCAGGTTTCAACTTTCTGTTACTTAAGAAGTTACATTGAGTGTTTCAGCCATTACACACAGAGCTGTCTGAGGAGGAGCACCTGATCTATGATATATAGCAATAAGTAACCTGTTTTTTTGCTTATTTGTAGTAGTTATTGCTTATTCTAGATATTTATAGCAATGTTGTTGTATAATGCATACTTGTACTGTATTTCATAGCTAGTGGCTCACTGGCTCACTGCTGGTTTTCTGCTGTGTTAAACATTTCTGTAGTGTTTTCTGCCTAAAATAGCTTCCAACCCACCCTCCCTATTGGCATCTTGTCTTTATACCTGCTGGCCTTGCAGTTGCCCGCCCCTACTCTAAATTTGATCTTGGACACTCCTCCTAGTCTAGTGTCATTAGCTCATTCTACCTCATACAGAGAGAACATCTGAGAAGGCCAACCTATTTAGTTTCTTTCCTTCTGTTCCTCCTTTTCCCCTTTCTTCAATTGCCTGAATCGCCTTTTGTTCTGATTGTGCTTCTCAAACATTTTGGAAATATAGAGTATATTTTAGTGCATTTATTAAAACTGTATTTGCCTTAATATTGCTACAACTCAAGTGCTCTAGGTTGCACTGGATCTGAATTGTTTTAGTGTGTTTTAGCTGCTTTTCTGTATATATAGACTTTTCTGTATATGTAGACTAGCTACTTATTCTACTGTATTACTGCTTCTTAAATCGTTTTTCAGTTGTGCACTTGCTTTATTTAAAAAGTTTTAAATTGCTGATTTTGTAGAGTTTTAATTGCATTTACTGTTTAAGGCTACACACTCAAGTGTGTTAGCCTTTTCTGTGTTTATTTACTGTATTATTGTACTGTTTAGCCTGTTTTAAGCAAAAAAAAAAAAAAACAAACAAAAAAAAAAATACTATGCAAACCACAGAAAACGGAAACAAACTGATAACAATTCTGAAGCAATATAGCAAAGATAATATTAATAAAAGGGAAATATAATTGCAATACTTTTGGTGTTGTCTGTGCAGCTCTGTGTATGGAATGCCCAGCCTATTATATAGGTAAAACTGAGCGAAAATTAAAACAGCGCATACACGAACATATATATGATATATATATATATGATATCAATAGACAATCTGAGAATAATGCACTTTACAGACATCTTGTTCAGTATTCCACTCATAAATTTAGATTTGTAGTACTAGAGCAAGTGGTTCCATCTCCTAGGAAAGGCCCTTGGAAAATAATTTTGGAATCTAAAGAGTATTGGTAGCAAGTTTTTCTTAATGCCACACATACTCCTGGACTAAATGATTCTATATCGCTTTCCAGTATATTAAAATTGAGGGCTTTTAATAGATAACATATAAAATAATGCATTAATAACTACACAGATTAAGATGTTACAAAAAGCTCTGATGTCCTCAGAATATTTAGTTGTTTAATGACTGTATTTAGTAAATTAATAGACATTATATCAGTCTATGGTTTATTATAAAATTTATTGTATTAGGTAAATTTGTTATGTATGCATTTTATTTTATTATTTTTTATTGGTATGCATTTTTATTGAGTTTTAAATTGAAGTAATGAGATTTATTATTGAATAATTTATTAATTGATTAATTGAGAACATAGTATATAACAAAATGTCAGTGTGTTTTATTTTGTCTGATGAAGGCTGAGCTTTTGCAGCCAAAAGCGCTTACCAACTGTATGTGTTTCTTCTTATTAAACTAGAAAACCAACTGGACAACGAACTCAAGATTTGTGTTGCCGTCTTTGCTATAGTGCTTCAGAATTGTTATAAAAAAAATACTATCTTGTTTGCTTGTTTTCCACATTCCCTAACTAGTATAGTCCAGATCCCAGGCTTTGCTGGTTTCAGGACTTTATTTTCTATGTTCAGAACTATCCAGACCTTGTTGTGGTAGAGGGAAGTCCTAGTACTTACCAGTGGGAGTGGTGAGCATTGTACTGCCTAACACTAGCGGAGTGGTTTCTAGCTCTGAAATTGTAATTTTATTAGCATTTTGGGCTGATTTCTATCCCTTTCAACTTTCTGGCTTAAAAATGCATGTGTTTGCACATTTTTCACATCGTGCAGCACTGCAGGGGTATGGTTAAACTATTCCAGGTGCCAGAAAGTCTGCTCTTCAAATTTTCCCTTAGAACTAGCTGGTTTCTCAGTAGTACTAGTACTAAATTCTGAACCCCTGTGACTAGCACTTGCTCTAGAACCTGCTGGAAAGCACTAGGAAGCCTTAAACTGATAGAAGCACTCAAGTCTCCTTGTTAATAAGGAGAAATTAATCATAGGCACTATACAGCCTATAATTGCAAAGTACCTTGCAAAGGTAAGGGAAAACAGCTCTTGTACTTTACAAAAAAAGCTCCTAAACAGGCATGTCCAAGGGTCAGCTTCTGGTGATTTCTCCTGTCCACCTGAGTGAATCTGGGCATACTGGGGCAATGCAGCAACTGCCTTATGTACACAGACAACCCTCTCCTACCACCCAACACAACAACCTGCGAGAGATGCACTTACATAGCCAATCTGGAAGCAAAGCTCTCTCCAGCCAAGATTGTGCTAGACAGTCAAGAGAAGAAGGTTAACACCTGCACTACACCTCAAGCAACACATAGCCCTTCAAAACCCACACCATCAACACCCACACATAGCAAAGCTGAAATGCAAACAAGCACCAGTCACAGCCAAAGTGATACATAGCTCACAACACCAGTGTGCCACCCAACAACAGCCCCTAAGGCAAGACAATGTACCCAGCACTTTAGTCATAGGTGACTCTATAGTCAGGCACACTGATGTCCCACTCACCAGGCTGAACAGGGAAGAAATTACAGTCAGTTGCCTATCGGGTGCCAAGATCCACCACATAATGCATGCACTCAAGTCACTCCACAACAAGTACAAATACGACTCTGTCATTGTCCATGTTGGAGTGAATGACTTGAGACGTACCTCCCTGGACTACATGAAAAGACACATGGAAGAGCTCTTGGATCATGTGGCCCAGGCAGGTATGACTCTAGCCCTGAGTAACATCCTGCCTTCACTCAGAATGATACCACAGTATAAGGACAAAATGATTGACTTCAACAATTGGCTAAGCTTCTGGTGTCATTCAAAGGGGATCCAGTATCTCTCTGCCTGGGACGACATGATCGACAAACCATGATGCTTTGCCAGAGATGGTCTGCACCTGTCACCCCTGGGATTCAGGATACTGGCTAAAGCTCTTGCCACCCCTATAGTGCTTTTTTTAGGCAAGGTTCAAAAGACAAAACCACCACCATAACAGATACAAGAATGCAAAATCTGAAGGTAATGCTACTCAATGCTAGAAGTCTAAACCTCAAAATGCACTCTCTCGAGGCACTCCTAAAAATGGAGAGCATCAATATCTGTGCAGTAACTGAGACCTGGTTCAAGGCTCCAGAGAGCACCCCTGCAATACCAGGTTACAACTCTTACCATACTTTTCAGCCACCATATTCACCAAGGATATTCATACCTCCAGGCTAGTTGCCCAACACAATGCATCTGAAATTCCCCAGGTGCAATTAACACTAGGTAAGACTGAAATCCAAATTGTAGCTTGCTACAGATCCCCAACCATGCACCAGGATTCTCACTACATCTTTCTAAACATACTGGAAAATATTAAGATACAAAAAACACCCTAATGCTGGGTGATTTCAACTACCCTGCCATTAACTGGGAACACTACTCGGGTACCAACACCTTTTCCCAACGGTTCTTGGAATTCATAAATTCCAATGCTCTGGATGAACTAATCTTAGTCCCACCAGGGGCTCCAATATCCTAGACCTGGTCATTACCAACATGGGAGATAGATGCTCCACGCCAGTGGTTACCCCCTCATTGGTCAGGTCTGACCATAAGCAAATCACCCTTGACATCCACATCCCACCCCCACCCACCAGTAAGGAAACCTCTGTAAAAAAACTTCTCCAAAGCCAACTTCATGCTACTCAAGTCAGAAGTGACAAACTTCATGTCATCCATGCTAACGGGAGCTGAAAGTTCGACTGCTGAATCCTACACTAAGGCACTGTATGAGCACATCCACTCATGCATGAATCGTGCCATCCCAAATAGAACCAAGAAGCTCTCCTCCAAAAAAAAGGAAGCTAATCTGGTGGTCCCCCGCCATAAACAAACTATACAACAGAAGAAAGAAACTGTTGCAGAAAAGAGGAAAATCCCAGGATGCAAAACCTCCCTTACCAGCCTCAGTAAGAAGCTGAGATCCCTCATAAAATCCTCCAAAGCTAGTTGCGAAAATAAAATTGCCAAAGATTCCAAAGACAACTACAAGGCATTCTATAGTTATGTAAAGAATCTAAATGACAATGCCCTGATCTGCTCTGAGCTACAACAAAATGGCATTAAAAATATACTGATCCCAAGGATATAGCCAATATCCTGGCAGATCGATTTAGTGCCAACCTCACCCTCCTCTCACCCCTAAAGGGCCCATCTCAATACCAAAAGATTGCCAAATTCTGGTAATCACGGCCACACAGGTAATAACCGCACTTTTCAAAGCTAAGAATACAGCATCCATGGGACCAGATGACATCCCGGGTTGTATACTACATGAACTACAAAATGAACTGGCACCTCACCTAAGTGTCATGTTTAATCATAGCCTCACTTCAGACTTCGTGCCCACTGAGTGGCGCATAGCTACAGTTAATCCCACTCCACAAGGAGGGATCCACCGTGGATCCTGGGAACTATGTCCCATCAGTCTGATGAGCCTGATCTGCAAGGGCATGGAATGCATTATCATGAAACTTATAAACAAAGACATTGGCGACCTTCAAACACTAGACTCCACCCAGTTTGTGTTCGTGAAGGGCCAATCTTGTTTCCTGAACCTGATTGATGTCTTCAAATTAGTCTCCAGAGCTGTGGACAAGGGTAAGGCAGTCCATACAGCCTATCTGGACCTTGCCAAGGCCTTCAACACCATCCCCCACTCTGGAATCATGGATGAACTTACTAAGTTGGGCATAAATCCCTACACCACTCAATGGGTTTGTCAACTGGCTTACTGACAGAACCCAGACTGTAAAAGTAGCTGACTCCAAATCCAGCTCCAGACAAGTGACGAGTGGAGTACCTCAGGGTTCAGTCCTGGGACCGCTCTTGTTTGGCATCTACTTCTCTGAAGTACAGGTCAACACTAAGGGACTCTGGCTAACAAAGTTCGCAGATGACTGCAAACTGGGAGCCAATAATGAATCCCCAAATGATGTGGATATTCTACAAAAGGGCCTTACAGAAACAGATACTTAGTGCTAGAGCCATGGGCTCAAGGTTAATGCCAAGAAATGTATAGTTATCCCCTTTGGGAAAAAGCATGTACCCATGAATTACCACATAGGTGGCAGTACACTAAACACTGAAAGTGTAATGAGAGACTTAGGGACACGGGTGGAAACTGGTCTCAACTTTGATTACCACATCACCACAACAGTCAGGAAATCCTTCTATGTGGCACACCACATCACTAAGGGCTTTTCATCCAGAAAAAAGGAGGTCATTGTCCCACTGTACTCATCCCTCATTAGACCTATTATAGAGTACAATGCCACATTTGGTATGTACCTCACAAGACATCTGCAACAGCTGGAAAGGCTGTAGAAATACCTCACCAAAAGAATCACAGGCCTAAAGCAGATGCCCTGTGCTGACCATCTAAAAAAACTCCAGCTATACTCTGTGGCATATCGTCTACTCAGAGGTGATCTCTGCTTAACATACAAGGCCATGAGCTGTTGGACATGCTCCACTTAAAGAAATCCCAATCCCTCAGAGCCACACCCTCGAGGGATCTAAACCTTGTCATCACAATGAACAAAACATGCTGGAGGGATAGGTTCCTGACCCAGACACTCCCCATACCTTGGAATAAACTGCCCATACATGTCAAGCAGAGTGTCTCCTTGGCCCTCTTCAAAGGGAACCTTGATGATTGGATGGGAGATAGGAAATTCACCCCGGGGATCACTTCAGTCGCCCTACTAGACAGGGGTCCAGGGAAGTAAATATTGTGGGAAGAAATATCCAGGGAATTGTTTTGGCTAGTCTTGTATAGGCCCTTGGGCCGATAGCCTAGTACCAAGCTATGAACCTACAACTAAACGTTCTCTCCATCCTTTCCTCTCCTCCCTTTGCACTGCCCCTATCTTGTACTACCCTTACTATTCTCTTTTTCACAATCTTTTTCTCATCTCTTCACTATTTCTCATTTTTATAATATCTCTCTCATCACTTCAATAACCACTATAAACTCTAGATCCTCTATTATCTGCTTATCTATACTATAATATTAGCTAATCACATTGTATTATTTTTTGTCTTACATTAATATGTAAATACGTTTTGTCTGTGTGTGTGTGTGTGTGTGTGTGTATGTATACATATATATAATATAGTACAATGTGTAAACGAATTTCTCTCTATATATATATCCAATGTATTGGCTTGAATTACTACACATACTGTACTATAATATCTGCATAAAATAGTATATATTAACTGTCATGTGGAGATTTTTTGCCCAGGCCTCTGCTAAAAATGGACTTCTTGTCCAGTTGGACCTTCCTGGTAAACAAATGTCAAAAAATAAATAATAAAAATAAAATATTTCATTACAAAAATTTTAAGCCTTGTGAAATTAGTTCTTTATCTTGGTAATTTGCAAACTCAACCCCATGTAGTCATGCAGATTTCAGTATCTAGCAAAGTTTACCACTCCCATTTTAGGATTTTACACCTGTCTAGTTAAAAATGTTCAGGGCTTTGCATACCCCACTCACAAACTACTTGGCAAAAGGAGTTTATCCTTATTCACTACTACATGGTCAGCAATAACAATTACTATCATAGGAGAAATTGGCTGTTTTTCAAACATTGTTTATTTTGAGCTTAATCATGAGGACTAACTCACTTAAAAGAAATTTCACCAAGGCAAAGCTATTTCAGGTCCAAACAGTCAGACTATTAATATGCATTTTGTGTGAACAGTCAGGGAAGTGTCTGCTCACACTTATACCATCATTAGAAGTCCTACATCTTGAATTTTTATGGGACCATGCATTCCTGTTTGTATGTTAGTGTGGAGTGCAGCCAGACATATGGTGTGGGTGACTCTAAGGCACAGAATGACCAAGCAATCCTTTAAATTGCAAGGTATGCATCATATACTTGAGTTCATAATGACATATAAATGAAGTGCACCACACAAATGGGGTAATTCACATTCTTAATACCTGTTTTAGCAGAATTAAAATGGTAAAATTACTTGTGTCTCCATTCCCTCAAAATATCACAACATAATTATTTTAAAACAGATGTGGGGTACACATTTTCAGGGTGAAAGTGGGTTATTTAAAAATTGATAACATTGCTTCAACAGAGTTCAGAAAAGCTAGTTTCCACTTGTATGGAGTCCTACTGCCAAAGTGAGTAGCTTGACACTTTGTTAAAAAATTGCATTGTATGCATTTCACCAACTGGGAAAAATATGTAAATATACACTGGGGTATAGCCAAATATTTTGGAAATGAACAAGAGACTTCAGAGTGCTCTCTGCCCCTGGGGAGTAATCCAGCATTTTGATTTCTGATTCAATGACCCATCTTCTGTGCTGCTACCTCCCATCAACTTATCTACTATTTTTCTAGAGTTTATATTCCAAATATAGAAAGATGCAGCATATAATAATAAAATTATTAAGTTAGAAGCCTTTAAATAAATAGCTAATAATATAAAAACAATACAGCATTCTGAGCACCACTACTTTGCAACTTGTCTTAAACCCTTTGTTTGAAACCGAGAAACTATCAGTAGGTTTTATAGACCATGCATTCCATGTTGTAAATTAGTTTGGAGAACTACCATGTATATGGTGTAGGTGATTCTAAGACAGAGAACAGCCAAGCAATGCTTGAAATTACAAATAGTAAAGAGTGCATAATGACACATAAATGAGGAGCCCCACACAAATGAGCCACATAGATTAGGCAAATGAAGAAACCCAAACTAGCAGTGTGACTCTAAAACAAAAAAAATATATCAGACCTTCATGGCAGCATAATAATCATGTGGCTCTGTCAAAGTTACTTTCAGCAAGTGTCAAAGCTTGAAGCCACTTTTAGTGCATATCATACTATTTTTTTTGTAGCTGGGAGGACACCTCCTTCACCCTTCATAATTAGACATACTAACTCCACATTTTCCTAGTGGGGTAAATGCCAAAGTCTCTTTGGTGCTGAAAGTAGCTTTCAGAAAATATACATTATGGCATAGGTACTTTTTGAAAGAATGCTTGAGTAAATGCCTCAGAGCATACCCATTTCGGACACCAAGATTCATGGTGTACATGATGGAAGCCATACCACAAACAGCAGTAGCAGCAGTACAATAGCATGTGCTGGTAATGTTGTCTTAGCCAGTGCTTGCAATGCCATGAGTTTTGGACACCTTTGCCAAAGAAGAGTACATTTATTTATTTTATTTAAAATTTGTTTACCTGGAAAGCCCAAATGGAACAAATCCCATTTTCAGCAGTGGCCCGGGGAGAGATGCTCCAGATGCATATCTTTGGAATGTGGGAAGAAACTGGAGTACCCAGAAGAAACCTACGTGAACGCAGGAAGGACATGCAGACTCCGCACAGAAGGCTCTCCAGCCAAGAATCGAACTAGAGAACTTCTTGCTGTGAGGCAACAATACTAACCTCTGCCTACAGCAAGAGGTAAGTATACAGTTAGTACCTGACAAACCAACAGATTATGGGCCATTTCTGAATGGCCAGCACAACCAATGGTAAATGAAAATAATAACTTTAATTATATACCATGGTGATGAACAAGCATACTGGTTTCGGCTAAAGCTTTCTTCAGTGCTCACAAACAATAAAAACACCTTATCCCAGCTGACAACATAAAGAACAAATCAGACACACCTCCATTTTACCATCCCCAGTCAAAATTTATCATTTAAACCAGAGGAAAATAATGCCCTAGTTTAATGATCCAAGTCCATTCTCTTTTATTTGCCAAATCATGCCCACGTAACTTATTGGGTCCACTGATACAAACGTGGTCAATGGCATATAATCTAAATATTGCT
Organism: Protopterus annectens; assembly: GCF_019279795.1. NCBI lineage: Eukaryota > Metazoa > Chordata > Ceratodontiformes > Protopteridae > Protopterus > Protopterus annectens. Next base: position 1,316,682,805 of record NC_056726.1, on the reverse strand, counting down.
ATGGGATGCTGTAAAACATGTTTATATAACTCTTAGGTGTTCTCTTATTCCTAACATCACTTAAATGTTCAAATATACATGACTTAAATTGTCTAGAAGTTTGTTCCACATAAAAAGCAGAGCAAGTACATTCTACGAAATATATAACCCACTCTGAAACACAAGTAAGAAAACATCTAATATCATAAACAGCAGAGGTACTGGCAGATGAAAATTGCTTAATTTTTATAACATGTTACATGCTGTATAATGCCCACAAGGGAAACAACCTAACAAAGGTCTACCTTCCATAGACAACTGACTATTAGTACCCTGATGGACTGTTTTTTTTAAATAATTAAAAAAATTCCAATAGTTTTACCCCTTCGGTAGATAAACATACATCGCCCTGCTAGCAATTAGCCCAGCTTACTATCTGCCAAAAGTATCCACCAATGCTTATGAATTAAATCACAAAACAAATTGGTATTATTGCCAAAACTAGTGACCAAACATTTGTATCACATTTATTATGAGTCTTATATTGCAACAAAGGGGTCCTATCAGCAGACTGAGCATAACAATGGGCAGGTTGTATAGCAGCATGCTAATACCCAAGATTGGGGATGGTATATTGGAGGTGTGTCTGATTTGTTCTTTATGTTGTCAGCTGGGATAAGGTGTTTTTATTGTTTGTGAGCACTGAAGCAGGCTTTAGTTGAAACCGGTATGCTTGTTGGTCACCTTGGTATATTATTAAAGTTATTATTTTCATCCATTGTTGGTTGTGCTGGCTGTTTTTTTGTTTTGTTTTTCACACATGGTATTTTGGCCTTGCACCCTTACCGTACTTGCTTACACTTGTGGACTCTTTGCTTCCCCATTTCTGAATGGATAATGATACTGTAAGAGAGGTAGTTGAACTGTGCCTCCCACAACTGAAATTTTGGGGGATGCATGATATGCCCATTTCTGTGGACACAAATATGTAGTATTAATCATCTTAGCTACAGGGATCTTCAAGCAACCGATGGGGGTTATGTTAGAGATATCACACACATCAGTCCTGCAAATTCAAACCAGTTAACATTCTGCTGCAAACTGTGGACGAGCATGAATGTCTCATCAGGACAGCAGAGGAGAAAGCCAAAACTATGCATGTTTATAATGACAACCCATTTCCCTGAAATCATGGGTGATGTAACTTATATCCATGATGCTATTCAACACTCGTCGGATTCAGACACATTAACAGGAAGGGCATCTCTTTATGCCACAAATGAAATTCGTGATTCACACAGTTGGCACATGTCTGACCTTTGTCAATATTTCTTGTGAGAGGAATTCCCACTGTGTCACCTGGTTGATAGGGATACACACATGGCAGATAAATAGGCCTGTGCACATAGATACTATGCCTGGTACATGTAGGTACCATGCATGCAGGGATCAGGCCTTTCAGGTAATGCCAGATATGCCCTTGAGCCCAAGTTGATAATCCAACATCCAACCTACGAACCATGTAGGAAATGGCCTATAACACCTCTTTTGCTGAAACCTGGTGGAGCAGGTATTCAGACTTCTGAAGGGACACTTCCATTGGGTAGCTACTTTAGGAGAGGCACTTGTCGACTCACAGCAAAACGTTGTCCATTCGATTCTCAGCTAAAGCGTCTTCTGTGTGGAGACATGCGTGAAGGGGCGTACCTTTGTTGAAGGTTGTGCATCAGAGCTGGTAACTCGGCACGTAAAAATCTTCTACCAATCATTAGCGGACCGGAGTTCTGCTGTGGTGACTCCTAACCGGGAAAAAGCCGAAAGACACAAACAAACTTACAATATAGTCTGGACATATGTAGCAAGATATTTGTTGTATATGTCATGCCACACAAGGTATTGCAAAACAGGTGTAGCAGCAGGTGAACACCATGGCAGGACCTGCCATACTAATTGTAGCAGCAGAAGCAGAAGGGCTGGATGAAGAGTCAGGGAGCAACAAGCAGTAGTTGAACCACAACTAAGATAGATGCAGCACAGAACATGGAAGCACTGGTAAAGAGTCAGTATCTAGTCCACAATTATGGGCCATGACACAGACAGCTGCTGCTTTTAGCCACATTGGTTCCACCACTCCACCAAGTTCAGAGCAGCTGGTACGGCACAAGGGTCACTAAAAAGTCATTGCTGAAAAATATCATGTAAAAATCGAAAATACAGTATACATTGTATATAGTGTGTGTGCCTGTTGTGTGTGCGTGATGCATGTATGTGCTATGCGTGTGTGTGTGTGGTTGTATATATATATATATATATATATATATATATATACACACACACACGTATATTTTATATATATATATATATATATATATATATATATACGTGTGTGTGTGTGTGTGTATATACATATATATATATATATATATATATATATATATATATATATATATATATATATATCAGTTCCATTCACATTGTCGACAGTCCAGAATGCCGACAACCATATGGCTGACACCATATGATCGACATTTGGAATGCCAACAATGCGGAACCGGCATCTCACTATAGTGCAGAATGGAAAGATTTCCATTCTTGCACTGTAGTGCGATCTCGGAGTTGGTATATTAAAGTTACGGGTGGGGAGGGGGCTAGCAGTTTAAAGGAAATTTTATTTTCCTTTTTTTATGGTCTACTTCCAATGTCGAGATTTCAAATGTTGGTCATATGGTGTCTGCATGTGGTTGTTGGCATTCTGAAATTTCGGCATTGTGAAGTAGATCCATATATATATATATATATATATATATATAAATATATATATATATATATATATATATATATATATATATATATATATATATATATATATACATATATATATATATATATATATATATATATATATATATATTTACATACAGTGGATATAAATGTTTACACACCCCTGTTAAAATGCCAGGTTTTTGTAATATAAAAAAATGATATCACAATAAATTATTTCAAAACTTTTCCTACCTTTAATGTGACCTATAACCTGTACAATTCAATTAAAAACAAACAAATCTGTTAGGGGAAAAATATAAACAATAAAAACATACAATAAGCTGGTTGCATAAGTGTGAATACCTTTAAACTAATACTTTGTTGAAGCACCTTTTAATTACAGCATTCCGTCGTCTTGGGTAGGAGTCTATCAGCATGGCGCATATCTTGACTTGGCAATATTTGCCCACTCTTCCTTGCGCTCCAAATCTGTCAGATTGTGAGGCATCTCTTGTGCACAGCCCTCTTCAGGTCACCCCACAGATTTTCTATTGGATTTAGGTCTGGGCTCTCACTGGGCCATTCGAAAACTTTAATTTTCTTCTGGTTAAGCCATTATTTTGTTGATTCTTCATCTTCTGCTTTCTAGCAGATGCCTGAAGGTTTTGGGCCAGAAGTGACTAGTATTTGGAACTGTCCATAATTCCCTCCACCTTAACTAAAGCCCCAGTTCCAGCTGAAGAAAAGCAACCCCAAAGCATGATACTGCCACCAACATGCTTCACCGTGGGGATGGTGTTCTTTTGGTGATGCGAAGTGTTGTTTTTGCACCAAATGTACATTTTTGACTTTTGGCCAAAAAGTTCAAACTTCGTCTCATCAGACCATAATACATTTTCCCACATGCTTGTGGGAGACTTGATGTATTGTTTTGCAAATTTTAGCTGGGCCTGGATGTTTTTCTGTCTAAGAAAAGGCTTCTGTGTTTCAGCCTTACCCCATAGCCCAAACATATGGAGAATACAGGAGATTGTTGTCACATGTAGTACACAACCAGTACTTGCCAGAAATTCCTGCAGCTCCTTCAGTGTTGCTGTAGGTCTCTTGGCAGCCTCCCTGATCAGTTTTCATCTTGTCTTTTCATCAATTTTGGAGGGATGTCCAGTTCTTTGCAACGTCACTGTTGTCCCATATTTTCTACACTTTTTGATGACTGTCTTCGCTGTGTTCCATGGTATATCCAATGCTGTGGAGATTGTTTTGTACCCTTCTCCTGACTGATACCTTTCAACAATGAGATCCATTTGATGCTTTGTAAGGTCTATGCAAACCATGGCTTTTGCTGTAGCTGGCAACTGAGTAAATGTCAGGAAAATCCTACTAGGACAGCTGAGCTTTATTTGGGGTTAATCAGAGTCTCTTTAATTGATGGCAGGTGGGTACCCAAGAAGCCTGAATGCTGTAATTAAATCAAAAGGTGCTTCAACAAAGTATTAGTTTAAGGGTGTACACACATATGCAACCAGCTTATTGTACATATTTTATTTTTTATATTTTTCCCGTAACAGATTTATTTGTTTTTCCATTGAATTGTACAGGTTATAGGTCACATTAAAGGTGGGAAAAGTTTTAAAATGATTTATTGTGGTCTCATTTTTTTATATCACAAAAACCTGGCATTTTCTTCTGGGAAGCTCATTTTACCCAGTCATCTTCCCCTTCCCCCACCTCTCACTGTAAAACCAGTATGTTATATGAAATAGTTATGCAAATGGAATCTGGTTAGAAAAAAATTTAGAACATGAGTAAAAGTCTATGATTAATAATAAGAGCTTCTTCTAGGACCCACTGAATTTTCGATTCTTGGCAGCAGGAAGATTGATTTGTCATAAATGTACCATGTTTCCAAAAGTTCCTGTCTGAAATGTGAAGCTGTAATAATAAAGTCGCTGGTCAAGACACATCTGCAAAAAATGCACAATTATATCCAGTTGTTGCCATGTAATGAATACCATCAGGCATTAAACTGCACAGGCATATCTACAGAAATTGCTCACACATAAAATTGCATTTGGTCTCAGTTACAGATGTGGAGTCTGTCTGTGGATGTAAGAGATTAACCTTTGTTGGTTGCAGGTTGAGTAGAACTCTGTTCAGTTTTAATTGGTAACTTAAGGTTTTCCTGGTCAGTGATTTGCAGAGGAGGCTGGAGTTACTGTCACTCTACTAGGGTATCAAGTGTTATAACTAATATTTTTTACTCTTCCACTCTTCACATTGTTTACTTAAATATAGTTATTTGTGCTTGTTGAGTTGGTTAGTTCTAAGCAGAAGTCCATTCACAAGATAAATCTGGAGGAAAAACGCTTGTAACAGTTGAATAATGGCACACTATTGTGGAAAGTACCTATTGTTATGTTGTATACTGAGTCTTACCATTGTATTAACAACTGAAAGATTAACATTCCCCAGATGAGACAAGGAACAAGATGAATTACTTTTGTTGCTTATGTATTTATTTATTGATGTTTGATTACCAGGAATGTCTGACTGGGTAGGTGCTCATTTTAACAGGAGGCCCAGGGGGAAAAAAGTTCCAAAGTATTATAAAAACATTTCAAGAACAATAATTTTTCAATTTTCAGAAATATTACAAAAATATCTATGGTTTATATAATTATACCAAATTAGACATAATGTGAAAACAGTGATAAAGAATAGATACAATGTATATGACAATATAATATTTAATGAAATTTTAGCCAGTTTATAGAGAAATTAAAGGTAAGTTAGCATAATTTAAACAAGACTGCAATATAAAGTGCGAGGAAAAAGCATGAACATGTCATATTTAGAAAGAGAGTCAGGAGAGAGAAATTGATTAAGGTAAGGAAGTGAGTGAAGAAAGAAGAATAATAAGAGGTGTAAGGTATGAATAGGTACTTGCACATATTTAGGGATATAGTTTTATCCTGGGACTGAACAAGAACTAAGACACATTTTGGCTAGGCAGTCTTTCAGAATGGTTTAAAGACCTGGAAGGGAGATTTTGACCTGATGGATACAGGAAAGGATTTCCTGGCCCTAGCATATGAATGCAGACTATACCCAGCAGATTTGTTAGATTTGTGGACTGAGAGGAGTATTTGGTCACTGACTCATAATGGTCAATTGGGAACACAGTTGTGCAGAATGGTATTTAGTGCTGGACAAGCAGACAGATGCTGGATAATTTTATAGGTGGTAAGAAGCTGTGTATATGTTAGTTGATGAGGTAGTTCTAACCAATTTAGGCTTTTAGTGTTATACAGTGATGTGCACTGAAAGGGGTATTTATTGCAAATTTACTTTATTATAGCATTGCTCAAGTTTTGATTTTTATGATCCCTAGAGATTAGTAAGGATGGGAGTGCCATAAAGTAGTAAGGAAGGAGGTAAGCACTGGCAAGAGCAGTTTTAGATGTGTTGGTTAGAAAGGTTTTGGCTTTGTAAAGCATCCCTAGTTTTTGGTGATTTTTTTGGGTCTATAGTTAATTGTCGAAGAAAATATTTCTCAAACAGCTTTTAATTGAATGCTAACCATCGAAACATGTTGCTGTCGTATAGCCATTCCGTCATAAAACAAATCATTAAATAGTTTTAGTTGGCCAACATTGCGAGCCTCCAATAATGCTATCCACTAAAACGAAACAAAAATAATGTCCTAAACAACACCTTCTAAAATGCACACTATATAAGATAAAGAACACCTTGCAGATGTGAATAAATAAAATTAGTATCCGCTTATAAACAGCGAAGAAAATGCATACTTAAATATTCTTGTAAAGCACATTTCTAAGTATCCTAATACATGGGTTTGCAGAAAGTAAAATAACGTAACAGATGTAAAGAATACCTTGCAGATGTAAATAAATAGAAGTATTATCGTCTTATAAAAGATGATGAAAATGCACACTGAAATAGTCTATTAAAGCCATATTTCCAGGTATCCTGATGTTTTGCAAAAAGAAAAATAAAAGGTGCAAAAGTTAAAGTCAGCGAGTACAGCTGCACTTTCAACAGAATAGCTACAGCTGTAATAAAGATTGCACTTTACATTTCTCTTTATTTTTAATCACTACTTGTAAACATTGATACCTTTTAACAGTTTTTTGTTTCTTTATGGAAGGGAGGCAACCATCCAACAACTGCAGACCTAACTCATCAGCTCTGTTTTGGTCTCTCACTAATACAGAAATACCAGCCAGGATGTCAGAAATTCTTCTGCCTAGTAAGCAATGGAATCTCTTATGCCATCCTTCAACATTGTTTTGTGTCCGAGGCAAGGACAACTCATTTAAGGAGGAAATAGTCCAAAAGTTAACTGGAAACATAGGAGGAAACTGAGCACAAATGGAGCTAAGAGAATTTACTTCACATGATTGACCTAGCAAAGACACGTCTGTGAAATATGTCAAGATATCTTTACCTTCAACTGGGAACACTTTGCAAATATCATGAAATGGAAGAATAGACACATCTTCCTTCAAGAATGACAGAGCTACAAGTTTTAATATAGCAAGCTGAAATTACATAGATTTTCCATATATGGCTGAGAATCCTACAACTTGGACTTTTCTCCAAATATTCTGAGCAAAGTGAAACAAACACCCTTTGCATTGTATATCATTAATGTTACGTTTAATACTCTTAATAGCAGCCATTTCAAAGTTGCACAATACATACTTTATAACTTCAAGTCACATTTTGAGATTAAATGCAAAATGCACTCCCACATATAGTTGTAAGCTTTGTACGGCTTTTTCATTAAACAATACACAAGAGGTAAAGACTTTTACTACCTCCATATGTCACTAATCCGTGTATAGTATACAGTTGTTGGCAAAACCTCCCTTAGTTAAAAAAACTCCATTCATATACTGTACTGCTGAATTGCACAGGTCAATTAAATTCTCCTTCGTAGAAAACACTAATACATGCAAATTGATATGTACATTTGCCATTTTTTTCGAATAAATGTACTGCTCTTTAAGTCATAGCTACTAACAGACAATGTACTTAGAGGTGTGTAGATTTTACTGTCTGAAATCATCTTTCTATGTCTAAGATGATTAACTTCCTGAGTCATACATCTTCTAGAGAGAAGAGCTACTAGACTTTCTAAAGAGGTACTAGCAATGATATAATCTCACTACATGGCACAGCTTTCTCTTTTAAATGTTCTCATGCTACATACTTCTGTACTTCAGTTACAACAACCGCATGTAGATGCATAACGGACTTCAACAATTCCTCTTTGTCACATACACTATTTGTGCATAATGGACTTCCAACACTTCTTTTGTCACATACACTCTTCGTTACAGCTCTTCCCTTACACTTTTCAGACAGTTTTTGATGGCAACTCCAATTCTTTCTTTCTTTTACTAACCTTTCAAGGCTGTAAAGTACCCATTTACAACTAACAGGTCTTTGCCTGTTTGAGACATTAAAGTGCTATATAACCTCCATAATGCACAAGGAGTGCTCTCAGATATTTCAGCCATAGCAGAAAATTACTGACTGCCTTATGCACAATCTAAAGATAGATGAACACTTCTTGTATATCACATTTGTATACGACAAAAGCAAAGTAAGAATTTACATCTTTGATAAAAGTTAAAAAAGTATACTGTATTCTCTAGTTAAGAAGACACATTATAGGTGCCAGTTTAACATAACACTTTAATCCACTATAAATCTTTAAAATTACAGTACCTCAGCAAATGCATATTATTAATTTGAGCAGGTTTACTTTTACTATGATGTATGCACATAGTACTTGCTATTCCCTTGCAGATGGCCAACTATAATTATTTGATGAATGAATTTGTGATCATGAGGCTATATGACAAAAAGCTCATTCTATTGTTGGAATTCGATTAAAAGCTGTTTGATAAATATTTTCTTCTACAATTAACCATAGACCTGAGTTTTTATATGCAATTTTGTACATGATGGTTAAATTTAAGATTATCATCTACTATTGTTCCAAGTAATTTGCTATGGGAAGTGACTTCAATGGTTGTATTATTAAGTGAACGGATTAAATTTTGTTTTTTTTTTGGAAGAGTAGGATTTGTGGAAAAAAGACGTAATTTATTTTTTTTTGGATTGAGCATGAGTTGAAAGTTACAAAGGCATGTTTCAGTGTCTGTTAAAGCTTCTTGAGTAATTTTTTGGAGATGTGCCAAGTTATTAGATGTGCATATAAGAGCTGAGTTGTCTGTATATTGTATTAGGGAGGCCTATTGTGTGGATGTGTGGAGGGTGAGGGTAAGACTGTTACAGAGGAGGGGACCAAGGATAAAGCCTTGTGATACACCTACACTCAGTCAGAACATCTGAAGTAGAAGTTTGCTGTGACAAACTGTGTTGAACACTTTAGACAAGTCTAGAAATAAGGAGGAGATTAGTTCACTGTTAATCTCTATCTTTAATGACAGAGGTGGACTGTCAGTATTATGGGAGTGATGGAAGCCATGTTATTTTTCTTATAAAAAAACGCTACAGCTTCCACTGCTCGGGTAGCATAGAGGGATAAAGCCCTGATTACAGCTCAGAAGACCCAGGTTGAATTAGCAGGTTGGATGCCTGACAGAGTGTCAGGGAGCAATGGGTGTTACCATTCTTGGTAGCTGGATAGTTTTGTGGACATCTCTTGTGATGATCCCTGGAAGAGGATGGGGACATCATGCTAGGAGGCGTATGCTAAAGAGGGAATAAGTGGGGATAAGCTGAGCTGCTGCAGAGGTGGGGCAATACACTGCATGTCCTCATTGCACACCTCCTCCTTGAATGTAAATGATGGAGGGGAAGTTCATTTCAGACCAACTTTTCCTTTTTATATTTACAAGGCATAAAATGGAACATCCCCAGCAGATAAGAATGTCCAGAGCCCCAGGATGCCCTCAAGTTCCACATCTGCCCCAGCCCTACAGAGTTAGTCTGGGGGGTAAGAAGGTGGCTGGTAGACCAAGTGATGGGCATGGGGCACTAGGAAGGGGGCCATAGGATGATGTAGGAGGGACCCCCCCCCAAAAAAAGTGCCCTATATCTTCAAGAGAAAACAAAGTACCTGCACTGGTTCCTTTAAAAAAGAACAAAAAAAAAAAAAACAGTTGTTTATATAGACATGTTTTAATTCTTTTGAGTTCCAGTAACTGACTAGAAAGTTTAGTACATTGTTTTTAACTAAGATTTTTATCATGCAAAGCTTTATTTGGTGTTATTTTGTGAATATTTTGAATTTATCATACCCCACATATTAATTTTTTAAACAAACATTTTGATGAATTTTGTGTGGAGAGACTAGGAATGACCAAGACCTTTTCAAATTTGTTTAGGACTTTATCAGCTGTAGCCAGTAAACATCTGAAAATACTGAGATGGTAATAACAACTCTTTTAGAAGATATTGTTATACAGCAGGAAACAACCAAGGAACTGCAACAAAGTATTACAATCACACAAGGAATGCAGCACAATGTGACTGTACTGCAGCAATGACTGCAACAAATATGAATACACAGCAAACCTTACAACAAAGCCTAGCAGATATACATCAAGAATCCACAATTTGAGTTTTGAAACAGGCTGCATGCCAGCATAATCGATTTCTCTGCAGAAGTAGTATAAGAAATCAAATGGGGAGGTAGAAGTTGCAGTAAATAAAGTCCAAGACTATCTGCAGAATCTAAACAGAATGAGGAACTGGAGAAGAAAATAGAAGCTTAATGTGTTTAAGAAGTACAGTAGCACTAGTAGCAAGCTTGAAAAGGTCAAGTTAAGTCAGGTCAAAAGGAAACAGCATGTTTGTTCCAAACACAGCAAAGAAATACTAGAACTGAAAAAGATTGTGTGTGGACTAGAAGAAGAAGGAGAGACAACACTTGAGCTTAAATGATGGACAGGAAGTCCATTTCAGATCAACTTTACCTTTTTCTATTTATAGGTGATTATAGATTCCATAGGACCTGCAGACTATCGACAGCTTTGAAAATGAAGTACTTGAATGTGTAAATTGTGAGTTGTTAAAAGCATTGCCTGAAGAGACTAAGAATAACATTAAGAAAACTATAAGCATTTTTAAGAATAATAATGCAGTGGCTAGAAAAATCACTAAAATAAAAGCAGCATAATTTGGTCCAGCTTGTACAAAGCAGGGTTTTGGAAATGAGTATGAAATTACACAAGTTGCCTTTTTCAGCAGTCATAAAGGCTGTATGCGTAGAAGTAAAGAGATGTAAGAATAGTGAATTAAATACATTCAGCAGACATTGGATTTAGATAACAATGCTGTTAAGGTGCTGCAGGATGACAACATTCTATTCTTATAATGAACACTAAATATACTAATATTATTGCAACTGAATTAAATATACCAGCTAGCTTACTTTAACAAAAATAAGGGACATATAAATGAGGTGTTAAACTATTAAAACGTCACCCCACAGTGCTGAATAGGACCAGAGATGCTAGGTCTAGGAAAAAGCCTTTGTTCATTAGCTCAGCAAAAAGAGGGGAAGTCTCAGGCACTGCCATAAATATTTAGATGTGCATTGTAGCCGTCTATGCTAAATTCTTGTCTCAACTTCAAAGGTGATTATTGTGAGAATCTAGAGTCAGGTGACCAGATGAGGTCATTCTGAAAGCTGTCTTGGAAATTATATTTCAGATATTACAAAGAGAAATCTCAGAGTATTGAGTATTTTGTTTGGGGCCTGACTAGAAAGACTGCTCATATATCTTACCTCACCTTGCCCAAGTAAGTTATTATGAAACAGTAAATTCTCTTAGATTCAGTCAGGAATTTAGTGAAGCCTAGTTTAGAAAGTGTTTTTCTTTATTTGTATGTGTCTGTCCATCAATGTTAATTTCAATATTTTCTGTGATTTGAACTCTGTGGTTTACTGTAAATATCTATTCAATATTTTCATGTTCTTTTATTATTTATTATTAAATATAGTTAAAACTTTTATTGTGGCTGGTCCTTGTAGAAAGTATCTAACCTTTGAGAGTACTTATATTTATTTGGTGACACTGTGTGGGCCACTCCAGAAGGCCTAGCTGTCTTGGTCAACTACTATCATTTGTATTAATATTAACTTCTCTCAGCATAATTGGATACTGTTTTAACAGCCTTATAGTAACTGACTGGTGGCACTGAATCTAGTATTAGTAAATAGCCTGGGCAAAGATGATAGAGCGGGTAATCTGTGTCAGCCTTTCCCAGGTGTTTATGTGTGTGTGTGTGTGTGTGTGTGTGTGTGTGTGTGTGTGTGTGTGTGTGTGTGTGTGTGAAAATTACATTTTAAAGAGTGTGTGTGTCAGCTAATTGGGCAGGGACAAGAAGCACTGGGTTTAGAGAGAGGGTGCTGGAGGGACAGGACTTGGCTTAGACACTCGGCTGAGGAACTAACCCTACAGCTGTACCAGTGGAGAGTCTTACTGGAGACCTGGAGAGACACAGATATAGAGGCATCCAGAGCCTGGGCTGAGTGTGTTTCCTGTGTGCTCTTGAGGGTAATTGTGCTTGATGCAGAGAAGTCTGCATCTGGAAATACTGAGTGTATCCATTTGTATTCCAAGTGTGTGCCTCTCTCCAGTATCAGTGGTGAGGATTCAGGCTCCTTGATTACTGGCCCAGTGTAGGAATGCCACATATTGGTGACAGTAGTGGGTATCACATATTGGTAGCAGTAATAGGCATCACATTGAACATAAGCCTTGTTTCTTTTCTCAGTATCATACAGGCTACTGAGAGGTGGCACCTGCTTCATGTATACAGCTTCAACATACCCTATTCTGTCAGACCTATTACACATTCCAGGTCCAATGACACTGTTAACTTCTGCTCAAAGGATCTCACTCTGCTTTGCAAAATATATAGAACATGTTGCAGAGACAGGTATATATTATATTGAATACTGCTTTCTTGGAAACATCTTCCACTCCAAATAAAGTAACGTACTTCTCTTACTCTATTCAAATGTAGTTTGGACAAATGAATGGGTAACTGGAAATTCACCTGTGGTTTAGCACCTTGTCCTTCATAGATAGGGGAAACGTAAATGTCCAAACATATCCTTGTTTGGCATGTCTCTCGGTTATTTATATGCAAAATATAAGGGCTATAAACAACCATAGAAATGTAAGGTGAGGCTTCATAAGATCATAGATCAACAGCCTAGTAAGTACCGTTGAACGGGTCTATATTAGTCGCCGAAATGATATTCCGGCGAACAACTATTCAGCAACTCGTAATCAGTGAAAATTGCTTCAGTGATTCGCTGAATTCACTAAGGGCAGTGAAATAGTTGCCTGAAGGACAATTGACAACTACATGGCTTTGCCCTTTTCTCCACTGTAGTGTGATTTTGAAGTTGGTATATATAATTAGGGGTGGGGTGGGGAGAAGTCCCTCACTTGGGTGGGTTCGAGTCCCATAAATGTTGGTCTTTTGTGCTTTGGGCAACTATTTAGTTGCGCTTAGTAAATTTAGCAAGTTGCTGATGCAATTTTTGCTGATTACAGGTCGCTAAATAGGTGTTAGATGGAATACCATTTCAGCAAACTAATATAGATCCCCTTTGAACCTATGAGGCTCACAGCAAAGCTCATGAGGAATCTTTGCAGCTAATAAAACCTAATTTACAGGAAACAAAAAGTAATCTAAAGCAACACAAGAAAAAAAAATCTTCTCATAATGAATTGATATAAGAAAATCAAAGTTTGAAATGGAGAGAGGAAATATCGACCTAGCAAGTAAAGCAAAAATTGACTAAGAGAGAAGGTGAAACTCTGTCAAACCCAGAAATTATCAACTACCTGTAACTACTGATAAGAGAAAGCAGAAACATTTATGATTATTAAGAAAGCCTGAAAACAATTAAGATGGCTACATGGGACAATGCCATGGTCTCTCCCTTTTTTAATTTCTCCAAATCTTTTGAATTTCTAATACTACGATGGGAATGGACCCCATTCCTAAGTTAAAGTATGATTAAAGTTCATGAAATTAGAATTGTTCTACTCTTTGATGTCAGCCAAAAGTGCTCTTTGCAGCATCCACAAAGTGCCCAGTAATGACTCTTCCTGCAATTCATATGGAGTTACATGCATTGGTAGCATGTCTACATGTGATTGTAGACTCTTTTTTTATAAAACCTGTTACTCCTACTACTGTTGGAACTATCTGGGTATCTTTCTTCCACATTGCTCTTGTTTCTGCTTGCAAATCCTGATATTTTATGACTTTGTGTCTCTCTGTACGCAGGACACTGTAGTCACTGGGTGTGGCGATTTCAATGATCAATGCTACTTTTGTCTTCTTTTCTTGGACCACTATATCTGGTTTTCTAGCATCTGTCTTTTGAACTGTTGGTAATGGATGATCCCAAGTGATGTAGACTGTATCATTTTCTATGATGCTTTGTGGCTCATGTTTCCAGTGTTTTTCAGCCACTTCAATACCATAATGTTTGCGCAATCCACAGTGCAGTAGTCTCGCCACATTATTATGACTTACAGTATACAGTCCTTCTGCATTAGTATGTCACAACCAGCAATGAGGTATACAACTGTTTCCAATTCTGTTTTGCAAAGCTTACATTTGTCTGTTTCTCCCACATGTTCAATGAACTTTGTAAACCAACATGTATGTAGCCCACTATCTTGTGCCGCCAATTTTAACCTTTCATCTCTTGGTTTGAATTCACCTCACCTTAACCATTCCTGTGTTCGGTCCTGATCGACATGAGGTTCTTCCAAAAGTTTTCTATACTTGCAACTATATTTATGCATTTTCCACATTTCTTGCCTTCTCGATTGATCCTTCACCTTATATTCTTTCTTTTGTTGTTTGGCACATTCATTTGCTGCCTGTTTTTTATCTACTTCTGGTTTGATTTCCATTCCTGCTTGACGCCGATATGCTTCTGCTAAATTAAGCATTGAAGTCATCTTAGACTTATTCTCCTCATATTTCAAAACAGATATGTGTGGAGTCCCACAATTGCAGATCTATACATGTAATCAGTTTCAAGGAGGTCCATCCCTCCTTCAGAATGGGAAACATATAATCTTAGTATGCACTGATTTTTATAAATCATTTAGTGAGCATGAAGCTTCCTTCTTGTTTTCCTATCTAATCTATCTAACACGTTTTGGGGCCAGTCAAGTCACTCCAAAACTGTAAGTTAGGACAGGAAGAGCAAATTGGTTTATAGTTTGGATTTTGTTCCTAGATGTCAGTGCTGTTTTTATGATTCATTTAAGTCTTCTGAAATATTCCTTACTAAGTTTTATTTGCATTTGTTTGTGTTTTATTATTGATCCTTCATCAATTCCCAAATATTTATATACTCCTTCTTGCTCAAGTTCTTTTATATCACATTCTTGTCCCAAACTGATGTTTTCCTGATGTTGCAGTTTTCCTGCTTTTAAGGTTGCTTTTGCACATTTATCAAGACCAAATGACATTCTTATATCATCTGAAAAAGTTTTGACAACTTGCAGTTCTTTCAGCTCCTCATCTGATGTGCTATACAGTTTTAAATCATCGACAAAGAGAAGATGAGAAGTCTTTACACTTTGTTGTTTTCTAGGAGCCAAATTATAGCCATGGCCTAAGCTAAGTAGACAGCTTAATGGGTTAAGGGCAAGGCATAATAGCAGCAGTGACAAAGAGTCACCCTGGAATACCCCCCTTTGAATTTTTATCCCTGGGATAATAATGGTCCACATTGACAAGCCAAATGTTGCCATGAAACAAACATGCAGTTCCTGGAACTCTTGAACCTACTTCAGTTATGAGGTTTAAACTTGAGCACTCTACACTTCTCTCTGATTTTATTTCTTCTCAGAAGCGTTTACAGGTATTTGGACAGAGGCATAAAAAAGATGAAAAGAACAAAAAACAAAGAACTGTGACTTGATGTGGTCCTTTTGCAACTAAAAGAAAAAAGACTCTTTATGTGAAAGAAACTCCAGTGACTCAGCCAGAAGTTGAAAATGCCTTAATGACTGAGGTGCAGCTTCTGATGAAAGATGGCAATAAACGAGGACAGATTAGTGTTATGGAAATTGTGCTTCTATTTAAAGAAGAGAAAATACAGCTGAATATACAGTAGTGACAAAAGTTTTGCATCCCAGTAAAGAAAATGTAAAGCTGAGCTCTGAGCTGTAAAATGGAAAGCAAAACAGAAAGTTCAGACTAAATTCTTTCCAGCACATTCAGAAACAACTTTTACTGTCCATGAACTTGAGAGATGTCACTCAGCAAAGTCTAGTACTGAAGGCATGTAACAAGAAGGAACATGATGAACGTTATCCTTCTCAAGATGAACACAAACAAGAAATTTCTAATCTCCACAATATGAACAAATGTATGCCACACCGGCATAATAAAGCTGAAGCCCAAAACAAGTCACGAGAATGTACTACACTAAGCTGTACTTTCTCTAACAGAGAAAAGCTTACTTTTAGAAAGCTCTCAGAGACCTTAGCTCATGCCACTTTCAAGTTTACTATTTATAAAATTCATTGCAGCCACAGAAAGATCATGTCATTAAATATAGTGGTTTTGAGCAGTTATTAAATGACATTTTGGCTCATATTGAGAGAGAGAGAATACATATCGCTGACCATCATCTATAATAAGGAAAGTAATGAAGAGAAAAGCTGCAGTATAGCTTAGTTGTAATCACAAATCACATTTACAAAAACAACAAAACAAAAGAAAATGAAGCAATGAAATACCGGTTCCCTATTAAATTAATGAATGCTTAAAATAGTGAACATTGTTTAACTGAACTGTTTTGTTCGAAACGGGAAAATCCAAATGCACGGAACAGTGATTTTTTTCCCCAGGGAAAAAAAACATTGGCCTGTTTTTGGGACTTTGCCATTTCCTCCATTATGGTGCAATCCCGAAGTTGGTATATTTAAGTAGGGGGGGGTGTGTGGGGTGCGAAGCCTCCCACTTTATTTTGTGTTTGTTTTTTGTTTTTTTAATGGAGCAGCAATTTTTTTCCTTGGGAAATGTTTATAAACTGAATGGACTAAACTGCCGTAAATGCTACCAGTCCAAGATTTTTTTAGGCCATAATTATACAAAATAATGTAGGTATCATTGTTATTAAAGTATATTAGTCTATGCCTATTACCATTGCCAAATATTTTATTTGTTATGTTTATAATTACAAGAACAATAAAAAATGATAGTGTGTGAAAATTAGGAAAACCAAAGAAAAGGGTAAGCAAAGTTTAATTTATTTTTTATTTTTATTTATTTTACATTTGTTGACCGGGCTAGTCCAACTGGAAGCCCGGGGAGAAAAGCTCCAGTTACACAGCATAATAAAAATATACAAAAACATTCTATAACATTTAGATTTTACATTTGTAGCAATAGACATTTTAAAAACACCATTGTGAGACAATGCAATGAAGACAAAATTAGGCAATGACATTTGTATATAGTAATAGTTCTTGAGTTAGCAAAAATAAGAATAAGACAGAAAACAAATGGTTAATAGGATTATAGATCAAACGTAATTCTCAGGGAAGAGAGTGCAAAGACTAAGGAGAGGGGTTAGTTATAATGAAATTATCAGAAGTAGAGATTTATGGTAGAAAATACAATTTTGTTAGTGTCAGGTAGTAAGTAAAAGAAAAAGGTTAGTCAGGGTTGTTACAAGAGCATAACCAGTGATTGGAGAGAAAGAGTTTTAGTTTGGTTTTAAATAGTGGGAGAGAGGTGAGGGTAGTCAGGTCATTTGGTAGTTGATTCCATATTTTACCCACTGAGTTTGAAAATAAAGATTTACCTGCTAAGTTATTTGAGAAGGAAGTGTGTATCAACATTTTGTTGGCAGAGCGCAGATTCTTCAAGTTATTATAAGGTCTTATAAGGGTAGAGAGAATTGGGGTGTTATTAGGTTGGTGAAGGGCTTTGTGGGCGATTATAAGTTGGTTAAATTGTAGTAGTAGTGGTAATTCAAGCCATCCTAGCTGTTTTAGATTCTGACAGTGGTGGGTCCTATAAGGAGAGTTGGTCGCAAATCTAGCAATATTATTGTATGATCTAGTCAGATTGTTAAGATTATGTTTGGAAAGATTGGTATATATGGGGGAAGCATATAACAGGGTAGAGATTAAGTGAGTTCTAGCTATTGTGGCTCTGGCTACTGGTGTCAGGAAAGGTTTAATGCGATAAAGGGATCCAAGTTTTTTGTTAGTAGATTTAATTGTAGAATTTATCTGAGAGTCAAACTTTAGTTGATTGTCAATAGTAATTCCTATAAGTTTGGTGGTGGGGTCAGGAGAGATAACGGTGCCATCGTCAGATGTAAGTGTAAAATGGAGAGGGGGTGATAGATGAGATGGAGTAAAGAGCAGTAGTTTGTTTTTTTTAGGGTTAAGGAGAAGACAGTGGTTAGAGAACCATTTTTCAATAGTAGAGAAGGCTTTTTGTGCGGGAGAATGAAGTTCAGTTTGGGATGAGGCAGAACAAATGGTAGCAGAGTCATCAGCATATTGGATACAGGTAGACTGTGGAATAGAGAGATGAAGGTCATTTATGAAAATGGAAAACAGTAATGGACTTAAAATAGAGCCTTGTGGGACACCTAGAGAGGTAGGAAGAAGGTCAGAAAGATGGTTTTGCCAGAGAACGGCTTGTTTTCGGTTGTCCAGATAGGATGTGAACCAGTTCATGGCAGGATGGTCAAAGGAGAGGGACTTCAGTAGGTGGAGGAGAAGTTGATGATTAACCATGTCGAAGGCTTTAGATAGGTCTACAAAGAAAGCAGAGGATAAAGTATTATTGTTACGATTATTGTTGATACAGTTAGTAAAGGATAGTAAGGCTGTGGTGGTACTATGAAATGGCCGAAAACTGTGTTGACAGCTAGGAGCTGGTGGCAGAGTAGGTGGGTTATAAGTTGTTTATGGATACATTCTCCATGATTTTAGCAAGTGGGGAGAGTAGAGCAATGGGACGAAAGTTAGAGAAATCAGTAGAGTCACCACCTTTGTGAAGAGGAATAATATATGAGATTTTCCAGATTGATGGGATTAAGCCTTCTTTTAAGGTTCTATTGATTAATATAGAGATTGGGTAGGCAATGGCTTTGGCTCCTATTTTGAGGTATTTGGCTGGTACTTGGTCAGCTGAGGGGGTGTTAGGTTTTAGTTTTTTAAGTAGAGAGGAGATATAGGAGGTAGGTATAGGTTCTAGGTGAAAAGGGGGAGGAGTAGAGCTTGGTCTGGGCAAGTTAGATGTATCTGGGTTTTGGTGATTAGCTAGTTTTAGTATAATGGTGGTAAAGAAAGAATTAAAGGCATTAGCTGTTTGCATTGGACAGTCTGGGTTAGAGCCTAATGGATTGGGTGATTCAACTCTGCCTGGGGATAGTAGTGTGTTAATAGTAGACCAGAATGTTTGTGGTTGTTGAAGGGATGTTTGTTTTTGTTGTATATATAAGTTCTTTTTGTCCTGTAGGATAGCTTTTTTTGTAATATTTCTTTGTTGTTTAAAAGTTTGGTGATCAGTTGTATTCTTTGTGGACCGCCATTTAGCCCAAGATTTGTTTCTATTGTGGATAAGTTTCCTAGTATGATTTGAGAGCCATGGAGCTGGTTTATTTTTCATTCTTATGGAACGGATTGGGGCATGTTGGTCTAGGATTGCTAGGAAGGTGTTATTAAAGTAGTTAACAGCTTCATCTATAGGGAGAGACTGTAGGGGAGACCAGTTACATTGTTTAAGTTCGGTTAGAAACAGTTCTTGGTCAAGGTGTTTTTTGCTGCGGATGGTTCTGACTGAATAGGGGATATTTAAGCATGTTTTATGTCTGATAATATATATGAGAGAGTGGTCACTAAGGTCATCTGGGAGGGTTCCTGTTGTATAGTTTTGTTGTGGACAATTTGTTAAAATCCAGTCTAAGATGTTTTTTTTTATTGTTATGTTTGTTTATTCTGGTTGGAGTGTTTATAGCCTGTGAAAAGCCATAGAGGTTAATAAGGGAAGAAAGATTTGTGTTGTTACATATATTCCAATCAATATTAACATCTCCTAGTAGAATTGTTTCTTGAGGGAGATTAGTGGAAAGCCAATTTAGGAGGTCTTCTAATTTAGTCAGATTTTTACCTGGGGGAAAGTAGGAGCAGATGATGTAAACTTATTTATGGGAGTTAAGCATCAGTTTGGTAATAATTAATTCAATGCTCTTATCAGAGGGTAGGTTATAATTCATTTTGCTGATTTGCAGTCCTGTTTTATATATAATTGCAACCCCTCCACCTTTTTTAATTAAAAAGTGTGGATTTTCAAAGGTCAAACAAATTGTATCAGAGCAAAAAGGAGTATACTCAATATAATCAGGGCTCCTCATCTACTTAGCTTCCTATTCTGGGAGTTTTGTTGATCTGAAGCAGTCCAGATTTTGGATTCACAAAGGATGGCCAGGCATGTAACAGATTGGGTATTCCCACAGATAGCTTTTCAAAGGCCAGACAGAAGTGATGTAGCCATCTGGAGAACTGATTAATACATAAGGGTTGACTGTTTGCCCTGTATTGTGAAATAGAATCATAGAAAATGCAAGGCAACTGGATCCTGTGGCCATTTGCACCTTGCCAGTACCCCCATAAAAGAAGGTGGAGAATCAAAGATCTTAGGTATAAACAGGGTAGAG
Organism: Protopterus annectens; assembly: GCF_019279795.1. Taxonomy (NCBI): domain Eukaryota; kingdom Metazoa; phylum Chordata; order Ceratodontiformes; family Protopteridae; genus Protopterus; species Protopterus annectens. Next base: position 1,316,662,320 of record NC_056726.1, on the reverse strand, counting down.
TCTATGGTCTGGGTTCAGAATATTTCTAGGGCTCTGATATGTTGATTACAGTGGATCAGTCAACAT
>NC_056726.1:1316462254-1316659754 GCF_019279795.1 Protopterus annectens | reverse complement strand
AAAATACAGCAGCTCCACATACATGATAAAAATACAAAAGTCAGAGATGAGTACAAATTAATATAGAGCAAGAAAACAATAGAGTAAACAATAGTATATCATGGCGTAGTATGATGAGAAGTTACAGAAGCGTACAATATATAGAGTGTACGGTAGTAAAGCAGAAAATATAATGTATTTGAGTAAGAATTTTCAGTAATACTATATACAGTTATATTCATGCATTTAAAAATACAATTTGCTATGGTAGTTTTTTTTTCTTTGTGTTTGACCTTGAGTAGTGCCAGAGAAAGACTTATCTGAATGGTGGTAAAGAAAAAGTGTAATGCATACAAGGGCTTCTTCTCCTTTTCCCAGTTAGGGGTTGCCACAGCAGATCACCTGTCCACTCATGATTGGCAGTGGAGTTTTACAGGGTTGAGTTGCCAGTCCGGCACCCAATCTTCCACAGAAGGCACACACATGCACGCACTCACACCTAGGGCCAATTTAGAGTGTACAATCCACCTACAGCATGTCTTTGGGATGTGGGAGAAAACCGGAGCACCCCAAGGAAACCCACGTGACCACAGGGAGGACATGCAGACTCCACACAGAAGGCACCCCAGCCGAGGATTGAACCAAAGAACCTCTTGCTGTGAGGCAGCAACGCTAACCGCTGCACCACCGCAGCCACCCATACAAGGGCTTACATCTGAAAATAATAGTGATCATACCCACTCATCTGATAGATCACATGGTGTAAAGTTGCCTGCATCTCATCTAAGTATTTTTAAGTCCAAGGAAAGAGCTATAAATGTTATGCATTGGCTTAATATGTCTAAGCAGATTGAAGAAAAAGTGCAAAATTGTAGCCTGTGTAGCATTCTTAGGTAGTAAATCCTGAAAGACAAATGAATTTACAAGGAAGCCCTTCATTACTGTAGTTGAAATTAAGCAATGATATATTGAATAAGTTCAGTTCCTTACATTGTGCTGTTACTAGTCAAAATGTCCAGACATTTTTTTTAACTGATTGAGCATTACAACACACTTTGTAATTGGTGTTTTGAGATATAAGTTTGCTAGACATGGTATACCAGAAAATAACATGTCTGATAATGGTTCATGTGCTAAGATTTTAAGTATTTTGCTATAGAACTGAAGAGTGAACACATCACATCTAGTTCAAGACAGCCTCAGTCAAATGGTTGAGTTGAAAGAATGTCTGAACAGTCAAAAAAGGCTGCTGAAATGTGGTTCATGAAACTAGCCAGACAGCTGTCTTATTCTCCTAGAATACAGGAATACACCTATAAAATTAAACAAATATGTTTTTCGGTTCCATCAATTCCTTGTTATTGGATAAGCGTGTCTCTCTTCATGGGGATTTGTGGTATGAATTACAAATCACATAAATCTGCAGTACTTCTTCTTTGTAAGTGGATAGTCCTGGCCATTAATTTGTATCTCCTTCTCCTTTGTTCCACTTTACCTTTCCTAAATGTGATTCAAGTATCATCTCAAACATTTGACTTCTCAGAGCTATTATTTTATTTTTTTACATTAAACCATGGGTGTAACTTGTGCCTTTTTGTAAAAAAAAAAAAAAATGACAAAATTAATTGTAGCTTGTTTCAGAAACTAAATCTGTAAGTCAGTATGCGTACATTTCTGGAAACCTTTTAATCCTTTTTGTTATTTGTAACTGGAGCATTACCCAAAGAATCTCAGGTTTTTATTTTATTGTTTTTTTCCTGCTTCTTTGGTTGATATGCACTCCACAATGTATGTGGTATGTGTAGCTCTTTGTTGGTTGTGTATCAGATCTTTCACTTTCAGATCATACTTCTGAAGATGAAGTAACATTCTCTTCAATTTTGGTGGGCCTTGTAGAACAACTTCATATCTAGGGGACTTCCAAGATGGCTGCACATTGAGTAACAGCGTAATGCTAGCTTTCCCAGTGTGAAAACAGAAACTCAACAGAGAAGGCCAGGAGACTTTCGTATTTATGGGTAAATTTCAGTAACTGGCTAGTAAATGTACTGCCTGGATGCCAGGAAAAAAGAAATACAGAGAACTTGGAAAAAATCAGCTACAAAAGCTGAGGAAGAAACACTGGATAAATTTCTGCAGCTGTTCAGCAAAAAGAAATGCAACCTCCAGACATAACTTCCAGTAACCTACAGGAAGATATAAGACAACTGCACACAGACCTGGTTAAAATAAATGAAACATTGATGGAGTATATCAACAAAGATAACAAAAGGCCGGAAAATGGAAGAAGCTTTAAACAGATATTCAGATGAAGAGATAAAGCTGGAAAAATCAGAGGTTGAAATGAATCAAAGACTGGATGAATATGAGACTGCTAAGGAAGAGATGTTTCAAAATAAGACAATTAGAAGACAGAGCATGTAGGGAAAACCTGAGATTTTCAGCTATAACAGAGAAGTTGGAAGAAACAGATTGCATTACATTTATGAATGCACAAATAAGCAACTGGATTGGTATTCCACAGCAGGAGTTGTTAGTTGAATGGGCACATTTTGTGTATGCTCCAAACCTGGCTATGAGAAAACAACCTAATGCAATCCTACCAGCAGAAGGAGGTGATTCTGATAAAACTGTGGCAGAAGGACAAAATGCTAAAAGTGGGAGACAGCAGAGTGTTTGTGGAGAATGATTACTCATTGTACAGTAGGCAGAAGAGGAGTAAGTTCATTCCACTATTCAGTGAATGTCGAGATGCAAGTGTGAGACTCAAACTGCTGTATTCAGCTGTCTTAAAGGTATTCTTCCCTGGAGGGACAGAATCATTTTTTTGATGAAGTACACGCTAAGGAGGAAATACAAAACTTTGTCAAATGAAAAGTGAGCTGTGAAACAGACGGAGATTCTGCTTGTTCTTCTGGTAATAAAGACCATAGAAAGACTGTACTTGTGAAACCTTTTCCAATGTTTCAGTGGAAAATATTGGAGAGAAGGAAGGGAGCACGAGAGTTGACTAGATGAATTGAGAGTACTTTGGAAATGAAGCAGAGACAGGATTTGGGAGATGGAGATGAACATTAATAAAATCAGTAATTAAACGTGGGACTACAATGCAATAATTATATTTGTAAAATATGAAAGAACAAGAAAATCTGCAAATATTGGGATTTTTCCGAATTTACTGGACTTGTGGGGGACTCTAAAGTACATGCCCTACTCCATGTCATTAATGTTAGGAAAAATGCTCTGGGGGAGGGTAAGAGAAAGGGAAAGTTAACTGTAAGTAAAGAAAACATTTTTTTTCTTAATAGTACTATTTTTGTGGTTCATAGGTTCATAGGTTCATACTAGGCTATCTGCCCGAGGGCATTTATAAGCCTAGCCCATAGTTTTGTGGCTTACGCCACCCCTTTAGTTTGGAGAAACTATGCCCATTATTTTGCTGTGCCTCTATCGAGCAGTGACACTGAGGTAACCCCTGGGGTGTATCTGCGATCTCCCATCCATTGGTCAAGATTCCTCTTGAACAAGGCCAGCGAGGTGCTCTGCCTCACATAAACTGGGATTTTGTTCCACAGCATAGGGAGTCTTTGGGTGATGAATCTATCCCTCCAGCACGTCCTATTAATAACCGTGTCGAGGTTTAAGTCTCCCACCCTTGTGGCTCTGAGGGATCTAGATTTTTGAGATGAAGCATGTTCATCAAATCTGGGTTTGACATGGCCTTGTATGTCAGGCATAGGTCACCTCTGAGCAAGCGGTAAGCAACTGAATATAACTGGAGTTCTTTCAGTCGGGCAGCATAAGACAGATTTTTGAGACCCTTTATCCTTTTGGTGAGGAAATTTTGTGGCCTCTCCAGCTGCTGCAAGTGTCGGGTCAGATACATTCCGAATGGGGCATTGTACTCGATCATTGGTCTGATGAGTGATGAGTATAGGGAGACTATGACTTCCCTTGATCTAGATGTGAATCCCTTCATGATAAGGTGGGCAATGTAGAAGGTCTTCCTAACTACTTTAGCAATATGAGTGTCGAATGAAAGGCTACTGTCAACCTGGGTTCCCAGGTCCCTAATAACTTCTTCTGTGTTCAGGGGATTGCCACCTATATGGTAGCTAGGGGTAACCTTATTTTTCCCGAAGGGTATGACTATGCATTTCTTGGCATTTAACTTGAGGCCATGGCTCTGGCACCAGTTATCCGTTTCTGTGAGACCCTCCTGAAGGATGTCTGTGTTGGATGTGTTCTCAACTACGGTGCCCAGTTTGCAGTCATCTGCGAACTTTGTCAGCCATAACCCTCCTGTGTTTGCTTGTACTTCAGAAAAGTAGATGCCAAACAAGAGTGGGCCCAGGACTGAGCCCTGTGGGACACCACTTGTGACAGGCTTTGAGTCTGACATGGCGCCAGCAACTCTGACCCTGTGGGTTCTGTCACTCAGCCAGTTTGCAACCCATCTTGTAATGTATGGGTTTACATTTAAGTTGATGAGTTTTTCAATGATACCCGAGTGAGGTATTGTATCAAAAGCCTTCGCCAGGTCTAGGTAGGCTGTATGGACTGCCTTTCCCTCGTCAATGGCCTTGGTGACTGTTTCGAAAAAGTCAACCAAGTTTAGAAGGCATGATCTGCCTTTGACAAAGCCAAACTGGGTTGGATCCAAAGTCTGCAAGTTCCCTATGTCTTTATTTATGAGATCCATTATGATCCTCTCCATGGCTTTGCAGATAAGGCTTGTCAAGCTAATGGGACGGTAATTTCCAGGGTCGGTGGAGGCACCGCCTTTGTGGAGTGGGACCACAGTCACTGTGCGCCACTCCCTGGGTACGTATCCGGAGGTGAGACTAAGATTAAACAGCTGTCCTAACTGTGGGTTTAATTCCTCGTTGAGTTCATGGAGCACACAGCCGGGGACACCATCAGGTCCCATGGATGCTGTGTTCTTTGCCTTGGAGAGCAATTCTCACCTGGGCGTTAGAGATGTTTGCGGGGCTACAATCATTTGGTATAGATATCTCTCCTTTAGGGGGGGAGGGGGGAGAAGTTTGCACTGAACCTTTCAGCCAGTATGTTGGCAATGTCTGTACGATCAGTAATCTTCACATCATTTTGAACTAATTCTGAGCATATCTGGGAGTTTCCTCCTAGGTTTCTGACATAGCTAAAGAATGCCTTATGGTTGTCTTTAGAGTCCTTAGCTATTTTTTTCTCAAAATTAGCTTTGGATGATTTTATGAGAGCTCTTAGCTTTTTACTTATAGTGATCAGCGGTGTCTTACCTTTTAAGGATTTTGCTCTATCTTGTAGTAGCTTTCTCCTTTTGTTGTAGAGTTTGTTTATGGCTGGGGTCCACCAGACTGGACGCTTGCCTTTGGTACAAAGAGTCTTTGTTTTACTTGGGATTGCCTGATCCATGCAGCCCTGCAGGTGCTGGTAGAAGGCATTTGTAAGTGATTCAGCGGTTTGAGTAATGCTAACCGCCGGCTCAGGGGCCTTAAAGAAGACCACACTAGTCTTTAGAAGTGTGAAGTCAGCTTTCAAGAAGTTCTTTACTGTGGTCTTTTTCATTTCGGGTGGGGGCGGGATGAGGACTTCCAGCGAGATTAGTTTGTGATCAGATCTCACCAGTGAGGGGTATACTTCTGGCGTTGAACATTGTGCTCCCATGTTCGTGATGATGAGATCAAGTATGTTTTCTCCTCTTGTGGGGATGGTGACTAGTTGTTCCATGGCATTTGAGTTTATGAATTCCAGGAACTTTTGGGCTAGAGTGTTTGGGCTTGAGTAGTGTTCCCAGTCTATATTAGGGTAGTTGAAGTCACCTAGTATGATGGTGTTCGGAGATACATTTATCCCTTCCAGTGTTTTCAGGAAGGCCATATGAGGTTCCTGAGTTTGCGAGGGTGGCCTGTAACATGCTACAAATTGCAGAGCAGTCTTGCCTATGGTTAATTGCACCTGGATGGTTTCCGATGCATCGTGCGATGCCACCAATCTTGAGGTGTGGGTGTCCTTGATGAATATGGATACCCCTCCTCCTTTCTTGGTATTGTCCAGGTTTTGGGGCGGAGCATGATATGAGGTAAAACCTGATAGTGCTGGGGTGCTCTCAGGAGCCTTGAACCAGGTTTCTGTCACAGCACAGACATCGATGTTCTCCATACTGAGAAGGGCCTCGAGTGCGTGCATCTTGAGGTTGAGACTTCTGGCATTGAGCAGCATTACCCTTAGTTTTTTTTCTTTGTTTTGTTTTAGGGTGGTAGGTTTAGAATTTGAGCCTTGCCTAAAAAAGGCACTATGGGGGTGGCAAGAGCCTTTGCCAAAATCCGAATCCCAGGGTGACAAGTGCAAGCCGTCCCTTGCGAAGCAGCGTGGCTTGTCCAGCATGTCATCCCAGGCAAACAGACATTGGATCCCCTTTGAATGACACCAGAATTTAAGCCAATTGTTAAAGCTGATCATCTTATCTCTGTATTGTGGCATCATTCTTGGTGAAGGTAGGATACTGCTCAAGGTCAGGGTCATACCTACTTGGGCTACATAATCAGAGAGCTCCTCTATGTCTCTTTTCATGTAGTCCAAGGAGGTACGTCTCAGGTCGTTAACACCAGCGTGGACAATGATTGAGTCGTACTTGTACCTGCTGTTGAGAGACCTGAGTGCATGTGTTATGTGGCGGATTCTAGCACCCGACAGACAGCTTACTGTGACCTTCTCCTTACTCAGTCTGGTGAGCGGGACGTCAGTGTGTCTGACTATGGAGTCACCAATGACTAGTGTGTCTGGCATTGTGTTTGGCCTTAAGGGCTGTGACTGCTTGACACTCTGACTGTGTGGTCTATGTGTTGCAGGTGTTGTGTTCTGAGGTGGTAGTTGTTTGGGTGTCTACTTTGGTGGCCTCTGCTGTTTTGGTAGATTTTTGATCAGAGCCTCCGAGTATGTCTTTGTGTGTTTATGTGTATGATTTGAGGTTGTGATGGTACTATGTGAGACTGGGTCTATAGTGTGTGTGGTTACCTTCTCCTCCTGTCTGGTCATGCCAGTCCTATGTTGAGAGAGCTCAGCCTCCAGTTTGGCCGTATAGTTGCATCTCTCGCATGTATTTGTGTTTTGTGGGAGGAGGAGAGGGTTGTCTGTGTACATGAGGCAATTGTAACATTGCCTCAATATTCCCAGGTTCACCAGCTGAGCAGGAGAGGACATTAGCAACTGATCCCTCGACATGCTAGAAGGAATAGACAGAAAAACTTAAGAAAAGGTTCTGGGGGATGTGGGTGACTGAGAAATGGGGTTTGCTTTTTTGGGGTACTTTCTATAACAAGAGTGCTGTATCGAGGTGATAAGTACTGTAGGAGCAAGTGCTTCGCTATACAGATAGAGAATAGTCTACTTGGGAGTCAAGCAGAGATAATTTATAGGTGTGTGGTTTTCTTTGCATGCTATAAAATAAAGCCTTTTCAGTTATTTTTAAATGTAATAGGGATTGCAAATAGGTGCTGCTGTTCTTTTAACCCCTTTCTTTCTTCCTTATCTCTTTCTTCTTCTCATTCAGTTTTGAGAAGAGTGGGCACTGCAATGTAAAAAAAAGCCTGGTTAAAAGAGCATGACAAAAGAAAACATTAGTGTGCTTTTTCTCATTCTTGCATGGGGGAATGACTTGAATAAGGACCTTTGATTTGATAACAAGTTTTGAGAGACAGCAAGTGAATGAAGAAAAATATTGAATATTGTGAGGCTTTTTTCTAGCAAATGAATGTATGCTTGGTAGCAATTCTGTATCTGGTCCTCATGTCTCCATGGAAGCAATCTGATAATAAGAAATTGACTGTCTGGTTCTCTTGTCTCCATGGAGACAATCTGATAAAGATAAATTGGTTACAGTCTGGTGGAGAGTGATTGACTGTGAAAAAAAAGTGTCTATATTACATAATTGAACTTTAAAAAGTTTGAATGTCATATGGTCGACACCATATGATCGAACTTTTAAAAGTTCGAAAATGTAATAAAAAAAATAAACCAAAGGAAAAAAAACCTACCTGAACAGTTTAAGAAGGGGGGACTGCACCCCGTGCACCCCCACACCACCCGCTCTTTAAATATACCAACTCCAGATCACACTACAGTGCAGAAAATCTTCCCATTCTGCACTGTAAGGAGATATCCATTGAAATGTTTGAGCTTTTAAAAGTTCGATCATATGGTGTCGACCATATGACGTTTGAATTTTTAAGAGTTTGATAACATGATATAGACCCCCCAAAAAAATAAAGAATAGAGAAACTGGCTAGGAGATAATGTTCTCTGAAAGCATTCAGGGGGTTTTCCCAGCTGGGAGAGCTATAAGGATAAGACAAAACCAGTTAGTACTGATGTGATGATATGAGGTAGTGCCATCTGTACCAGGGAGAGTAGGGCAGTGCCTATGTAACGGATCTACTTCACTACACCGACACACCACAAAGCCGACATCCAAAACACCAAGACCAAAAGAACGAAAACACACAATACTGACAACTCACAAAACCGAACACCATAACACCGACACACAAAACCTAAACTACACATTACACACAACTATATATGCACTAACCTTAACCCAAACCCTAACCCTAAGGTCTGACACTACCGAACACTTACCTTACCCGCACCCTAACCCTAACTCACCTAACCCACCCCTAAACCTAAAGTCCATCACTATCGCACACTTACCCTACCTGCACCCTAACCCTAACTCACTTAACCCACCCTTAAACATAAAGTCCGTCACAATCGCACACTCACCCTACCTGCACCCTAACCCTAACTCACTTAACCCTCCCCTAAAACTACAGTCCATCACTATCACACACTTACCCAGGGGCGGCCCGTGCTATTGGACTGCCGGACTGCAGCCCCCTCAAAGCAAAAAGAACTAAAAAATAAAAAGAAAAAAAAAGTTTTAAATTTTGCAGATGCGCAGTAGACCAGACTACTGTATGCGCATGCTCACGGCAGTCCGGCAGGACTGATAGGGAAACACGAGGTGACATCTGTGCACTTTAAAGTGCACAGACACGCTGGGATTATACATCGTGGCCAGACTGCAACACAAGCAGCAGGAATGGGAGCTGCAGTTTCATCAGGAAAGGGTTTGGATCTACTCTCACAAGTCGTTGGAGTATTGCACGGGAAGGGGTTTGGATCTAACATTGGTTATTATGGAGAACAGGTAAGTGTTGAATATATGGTGCTTTGTGCTTGTGAAACTGGTTAGTATGGAGAACAGGTGTGTGTGTGTAAATGCCCCAGGTGCTCATGGTGGTGTGGTAGGGAATACCTCAGGCTTGAACCCTGTACCCTGTATGCAGGTGTTAAAGACTTGAGTTCCCTACCCACCACCATTTGTAAAAAAATTGCAGATTTTTGCCTCATATTTGATCTGATCTGTTCCTCATAATATCTGTGGTTTGTAAATGCTGCAATGCTTGATATTTGATGGTGAAGTAGTAGCATTGTTGCCTCACAGCTGCAGGTTCTCAGGTTTGATTCTTGGCTGGGGGTTCCTTCTTTGTGGGGTCTGTATCTTCTCCCTGTGTTTGTGTGGGGTTTGCTTTTATTTGATGGTGCACTGGTAGCATTGTTGCCTCACAGCTGCAGGTTCTCAGGTTTGATTCTTGGCTGGGGTTCCGTCTTTGTGGGGTCTGTATCTTCTTTCTGTGTTTGTGTGGGTTTGCGTTTGTGTCCTCCCGTGTTACAAAGACATGTCTGCATTATTTTTTCCTGGGCCTCTGCTGAAAATTGTTTTTTTGTTCCAAGTCAGACTGTCCTGATTAACAAATGTTAAATCAGATTGACAGGCATTTGAATTTCAGACTTCAGGTTTCTGAATGTTTAATTTGTTACATATTTGATGGTGCAGTGGCAGTATTGTTGCCTCAGAGTCACAGCTATAGGATTTGTGGTTTGATTCTTGGCTGGGGTGCCTTCTTTGTAGAGTCTGCATCTTATCTCTGTGTTTGTGTGGATTTGCTCTGGTGTCCTGCCATTTTACAAAGACGTGTCTACAGTATTTCTCCCTGGGCCTCTGCTGAAAATTGTTTTTGTTCCATCACAAGTAAAATTGACAGGCATTTGAATTTCAGACTTCATAGTCTTCAGAAAATACATAGTAAAACAACTTTTATTCTAGCAATAAATATATAGTAACACAACCTTTTATTATAGCAATTTTTTAAGTTTATAAGGTGACTATTTGAAATGTTTCCTTATTTTTGGGACTGTAATACCCTGTTAGTGGCTTTGTCCAGGTTTTTTGTGCTAAGGTTGACAGCTATGGCAAGAACTGAATTCACTGAATATGTTTGAGGGCTGCATTCCCTCATTACTGGGTTTGTCCAGGTGTTTTGTGCTAAGAGGTTGACAGCTATGGTGAGAACTGAATTCATTAAATGATAGCCATTTAAGTTTCAGTCTTCCTCTCGTTCACAAAACAGCTGATTTGGCGTAGTGGTATGTTGCTCTTGACTGTTTTGCATAGGGATCTTGTCTCTAAAATGTATGGTGGTAACACAGCATTTTTCTTTCACAAAGCAGGTGATTTGGCATAGTGGTATGTTCTGACTCTTTTTTTGCACAGGGACTTTGGCAGTAAAATGTATGGTGGTACCATGGTAACACAGCATTTTATTCTAGCAGCTTTCCAAGATTATACAAGCAATGTTTAATGTGTCCCTGGTATTTGCCCTTTTGACCCACCCCAATAAATTTGGCTTTTTCCAGACTTCTTGTGCTGCGAAGTTGAGATGCAGTTGAGCATTGAGTAGATTTTACAAGGAGCTGAGAGCTGCAGAAGAGAAGTTTAGTGCTAATAGCACAACAGGCTGTGTGCTTGCTTTTGATGCCGAAGGTTGTTGGTTCTACTCCAATAAGGGGTGAATGCTGCCGTACTGAAAGTTAAGATACTAATTATGAGCCTGTTATCAGTTTGCCATCCATTTCCTATTACAATATTACTGGCTTATTTTTAATGTAATTTAGGCAATTTATTCCACAGGGGCATCAGACACTTTATTGTTCGATGAAACCATGAAATATAAAGGTGATTGCTAGCACCAACCTCTTCATTACAGATTTATTTAACGTGGAATTATTTAGATGACTTTTTTACTACTTCAGAGATTGTGCATATTTACTGATAATGGTGGACTGTAGAACTGTGCATATTTACTGATAATAGTGGACTGTAGAAGTTTGAGTAGACTTTTATGATGGAAATGTTCTGAATTGGACAGTTTTGTTTCATTGTTTACTGGAAAAATGTTCAAAGCAATAGGAAGGTGTATCAAAGAGCACATGTGTTTCATATGCAAGGGGCCTATGATTTGAAAACAGCCCAGAATTAATTTTTATCTGCCACGAGTAAAATGTATTTTCTTTGAATGTGGATTTTAATGTTGTTTCAGTGAATGTGAGTTTCAAGGGCAGAGAAGGTTTAATGCCAAGTTTGTTTAGCAGATGTCTTAGTGTTTGTGCTGTAAAATGCAAAAATAAAACTTTCAAATGAAGTTCAAATCATCTTAGAAGTAAATCAGTATGCACATTAGTGTTTTTGGTAAATGGAGTGAAATAGCAAAGTAATGGATCATTGGAATGGCTGCAGGGAGGCTCCATTCGACCAGGGTTTTGTGAGGGGGAAGGGCGGCAAACTTAGACAGCCCCAGCTGAACCATACCTCCCAACTGTCCAGATTTTCAAAGAATGAATAGATTTTTTGCTTCTTATTTTTGATTTGTTCCTCATAAAAATTTGTGGTTTTCTGGCAAATCATTTAGGAATTAAGTCACTAAATAATGACACACCTAGTTTCAGACTTCATAACCTTCAGAAAAATCCATGCTAAAGTAAGACCTGTTCTATCAACTGTCCCAGTTTATAGAAGAGCATTTTTTAGTACTGTTTATATGTTCCCCCCCAATATATTTGGCCTTGTCCAGATTTATGTCCCAGTTTATACAAGAGCAATTTTTAGTGCTGTTTATATGTTCCCCCAATATATCTGGCCTTGTCCAGATTTATTGCATTAACAGGTTGAGAGGTACATGCAATTGCTTTATAGAATTAGGCATAGCCAAACCTCTGAACTGTCCCTGATTTTGACTCAAAATGTTGCTCTTCCCCTAATGATCCCTCCGCAAAATAGCAATTTTGGAAGAAAACATGGAGGGTTTATAATTAAGAAATAACTGTAATAATCAGATTACTTTTATTTCAGAAATGCATGTAGATTATTTTATTTTGTCAGCTGCTCAAGTTAGCAGTACTAATATTAAAGTGTCCCTTCTTTGGCAGGTTCCCAGCTGTATTGTGTTGCTATTTTATATTTTTACATCACATTTTTTAGTCCATTTTTCATAAAATTGTGTTTTTTTGGCAAATTAGTGACAAATAATTAAAGACTGAAGTTAGAAAATGACAGACATTTGAGTTTCAGATTTCATACCATTCAGAAAATTCATACTAATGCAAGACCTCTATTAGCTTTCTAAGGTTATAAGAGCGATATTTTAAAAATTGTCCTTATTTTTGGGCATTTGTCCCATTTCTTTGTATGGCTTTGTCCAGATTTCTTGCTCTGAGGTTGAGAGGTATGACAAATGTGTCAGGGCCATCACAAGTCAGCCAGAGACATTTCAAACTGTGACATACTTGTTACACCCCACTCCCCCATGTAGTGACTCTGGATGTGTCGAAGCAAGGCAAGGAGTAGTTATGCAGTGTAAATGTGCAGAGAATCCCATCCATCCAAGGTAGACACAAGTACTAGAGTGGCTTTTCTTCTGTCCTTGATTTTTGCAGAATGGTCTGGTTTCTGTCATATTTTTGTACTGTTGATTTATGCTTATTACTCAAAGTGCCTGTTGCTCTGTGTTGAAGTAGCAATACTTTAATGACCATCAGGTAAGCTTGGCTGAGATTGCAAGATGCAAGTAAGCTTTAATAAGCATACTGTTAAAGAATTGCCAACATTGAAAGCCTTTCTGTTGCCATGTAGAGAATACTTAACTAGATAATGTAACCTTGGGTATTGAAATGCATATGCCAGTATTTGTAATAAAGGACAGAATTACATTATTTTAAGAGTCTCATTACACTTGGAGACTTACAGACAGTCATCTCTGCAGGCTTTAACCATAAACCGAATGCCAATCGCGTGGTCTATAACCTGTACAGTAATCCTTTTAAGCAATGTATCTTGAGCTTATTTCTTGTTTGCTTTTCATTTTTTACTTTGATCATGTTTTCCCCATGAAACAAGTAGATGTCAGGCAGCAGGTCTTTTTTTGGATAAGAAACATTTTTACAAGTGGGGGCATCAGAGATTTCTACTTTCAGCATGTTACTTGTTACTTTAATAAAGCTGAATATAAATTATAATTAGAACTGCAGTGCAAGAAGTGGTTTGAGTTGAGTGCTGCTTGTTTTTCTTATACTTGATTTTGACTGGCATTCCATTAATGTATTTAAAAAAAAGTAATTTATTTTTTCATGCCTCACAACCTTTTTTGTTTCCATCTAGATATTAAGCTGTCATGCAGCCAATGCATTGAAATATTTTTATTCTTCTACACTTCATTTTGTCTTGATTGGACTCTCATGACAACTGTTTGGTACCCAGTGCAGTATATTTAGTTTTTGAGGTTTGCTACTACAGATGTTTGTATGTGTGTGAATACCTCAGGCTTGAACCCTGTACCTTGTATGCAGGTGTTAAAGACCTTAATTCCCTACCCACCACCATTTGTGGAAAAAAAGCTGCAGATTTTTGCCTCGTGTTTGATCTGATCTGTTCCTCATAATATCTGTGGTTTGTAAATGTTGCAATGCTTGATATTTGATGGGGCAGTTGTAGCATTGTTGCCTCACAGCTGCAGGTTCTTAGGTTTGCTTCTTGGCTAGGGTGCCTTCTTTGTGGGGTCTTTATCTTCTCCCTGTGTTTGTGTGGGTTTGCTTTTGTGTCCTCCCATGTTACAAAGACATGTCTGCATTATTTCTTCCTGGGCCTCTGCTGATTTTTTTTTTTTTTTTGTTCCAAGTCAGACTGTCCTGATTAACAAATGTTAAATAAAATTGACAGGCATTTGAATTTCAGACTTCAGGAATCTGAATGTTTAAGTCCTTGCATATTTGATGGTGCAGTGGTAGTATTGTTGCCTCACAGCTATAGGTTTTCTGGTTTGATTCTTGGCTGGGGTGCCTTCTGTGTGGAGTCTGCATCTCCTCCCTGTGTTTGTGTGGATTTGCTCTGGTGCCCTGTCATTTTGCAAAGACGTGTCTGCAGTATTTCTCCCTGGGTCTCTGCTGAAAATTTTTATTCTGTCAGCAGTAAAATTGACAGGCATTTGAATTTCAGACTTCATGTTTTTCAGAAAATACATAGTAACACAACCGTAACACAACCTTTTATTCTAGCAATTTTCTAAGTTTATAAGATGAATATTTGAAATGTGTCCCTATTTTTGGGACTGTATTCCCTCATTATTGGCTTCGTCCAGGTTTTTTGTGCTAAGGTTGACAGCTATGGCAAGAACTGAATTCACTGAATGTTTGAGGGCTGTATTCCCTCATTACTGGGTTTGTCCAGGTGTTTTGTACTAAGAGGTTGACAGCTATGGTGAGAACTGAATTCACTAAATGATAGCCATTTAAGTTTCAGTCTTCCTCTTTTACCAAGCAGCTGATTTGGCGTAGTGGTATGTTGCTCTGTTTTGTACAGGGAGCTTGGCAGTAAAATGTATGGTTCTAGCAACTTTCCAAGATTATACAAGCAATGTTTGTGTCCCTGGTTTTTGGGCTTTTGAACCCCCCCCCCCAATACATTTTGGCTTTTTCCAGTTTCCTTGTGCTGCGAAGTTGAGTATTGAGTAGATTTTACAAGGAGCTGAGAGCTGCAGGGGAACAGAAGTTTAGTGCTGCTTAAGTGAAGTTTGTTTACCTTGTTAATAGCACAACAAGTTGTGTACTTGCCTTTCATGTAGAAGGCTGTGGGTTCTACTCCCACAAGGGGTGGATGCTGCCTGCTGTATTGAGAATGTTCTCCTTGGTGAAAATACTGACTATGAGTCCGTTATCAGTTTGCCATCCATTTCCTCTTGCAATATTACTAGCTTATCATTTTTTTAATGTAATATAGCCAATTTATTCCTGAGGGGCAACAGGCACTATATTTTTCAATGAAACCATGAAATATAAAGGTGTTTGCTAGCAGCAACCTTAGTTAGTTACAGATTTCTTTAATGTGGAATTATTTAGATGACTTTTACTTCTTCAGAGATAGTGCATATTTACTGATAATGGACTGTAGAATTGTGCATATTTACTGATAATGGACTGTAGAATTGTGCATATTTACTGATAATGGTGGACTGTAGAATTGTGCATATTTACTGATAATGGTGGACTGTAGAATTGTGCATATTTACTGATAATAGTGGACTGCGGAAGTCTGAGTAGACTTTTATGATACATGTTCTGAACTGGGCAGTTTTGTCATTATGGGTGCATGCATTTTGTTCCATTGCTTACTGGAAAAATGTTCAAAACAAATTTAAAACGCCCTCTAACAACTGTAATATATTGTACAAGGAATATAATTTAGTACAATGAGGAAGGTGTATCAAAGAGCACACGTATGTTTCATATGCAAGGGGCCTACGATTTGAAAACAGCCCAAAATTAATCTTTATCTGCCACTGGCAAAATGTATTTTCTTTGAATGTGGGTTTCAATGCTGTTTCAATGAATGTGAGTTTCAAGGGCAGAGAAGTTTTAATGCTAAGTTTTCATTGTGAGACTGCATTGCTTTGTTTAGTAGATGACTTAGTGTTTGTGCTGTAAAATACAAAATAAAACTTTCAAATGAAGTCCAACTCATCATACAAGTAAAGCAGTATGCACATTAGTGTTTATGGTAAATGGAGTGAAATAGCCAAGTAATGGTTCATTGGAATGGCTGCAGAGGCTCCATTCAACCGTGATTTTGTCAGGGGGGAAGGGCAGCAAACTCAGACAGGCCCAGCTGAACTATACCTCCCAACTGTCCAGATTTTCAAACAATGAATAGATTTTTGCTTCTTATTTTTGGTTTGTTCTTCATAAAATTTGTAGTTTTCTGGCAAATCATTTAGAAATTAAGTCACTAAATAATGATACACTGAGTTTCAGACTTCATAACCTTCAGAAAAATGCATGCAAAAGTAAGAACTGTTATTCTATCAACTGTCTCAATTTATACAAAAGCAATTTTAGTACTGTTTATATGTTGCCCCAGTACATTTGGCCTTGTTCAGATTTACTGCATTAACAGGTTGAGAGGTACATGCAAATAAATTGCTTTATAGAATTAGGCATAGCCAACCTCTCAACTGTCTCCGATTTTGGCTTAAAATGTTGCTTTTCCCCTAATAATCCCTCCAGAAAATAGCAATTTTGGAAGAAAACATGGAGGGTTTACAATTAAGAAATAACTGTAATAATCAAAGTTATAGATTACTTGAAATGCATGTAGATTCTTTTATTTTGTCAGCTGCTCAAGTTAGCAGTACTAATATTAAAGTGTCCCTTCTTTGACAGGTTCCCAGCTGTATTGTGTGGCTATTTTATATTTTTGCATCACATTTGGTCCATTTTTCATAAAATTGTGTTTTTTGGCAAATTAGTGACAAATCACTAAAGACTGAAGTTAGAAAATAATGACAGACATTTGAGTTTCAGATTTTATACCCTTCAGAAAAGTCATACTAATGCAAGACCTATTCTCTTTCTAAGTTTATTAGAGCAATATTTAAAAATTGTCCTTATTTGTGGGCATTTGTCCCACTTCTGTGTATGGCTTTGTCCAGATTTCTTGCTCTGAGGTTGAGAGGTATGACACGTGTCAGGGCCATCACAGTCAGCCAGAGACATTTCAAATTGTGACATACTTGTTGCACCCCACTCCACCATGTACTGACTCTGGATGTGTCCAAGCAAGGCAAGGAGTAGTTATGCAGTGTAAATGTGCAGTGTGTCCCCCATCCAAGGTAGACACAAGTACTACAGTGGCTTTTCATCTGTCCTTGATTTTGCAGAAAGGTCTGGTTTCTGTCATATTTTTGTACTGTTGATTTATGCTTATTACTCAAAGTGCCTGTTGCTCTGTGTTTAAGTAGCAATGCTTTAATGACCATAATGTAAGCTTGTCTGAGATCGTAAGATGCAAATAAGCTTTAATAAGCATACTGTTAAAGAATTGCCAACATTGAAAGCCTTTCTGTTGTTGCCATGCAGAGAATACTTGACTAGACTAGGCTTTAAAACCTCAGCTTGGCCAGCTAAGAACTTGGTTATATTCAACTGGACGTATAAGAGAATTTAAGTACCTTTATCTGCTCTTTTTTTTTAAAAAAAATACAGTATTTAATTTGAGTGTTGAAGGAATTTTTAACTGAAGTTATTCTGCTCTTCAGTAACTTAAACTGAAGCTAGTGTTGGCTGAATTTTGTTATTTGCTAGTAATTACAGGTGTGGGGGTAGCCACATTCTTTGATTTCCTGTCCTTGCATATTTAAACTGGTGCATGTGAAATAATTCCTGCTTTAAAACTTCAGCTTGGCCAGCTAAGAACTTGGTTATATTCAACTGGATGTATAAGAGAATTTAAGTACCTTTATCTGCTCTTTTTTTTTAAAAATACAGTATTTAATTTGAGTGTTGAAGGAATTTTTAACTGAAGTTATTCTGCTCTTCAGTAACTTGAACTGAAGCTAGTGTTGGCTGAATTTTGTTATTTGCTAGTAATTACAGGTGTGGGGGTAGCCACATTCTTTGATTTCCTGTCCTTGCATATTTAAACTGGTGCATGTGAAATAATTCCTGCTTTAAAACTTCAGCTTGGCCAGCTAAGAACTTGGTTATATTCAACTGGACGTATAACAGAATTTAAGTACCTTTATCTGCTCTTTTTTTTTTTAAAATACAGTATTTAATTTGAGTGTTGAAGGAATTTTTAACTGAAGTTATTCTGCTCTTCAGTAACTTGAACTGAAGCTAGTGTTGGCTGAATTTTGTTATTTGCTAGTAATTACAGGTGTGGGGGTAGCCACATTCTTTGATTTCCTGTCCTTGCATATTTAAACTGGTGCATGTGAAATAATTCCTGCTTTAAAACTTCAGCTTGGCCAGCTAAGAACTTGGTTATATTCAACTGGACGTATAAGAGAATTTAAGTACCTTTATCTGCTCTTTTTTTTAAAAAAAATACAGTATTTAATATGAGTGTTGAAGGAATTTTTAACTGAAGTTATTCTACTCTTCAGTAACTTGAACTGAAGCTAGTGTTGGCTGAATTTTGTTATTTGCTAGTAATTACAGGTGTGGGGGTAGCCACATTCTTTGATTTCCTGTCCTTGCATATTTAAACTGGTGCATGTGAAATAATTCCTGCTTTAAAACTTCAGCTTGGCCAGCTAAGAACTTGGTTATATTCAACTGGACGTATAAGAGAATTTAAGTACCTTTATCTGCTCTTTTTTTTAAAAAAATACAGTATTTAATTTGAGTGTTGAAGGAATTTTTAACTGAAGTTATTCTGCTCTTCAGTAACTTGAACTGAAGCTAGTGTTGGCTGAATTTTGTTATTTGCTAGTAATTACAGGTGTGGGGGTAGCCACATTCTTTGATTTCCTGTCCTTGCATATTTAAACTGGTGCATGTGAAATAATTCCTGCTTTAAAACTTCAGCTTGGCCAGCTAAGAACTTGGTTATATTCAACTGGACGTATAAGAGAATTTAAGTACCTTTATCTGCTCTTTTTTTTAAAAAAAATATAGTATTTAATTTGAGTGTTGAAGGAATTTTTAACTGAAGTTATTCTGCTCTTCAGTAACTTGAACTGAAGCTAGTGTTGGCTGAATTTTGTTATTTGCTAGTAATTACAGGTGTGGGGGTAGCCACATTCTTTGATTTCCTGTCCTTGCATATTTAAACTGGTGCATGTGAAATAATTCCTGCTTTAAAACTTCAGCTTGGCCAGCTAAGAACTTGGTTATATTCAACTGGACGTATAAGAGAATTTAAGTACCTTTATCTGCTCTTTTTTAAAAAATACAGTATTTAATTTGAGTGTTGAAGGAATTTTTAACTGAAGTTATTCTGCTCTTCAGTAACTTGAACTGAAGCTAGTGTTGGCTGAATTTTGTTATTTGCTAGTAATTACAGGTGTGGGGGTAGCCACATTCTTTGATTTCCTGTCCTTGCATATTTAAACTGGTGCATGTGAAATAATTCCTGCTTTAAAACTTCAGCTTGGCCAGCTAAGAACTTGGTTATATTCAACTGGACGTATAAGAGAATTTAAGTACCTGTATCTGCTCTTTTTTTTAAAAAAATACAGTATTTAATTTGAGTGTTGAAGGAATTTTTAACTGAAGTTATTCTGCTCTTCAGTTTCTTAGTGGCATTGAAACTGCCCGCCCCTCAGCCTGCCTCTGGGCCCATCTCATTTGCTCACTCAACTGAGTGCAGTGAGATCATATTCTGATTTCAGGCACTCCTACTGTGTACAAAGAGAGCATCTGGGAAATAGAAAAAAAAAAAAATTAAGCTTATTTCCTGCCTTTCTTGTTAAGTGGTACAGACTATTTGTAGGCTTCTGAGCCCCCAAGCCCTTCTGTGTTTGAGGGAAGCCTTCTAGCTTGTTTTTTTTCTTATAACTAGCCAGTTTTCTAGTTTCAGCACTCAAATCTGTTTCTTTGATCTCAGCACTTGTTCAGAAAAAAAAAAAAAAAAAAAAAAAAAAAATTCATCTGCTTTTACTGTACTTGTGTTTTTACCTACTTCTTTTTACTTTTGCATCATCTTAAAATACTCAATTGTATTTATTACTGCTTGGTGTAACTCATTCTAAGCCTTTTGGTTTAAACACTTGGGCTTCAGACCAGTTAGTTGTTTTGCACTGAGAGGGTTTGTGGTCTGCACTGTTGTGGCAGAACAGGTAGCTTACGTCCTTCTTGGTTGAGAACTGCTGATTGAGGGTTCAGTGTCTGTTATTCTAAAAGTGTATTAATTCTGGTTTAAGCACTTGGGCTTTCAAGCCAGTTATTTTACATTAAGAGGGTTCGTGGTCTGCACTCTTGTGGGAGGAGAGGCTGGACTCTGCCCTTCTGAGCTGGGAATTTCTGGTTAAAGGCTTATAGTGCATGCATATCTGAACTGTTTCTTACTGAAGTTGGTGCGCCTTGTTTGCTGTGGCATAGACTGGATTCGGGCCTGCTGGATCTAGCTTTGTTTGTGTAACTTGAGCACTAATCCAGACATTCTCTAAAGTATTCAATGGTATTTATTACTGCTTGGTTGTAACTTGATTAAAGTGTAGCTATCATTCAAGTCTTTTGGATTAAGCACTTGGGCTTCAGACCAGTTGTTTTACATTAGGAAGGTTTGTGGCAAGCACTGTGGTGGCAGGACAGGTAGCTTTCATCCTTCTAAGTTGGGAACTGCTGATTGAGAGCCCAGTGTCCAAGTGTATTAGTTCTGGTTTAGGCACTTGGGCTTCAGGCCAGTTATTTTACATTAAGAAGGTTCGTGGTCTGCACTCTTGTGGGAGAAGAGGCTGGACTCTGCCCTTCTGAGCTGGGAATTTATGGTTAAAGGTTTATAGTGCCTGAATATTTGAACTGTATCTTACTGAAATTGGTTCACCTTGTTTGCTCTAGCATAGACTAGATCCAGGCCTGCTGAATCTAGCTTTGTTTATATGCTTGTTGTTTGTTTGCTTGTTATTTCCCTGGAAGCTAATTCCACCGAATACGCAACTTCTCAGCGCTTCTGTGGATCACTAGTGATATCTGCATTGCTTACTGTACTTATTTCCTTGTTTCACTTGAAAGAAAGTTACTGTTTGTCGTTTTTGCATTTAGTTACTTGTAACACATTGCACTCAAGTTACCTGGCACTTGCTCACTAAAGCAATTATATAAGTCAGCACTAAAAATTAAAAGCACTACACCCTCACTCCCCACTGGCCCTTGTTTTCAATTAAGGAATTCCCAATATTATTCTAGCATGTCCAAATGTCAGTTGCCAATCTTCTCTCCGGTCCAGCTGGTGAATCTGGGAATCTTGAGGCAA
This sequence comes from Protopterus annectens, assembly GCF_019279795.1. Lineage (NCBI taxonomy): Eukaryota > Metazoa > Chordata > Ceratodontiformes > Protopteridae > Protopterus > Protopterus annectens. The sequence goes on along the minus strand of NC_056726.1, from coordinate 1,316,638,630 downwards.
TGTTATAACTGCCTCATGTACACAGACAACCCTCTCCTCCTCCCACATAACACAAATACTTGCGAGAGATGCAGCTATTTAGCCAAACTGGAGGCTGAGCTCTCTCAACTCAGGACTGGCAAGACCAGAGAGGAGGAGAAGGCAACTACACACACCACAAAACCAGCCTCACATAATGCTACCACTCCACTGAATCAAACACATAAACACACAAAGACATACTCGGAGGGTCTGAGTAAAAATTTACCTAAACAGCAGAGGCCTCCAAAGCAGACACCCAAACAACTGCTACCTCAAGACACCCCACAAGCAACACATAAACCACAAAAGCAGTGTGCAAAGCAGTCACAGCCCTTAAGGCCAAATACAACACCAAACATACTTGTCATAGGTGACTCCATAGTCAGACACACTGACGTCCCACTCACCAGGCTGAACAAGGAGAGGGTCACAGTAAGCTGCCTATCGGGCGCTAGAATCCGCCACATAACACAAGCACTCGGGTCACTCCAAGGCAAGTACAAAAATGACACAGTCATTGTCCATGCTGGTGTGAACGACCTGAGACGTACCTCCCTGGACTACATGAAAAGAGACATAGAGGAGCTCTCTGATTATGTAGCCCAGGCAGGTATGACCCTAACCCTGAGCAGTATCCTTCCTTCACCAAGAATGATGCCACAATATAGAGACAAGATGATCAGCTTTAACAATTGGCTTAATGTCTGGTGTCATTCAAAGGGGATCCAGTGTCTGTCTGCCTGGGATGACATGCTTGACAAGCCACGCTGCTTCGAGGGACGGCTTGCACCTGTCACCCTGGGATTCGGATATTGGCTAAGGCTCTTGCCACCCCCATAGTGCCTTTTTTAGGCAAGGCTCAAATTCTAAACCTACCACCCTAGAAAACAAAAATGGGAAGAAACTGAGGGTAATGCTGCTCAATGCCAGAAGTCTAAATCTCAAAATGCACGCACTCGAGGCCCTTCTCAGTATGGAGAACACCGATGTCTGTGCTGTAACTGAAACCTGGTTCAAGCCTCCTGAGAGCACCCCGGCACTATTAGGTTTTACCTCATATCATGCGTTCTGGCCCCAAAACCCGGACCACACCACAAAAGGAGGGGGTGTATCCATATTCATAAAGGATACCCACACCTCCAGGTTGGTGGCAACGCACGAAGCTTCGGAAACCATCCAGGTGCAACTAACCATAGGCAAAACTGCTCTACAAATTGTAGCATGCTACAGGCCACCCTCTCAAACTCAGGAACCCCACACAGCCTTCCTGAAGACACTGGAGGGTATAAATGTATCTCCAAACACCATCATATTGGGTGACTTCAACTACCCGAATATAGACTGGGAACATTACTCAAGCCCTAACTTTCTAGCCCAACGGTTCCTGGAGTTCATAAATTCAAATGCCATGGAACAGCTAGTCACTGTTCCCACAAGAGGAGAAAATATACTAGATCTCATTGTCACAAACATGGGGACAAAATGCTCCACACCGGAAGTATATCCCTCATTGGTGAGATCTGATCATAAACTAATCTCACTGGAAATCCACATCCCGACCCCACCCCAAACAAAAAAGACCATAGTGAAGAACTTCTCTAAAGCAAACTTCACACTACTCAAGACTGGTGTGGTATCCTTCAAGGCCCCTGAGCCAGTGGAAACCACAACCCAAGCTGCGGAAGCCCTTACAAATGCCTTCTATGAACACCTCCAGGACTGCATGGATCAGGCAATCCCAAATAAGACCAAGACTCTTTCCACAAAGGGCAAACGTCCAGTCTGGTGGACCCCAGCCATTAACAAACTTTACAATAAGAGGAGAAAGCTATTACATGATAGAACAAAATCCATAAAAGGGAAGTCACCCCTGATCATTATTAGTAAAAAATACGAGCACTCATAAAATCAACTAAGGCCAATTTTGAGAGAAAAATTGCCATGGATTCAAAGGACAATCATAAGGCCTTTTTCAGCTATGTTAGGAACCTGGGTGGAAACTCCCAGATATGCTCAGAATTAGTCCAAAATGATACAAAAATCACTGAACCCACAGACATTGCCAACATACTGGCAGACAGGTTCAGTGCAAACTTCACCCCCCTCCCCCCTAAAGGAGAGATAACTATCCCAGCCGAGTGTAGCCTCCCGGACATCTCAAATGCGCAGGTGAAAGCTGCACTCTCTAAAGCTAAAAACACAGCATCAATGGTGTCCCCGGCTGTGTGCTACACGAGCTAAATGAGGAATTAAACCCGCACATAAGGCAGCTGTTTAATCTCAGCCTTACCACAGGATACGTGCCCAAGGAGTGGCGTACGGCAACTGTAGTCCCACTCCACAAAGGCGGCGCCTCTACGGACCCTGGTAATTACCGCCCCATAAGCTTAACAAGTCTAGTCTGCAAAGCTATGGAGAGGATCATAATGGAGCTCATAAACAAAGATATCGGGGACTTGCAGACATTGGACCCGACCCAGTTTGGCTTTGTCAAGGAAAGATCATGCCTTTTGAACTTGGTCAACTTCTTCGAAACAGTCACCAAGGCCATTGATGAGGGAAAGGCAGTCCATACAGCCTACCTTGACCTTGCAAAGGCTTTCGACACAATACCCCACTCGGGTATTGTAGAAAAACTTACCAGCTTAAATGTAAACCCATATGTCACAAGATGGGTTGCAAACTGGCTTAAGGACAGAACCCACAGGGTTAGAGTTGCTGGCGCTGTGTCAGACTCCAAGCCGGTCACAAGTGGTGTCCCACAAGGCTCGGTCCTTGGCCCCCTATTGTTTGGCATCTACTTCTCAGAAGTACAGGCCAACATAGGAGGACTTTGGCTGACAAAGTTTGCAGACGACTGCAAACTGGGCGCCATAGTGGAAAGTGCATCAGACACAGATATCCTTCAGAAGGGACTCATGGAAACAGATAGCTGGTGCCAGAGCCATGGCCTGAAGTTAAACGCCAAAAAATGTATAGTCATACCCTTCGGGAAAAACAAGGTAACCCCAAGCTACCATATAGGTGGCAATCCACTAAGCACAGAAGAGGTTATCAGGGACCTGGGGACCCAGGTTGACAGTGGCCTTTCTTTTGACACTCACATTGCTAAAGTGGTTAGAAAGACCTTCTACATTGCCCACCTGATCATGAAGGGATTCACATCCAGATCTAGTGAGGTTATTGTTCCCCTGTACTCTTCACTTATCAGACCAATGATCGAGTACAATGCCCCATTCGGGATGTATCTCACCCGACATCTGCAGCAATTGGAGAGACCCCAAAAGTTCCTCACCAAAAGGATAAAGGGACTCCAAAATATGTCATATGCTGCCAGATTGAAGAAACTCAAGCTCTATTCAGTCGCATACCGTCTGCTCAGAGGTGACATGTGCCTGACATACAAGGCCATGTCCAACCCGGAATTAATGGACATGCTCCACCTCAAAAAATCCAAATCCACCAAAACCACTAGAGCAAGCGACTTAAACCTTAGCACGGATATAAATAGGACGTGCTGGAGGGATAGATTTATCACTCAGAGACTCCCTATGCTGTGGAATAAAATCCCGGTCCATGTGAGGCAGAGCACCTCGCTGACTCTGTTCAAGAGAAATCTAGACCTGTGGATGGGAGATCGTAGGTTTACCCCGGGAATCATCTCTGTGTCACTGCTGGACAGAGGCACAACAAACTAATGGGCACAGTATTTTTTCATATAAGGGGTGGCGTAAGCCACAAAAATTTGGGCTAGGCTTATAAATGCCTTAGGGCAGATAGCCTAGTATAAACCTATGAACCTATGAACCTATAATGTATAAGCCTTGGGTATTAAAGGACAGGATTCCATTATTTTAAAAAGCTCATTACACTTGTTGGAGACTTCCAGTCATCTCTACAGACTTTACCCGTAAACTAAACAGAATGCCAGTCATGTGTGGTCCATAACCTGTACAGTAATCCTTTAAGCAATGTATCTTGAGCTTGTTTCTTGTTTGCTTTTCATTTTTTACTTGCATGTTTTCCCCATGAAACAAGTAGATAGTTGTCAGGCAGCAGGTCTTTTTTGGATAAGAAACATTTTTACAAGTGGGGGCATCACAGAGATTTCTACTTTCAGCATGTTACTTGAAACTTTAATAAAGCTGAATATAAATTATAATTAGAACTGCAGTGCAAGGAGAAGTGGTTTGAGTTGAGTGCTTCTGGTTTTGCTTGTACTTGATTTTGACTGGCATTCCAGTAATGTATTTAAAAAGTAATTTATTTTTTCATGCTTCGCAACCTTTTGTTTCCATCTAAATATTAAGTAAGCTGTCATGCAGCCAATGCATTGAAATATTTTTATTCTTCTACACTTATTTTTGTCTTGATTGGACTCTCATAATGATGGTTTGCCACCCAGAGCAGCGTATTTAATTAAAGTTAGTTTTTGTAGTTTTGAGCATAGCTCCTCCCCTTTCTGGTTGGCCACACCCTTCCCCTTGACCCCACCCATTCAGCTGTCTCCTGCAGCCCCCCTTTGATTTGCAGTCACCAGCCGCCACTGCACTTACCTTACCCGCACCCTAACCCTAAGTCTGACACTACCGCACACTCACCTTTCCTGCACCCTAACCCTAAATCCCTCACTATCTCACACTTACCTGTCCGCTCCCTAACCCTAAATCCCTCACTATCGCACACTTACTGAGTCACACTCACACATTGCCCATGTCGGTGTTTCGGTTGTCGGGATTTCACCTTGTCGATCATCTGCATCAGCGGTCTTTTGGTCTCGGTGTTTTGGTTGTCGGATTTGTGGCGTGTCGGTGTAGTGAAGGAGACCCCTGTATAACATATGTCAGCACAGCTAGCTGGCGTTTTGTAAAGAATTTTATGTCATTTGACTATCACACTGATTTCTACAGATGCTTATGTTAAAAATGGTGTAAAGATGCTTGTGTTAAAAAATGCATCAACAGTGGGTCCAGTTGGACAGAAAAGAGATATACATGTATGTCAGACAGTATTATTATAACTGGTTAAAAGCATATGTTTTCACAGAGAATTCTGGGAAGGTAGAGGTTAATCTCAATCCAGCTAATTTTGAAAAATAAGTTGAAAATTAAATAGGTTGGTTTAGGCCATAAATATTTTATCTTTCAAGTCTGATTGCAACCACAGACAAAAATGTCTGGAAAACCAGGACTGGGAATCTTACTGTACTGTCTTTAGGGGTGAACTAATTGCTGCCCTTGAAGGGCGGAAGTTTTTGAAATTGTTTTATAGCTTTCAGATGCTGCAGCAGATGTTAGCAAAGCTATGGGTGTGTATTGTACCAGAGTCAGGTGACCAGATGTGATGCCATTCTATAACCAGCACTGAAATGATTCTTTAGATATTAGTGAGAGATATTTCAGAACTCTCACAGCAGCACTTTGGAACCTGACAGAAAGGATCTCTCACGGATATCTTACACATCCACACATGCAATCTTACTTTACTGTAGTAAGCAACTCAGCACTCATCTTGCCTTCCTTTAGTAAGTAACCAGGGAAAAGTAATTTGTTAGTCATTCATAGGTTTATAGGTTCATAGGTAGGTACTGGGCAATTAGCCCTAGGTTCTATATAAGCCTAGCCAAAAAGGTACCCTGGCTTTCGCCACCCAAGAAAATTATTTTCCTATGCCCCTGTCGAGCTGAGCCACAGAAGTGATCCCTGGGGTGAATTTCCTATTTCCCATCCAATCATCAAGATTTTTCTTGACGAGTGCTAATGAGGAGCTCTGTTTGGCATAGATAGGTAGTCTGTTCCAGAGTATGGGAAGTCTCTGGGACAGGAATCTATCCCTCCAGCATGTTCTGTTTATTGTGGTAACAAGGTTTAGGTCCCTAGAGCGTGTAGCTCGGAGGGATTGGAATTTCTTTAAGTGGAACATGTCCAACAGCTCTGGGTTTGACATAGCTTTGTATGTTAGGCAGACATCGCCTTTGAGTAGGCGATATGCGACAAAGTAAAGCTGGAGTTTTTTGAGACGGTCTGCATAGGGCATCTGTTTGAGGCCAGTAATCCTCTTTGTGAGGTATTTCTGTGGCATTTCCAGTTGTTGTAGATGTATTGTGAGGTACATACCAAAAGGGGCGTTGTACTCTATAATGGGTCTAATGAGTGATGAGTAGAGGGGAACAATGACCTCTTTTTTCTGGATGTGATGAGGTGAGCCATGTAGAAGGATTTCCTGACCACTGTGGTGATGTGATTATCAAAGTAGAGACTACTGTCCACCTGTGTCCCAAGGTCTCTTATCACACTTTCGGCGTTATGTAGACTACCACTTATGTGGTAGGTCATGGGTACAGAGTTTTTACCAAAGGGGATGACAATACACTTTTTGAAATTGAGCTTCAGGCCATGGCTTAGACACCAGGCACCTGTCTCAGTAAGGCCCTTTTGTAGTATGTCCACATTGTTAGGAGTTTCGATTATGGCTCCTAGTTTGCAGTCATCTGCAAACTTTGTTAGCCAAAGACCTTCTGTGTTAGCATGTACTTCAGAGAAGTAGATACCAAACAGAAGAGGACCCAGAACTGTACCATGTGGTACTCCACTTGTCACTGGTCTGAAGTCGGATTTGGAGTCTGCTACTTTCACAGTGTGGGATCTGTCCATGAGCCATTTGGCAACCCATCTTGTGACATAGGGATTTATACCTAGTTTAGTGAGCTTATCTATAATTCCAGAGTGGGGGATGGTGTCAAAAGCCTTGGCGAGATCTAGATAAGCTGTGTGAACCACCTTACCCTCATCTATGGCTTTGGTGACTGCTTCAAAGAAGTCAGTCATTCAGGTTTAGGAGACATGATCTGCCTTTTACAAACCCGAACTGGGTAGGGTACAGAGTTTGGAGATTACCAATGTCTTTGTTTATGAGTTCCATAATGATATGTTCCATGGCCTTGCAGACCAGGCTCATCAGGCTAATGGGGTGGTAGTTCCCGGGGTCCATGGTGGCTCCCCCTTTGTGGAGTGGGATAACCATCATGGTGCGCCATTCAGTGGGCACAATGCCTGAGGTGAGGCTATGATTGAACATGGTACTTAGATAGGGTGCCAGTTCATTCTGTAGTTCGTGTAGAACGCAGCCTGGGATATTGTCAGGTCCCATGGATGCTGTGTTCTTGGCATTGGAGAGTGTGTTTTTTACCTGTGCAACTGTGATTACGGGAACTTTGCATTCTTCCGGTATAAAGATGGGCCCTCTAGGGGGTGAGAGGGGGGTAAAGTTAGCACTGAACCTATCTGCCAGGATGTTGGCAATATCAGTTAGTTCTGTATATTTAGTGCCATTGTGCTGTAACTCAGAGTAGATCTGAGTGTTGCCAATGAGATTCTTGACATAGCTATAGAATGCTTTGTGGTTGTCTTTAGAGTCAGTGGCAATTTTGTTTTCATAACTAGCTTTGGAGGATTTTATGAGGGATTTCAGCTTCTTACTGAGGATGACCAGGGAGTTCCTCCAGTCATGGGATTTTACTCTTTTTTGCAACAGTTTCTTTCTTCTGTTGTAGAGTTTGTTTATGGCAGAGGACCACCAGATTGGCTTTCTTTTTTTTGGAGGATAGCATCTTGGTTCTATTCGGGATAACATGATCCATGCACTCGTGTAAGTGCTTATAAAGTGCATTTGTGTAGGAAGCAGTCGTACCTCTATTGTCCATCTGCATGGGTGTCATGTAGTTTGCCACTTCTGTCTTAAGAAGTGTGAAGTTGGCTTTGGAGAAGTTTTTTACCGTGGTTTCCCTAATTGGGGGTGGGGGCGGGATGTGGATGTCTAGGGTGATTAGCTTGTGGTCGGATCTGACCAATGAGGAATTGACCTCTGGTGTGGAACACCGGTTGCCCATGTTGATAATGACCAGGTCTAGGATATTGCAGTCCCTGGTGGGGGTGTGAATAAGTTGATCCAAGCCGTTGGAATTTATGAATTCCAGAAGATGTCGAGCAAAAGAGTTGGTACATGAGTAGTTTTCCCAGTTAATGGTGGTTAGTTAAAATCGCCCATTATTAGGGTGTTAGGTTGTACCCTAATACTTTCCAGTGTATCAAAAAATGAGGAGTGGGAATCCTGAGGCATGGTGTGGGGTCTGTAGCAAGCTACACTTTGGATTATGGTCTTGCCCAGAGTTAGTTGAACTTGGATAATCTCGGATGCATTATGCTGTGCAACTAGCCTGGAGGTGTGGATATCCTTAATGAATATGGACATGCCTCCACCTTTAGTGCTTTGTTCCGGGTTAGGTGGCTGAAAGGTGAGGTATGAATTATAGCGTGGTGATGCAGGGGTGCTCTCTGGAGCTTTGTACCAGGTCTCTGTCACTGCACAGATGGCGATGTTCTCCATTTTAAGGAGTGCCTCGAGTGAGTGCATTTTGAGGTTTAGACTTCTAGCATTGAGTAGCATTACCCTCAGATTTTGCTTGCTTGTACCTGTTACGATGGTGAATTTGTCATTTGAACCTTGCCTAAAAATGCACTATAGGGGTGGCAAGAGCATTAGCCAGTATCCAGAATCCCAAGGGCGACAGGTGCAGGCCATCTCTGGCAAAGCATCTTGGTCTGTCGATCATGTCGTCCCAGGCAGACAAATACTGGATCCCTTTAGAATGACACCAGAAGCTTAGCCAATTGTTGAAGCCAATCATTTTGTCCTTGTACTGTGGTATCATTCTGGGTGATGGCAGGATGCTACTCAGGGCTAGGGTCATACCTGCCTGGGCCATGTCTCTTTTCATGTAGTCCAGGGAGGTACGTCTCAGGTCATTCACACCAATATGGACAATGATAGTGTCATATTTGTACTTGTTATGGAGTGACCTGAGTGCGTGCATTATGTGGCGGATCCTGGCACCTGACAGGCAGCTGACATTAACTTTATCCTTGTTTAGCCTGGTGAGTGGAACATCAGTGTGCCTGACTATAGAGTCACCTATGACTAGAGTGTTGAGTACATTGTTATGCCTTATGGGCTGTGGTTGAGTGGCACACTGAGTTTGAGGGCTATGTGTCATTTGGGTTGTGTTGGGTGGTGTAGTTTGCCTGCGTTTCTGCTTTGGAGGTCCCTGATACTTGGGCAGGTTTTTATTGAGAGCCTTCGCGTGAATGTAGGTGTGTGTTTTGTGTTTCTATGTGTGTGTTTTAGTGGTGTAGGTTTTGAGGGACTATGTGATGAGTGTGGTGTGGCGCAAGTGTTTACCTTCTCCTCTTGACTATCTAGTACAATCTTGGGTGAAGAGAGCTTTGCTTTCAGTTTGGCTATATAAGTGCATCTCTCACAGGTTGTAGTGTTGGATGGTAGGAGGAGAGGGTTGTCTGTGTACATGAGGCAATTGCTGCATTGCCCCAAGATGCCCAGATTCATCAGATAGACAGGAGAAATCACCGGGAGCTGACCCTTAGACATGCCTGGACAGGTGCTTATTTATTAAGTACTAAAAACTGCTTTCCTCTAGACAAGTGAGGAAAGTTGAGTGCTGTAGTAATTTCTAGCTTATTTAGTGCTTACAACGAGTTCTGAACAAGTGCTGAGTTCAAAGAAACAGATCTGAGTGCTGAAACTAGAAAACTGGCTAGTTCTAAGAAACAAAATTAAGCTAGAAGGCTTCCCTCCAACACAGAAAGGCTTGGGGGCTCAGAAGCCTACAAACAGTCTAGACCACTTAACAGGAAAGGCAGGAAACAAGCTTAATTTTTTTTTCTTTACCAGATAACCCCATTTAAACCAGGAGCTTCATCTGTATTTATTCTGATTTGTTAATATAATTTACAAAGCTCCATATGCAACCCTGTTATCCCATCTCTAGGGTTATTAAAAGATTTCTCTATTCCCAAAAAAAAAAAATGATGACTTGGAAAATCCACTGCATGTTTTGCTAATGCATTGTTAATATTGTTCTTCCCTGTACTGTAAGCATGTTCATAAATCTTGTCTTTAAAAGCTCTTGCCGCCCTCCCTATGTAAAAACCTTTACATTGTTGACAAAGGGCTGTGTATACAAGACCTTTTGTCACACAATTACACCAAAACTTAGGACAAATAAAAACTTCACTTACATTAGCTGACCTTGCATTCAAAATATATTTACAATAGTTACAACTACCATACTTTGATGTACCCCAGCTTTCCTCACCAACCTGTTGATTAACCAACTCTGAATGTTCCACTAATTTTTTCGAGCAAACCCCTTTTCTTATAGTGAATTTCAGGGATGGTTAACTGCATCAAAGTGGTTAAAAATACCTCAGCTTTTCATAATAACATTTTTATACCCACATAGTCAAAACTGTATGCAGTAATAAAGGCTGTTGACCTATTAGTATCACCTTTATTTAAAGTTGCCAGAACTTGTATATGGGTTCCCAGCAACATGATGTACACCCTGACTCCCTCTTAATCAGTCTGCTCACTAGTCAATACTACAATATGTTACTTGGGAAAGATATATCAATATTATCACTATTTACTTGAACTATTTGTATTTATCTCATTTTTCTTTTTTTATGACAGTTATTTAGTTCATCTGATTACTGCATATGTAATTTTTGTTCTTGCTGTATTGCTGCACTGTATTTCTTGGCATCCATATATTGTCTCTTATGTTTTCCTTTTGTGTTTGTAATCCTGGAGCTTTTCTCCTCAGGTCTCCACTGAAAATGGGCCTTTGGCTCAGATGGGCTAACCCGGTTAACAAATGTCAAATAAATAATCACTACTTTGTGAATTATTGTACTAAGAAATTCTGGATATCCCCTTCTCAAGAACATCCCCTTGAGGTTTTTTACATTCTTCCAAAAAAAATTAGAAAATTATGAGACCATCCTCATTGCTCGAGCAACTTGTCCTTCAACCACAGCTTCTTTCTGATAAAGCGGGTGGCAACTGGTGAAATGCAGCATCAAATTAGGTTTTCTATATATTAATGAAACAAACTTGTTCCCCATGTCCGTTTTCAATTCTGTTTCCAAATAGTATAACACATCTGTAGATGCAGAACAGTTAAGTTTAAGAAACAATGTAGTACTGTTAATTTACCATGCTGCTAAGGCCTGGAACTAGTTATCTCTGTCAGGTCAATACCCTCCCTCCCATTCTTCAAAACCATTCTGAAAGAATTCCTAGCCAAAAGACGTTCTATTCTTGCTCAACACTGGGATAAACTATATTCCTAGGGCAGCCATGGTGGTGCAGCAGTTAGCATTGCAGCCTCACAGCAAGAGGTTCTCTGGTTCGATCCTTGGCTGGGGTGCCTTCTGTGCAGAGTCTGCATGTCCTCCCTGTGGTTGCATGGGTTTTCTCTGGGTGCTCCAGTTTCCTCTCACATCCCAAAGACATGCTGTAGGTGGATTGGACACTCTAAAGTGGCCCTAGGTGTGAGTGTGTGCCTTCAGTGGAAGGTTGGGCATCGGGCTGGCAACTTGACACCGTAAAAACTCCACTGCCAATCATGAGTGGACAGGTGATCCACTGTGGTGACCCTAACCGGGAAAAGCTGAAAGAAGAAGAAGAAGACTGGGATAAACTATATTCCTAAGTGTGAACACCTATTCATACCTTACTCACCCTTCTTCACTTACTTCCTTACTTCTCTCAACTTCTATTGCCAGGCATTCTCTCTAAATATACCATAAGCCTGCTTTTCCCTCACTTCATATTGCAATTCCTGTTCATGTTATACTAACTTATCTTTAATCTCTTTATAAGTTGGGTAAAATTTCTCTAAATATTAAAGCTTGTATCTATTTTTAACCAATGGTTTCATATTACGTCTAATCTGGGATAATTATTTAAACTGTAGATTTTTTTGTATTATTTTTGAAGATTGTAAAACTATTGTTCTTAAAATGTTTTGTAACACTTTGGTGTTTTTCTCCCCCATGCCTCCACTGAAAATGGACTTCTACCCATTAGGATCTTCCATGGTAATCAAATGTCAATAAATAAATAATTGGATGGCGCAGTAATGCAGCGGTTGCCTTGTCGCCTCACAGCAAAAGGTTCTCTGGTTCAATTCTCAGCTGGGGTGCCTTCTGTGTGCAATCTGCATGTCCTCCCTGCGTTTGTGTGGGTTTCCTCCGGGTGCTCCGGTTTCCTCCCATGTTACAAAGACATGCGTCTGGAGTGGTTCTCCCCAGGCCTCCACTGAAAATTGGCTTTGTTTCGAGTCGGACTTTCCCAGTAAACAAATGTTAAATAAATAAATATGACAGCAGATTTTGTCTGGATGGCAATCCTGTACATCTGTTGATATATTTCCTAGTGCTACTTGCATCTCAGAAGACAAATGGGAGATGCTATACTGTTGTGTATCCCTATGTCAATAGTCTGTGTTAGGTATGTCCACATCAGAAGCCATATGAACATGTGAACCTGCCTGCTGCAATACAGAGGAACAAGGTATGTGGTATCATCCACAGGAGGACTTTTGCCATGTGGGAATGGTATGCACACACACACTGTAGAACCATGATGTCCTCAGTAGTTCTGACTGTATCTTTCCCACTGTGAATGGTGCCTAACTGCCTATGAATGAAAAAGACCGAGGCATTGTGTCCTTGGAATCTGAACCATAACCATCTCTATTGGCATCAATATTGGACATTCCACTGGTGTCAGCATTGGCCATTTGACCAACCTCAGACATTTGTATATCATGTTCATCACCACAGAGATCTGTGAATGCAGAAAATATATAACACCTTGGTGAACCCAAAGAGGTATGCTACTAGGGTGCCCATGTATAATGCAGGGTATGGATGCTCATTCAGCAAATGAAGTTGTTACCAAGTTTACCTTCAGTGGTGGCATCATGTTCTTGCAGACCTGTGTTACTTATAAAAAGAAAATGTGAATTGTGTCAGCCAGATTAGTTTACATTTAATATCTCCAAGAACAGTATAGCAAAACCTGTGGTAGGTAGCACTGACCTGGTATATTAACCTCAAAAAATATGGTAGGGGGTGGGCCATCCAATTGCTACATCCAGACCACCATCAGAGATAGTTTGTGGTGCATCAGCTGCAGATAGGAACAGCAGAAATTCTTAAGTTTTTGTGAGTTGTGCCAACACTAGAGGACCACCCTTGTAGTGGGTCACTCCATTTTAATCTGCCAACCATGTCTGTGAGGTGCTGGTGACAGTGATGCATTGTCATATTGTGCAGCCCCCATGGAACTGATGTTTTGCACCATGGGCTATCACACGTGATTCCATCATTCTTGGTCTGCACCCCCCACCCCAAAAAAACTATGTCCTGAGGGTTTGTAGCGGGGTCTCATTCTCTGCAGTGATGACATTTTCCAGACCCTACCAGTCTGCATGTCCTCTGGGTATGATAGATCCATTATAAGCTCAGAAAGATAGCAATACATGTTTATTATGATTGTGAATGATATATGTAAAAATAATCTGAATACACTTGCTTCACAAAGGTATATATGTTCAAACTTCAGACCCTATCATCTCTGGTATATTATAACATTCTATTTCTTGACATGGGCTTCTTTTTTAAATGGCCCGATGTTGCATAATAACAGCACAATGTAAAACATGTGCATATGGGCATATTTGGATCTAAATGTCAGCAGAAGAGAAGAGGATTACAAGCAAAGTTGTTGGCTGACCAAAACACAACCAGAAGTACTTTTGTTCATATTACGTAAGCATGGTTAAATGCAAAATCTAACCATAAGAAATACCACCTGCAGAATGTTAGTAGCTCATATGTTATACATTTAACAAAACAAGTTTATTCACATCAGAATTTCTGTGTATCTGGTCATATTTTGTCCAATTGACATAGGCTAATGCACTGGTCCCCACCCATGGCTTTTCTCACTGTCCTCTTTTGGCCTTTCATTTTTTCTCAGACTGTGGGACAAAACATCAGAAAGACTATCACACGTTCAGGCCCACCACATTAGATGAATGCAATAAAGGAGGTGGTGTCTCCATATTCCTAAAAAAATACTTCATCTCCATACTTGTTAAGATAATGAACTGGAACACCTCCATGTGCAACTTATTATTAACATAACTTCTTATCATACAATATCTAACTACAGGACCCCCCATGTTCCCATTGTTCCCTACCTCCTACCTAACCAGTATAGAATCCTTGTGTATTAAACTAAGCTCACATCTTCTAGGAGACTTCAACTACCCCTCATAAACTGGGAGACTTCTACATCCTCAAACATGTTTGTCCAGAGATTTCTGAACTTCATCAATCCAAACTCCCTAGACAAGTTAGTCTGCACCCCTGCCAGAGGTTATAAAATCCTGGACTTGGTTCTAAACAATAAGGAACAGCTTTGCTCCCCAACGATTACTTCCTTCCTCCCTGGTCATATCAGACCACAAGTCAATCACACTCACCATAAGAATGACGCCTGAGCCAGCTTTCAGTACCTCAGTATTCAGATATTATGCGAAAGCTAATCTACTAAACCTGACTGATGACCTAGCTAAATTCAAAAACCCCTTTCATCTTGATGACCCCCCCCCCCTTTGCATATGTGGATTCCTTCACTGCCAAATTCTGTGCACTTGTAAAAATAGCTGCTTAGGCACATCTGTCCCACTTAGAAATAAATGTTATGCCAGATTAAAAAAATAAACACCATGGTGGAACCCAGATATAAACAAGCTCTGTAATAAAAGAAGCAACTCAATGAATATTAAAATAACTCTAACCCTCAAGATGCCAAAAAAGCTCTTGCTAAACTAAACAAGGAACTCTAGATCCTGATAAAATCAACCAAAGCCAAATATGAGGTAAAATAGCCACTTAGGTAAAGGACAGGCACAAAGCCTTCTTTAATTATATTAAAAAATATCAGAAACCACGCCCAGTATTGTGCAGACCTAATAGTAAATGATATCACATACTCAGACTCAGAGGGCATAGCCAGTCTACTAATAGACAGGTTTAACTCAAACATCACCCAATCTCTCTTCCAATATTCTCAGATCATATACCCACATCTATATCCACCGAATATCCCAACAGCAAGTTCTCAAGTACTATCTAAGACCAAGAGCACTACATAATACACCGGGCTATCAGCTGGTCAGCCTAAAACATTACTTATCTGATGCCCTGCAGAAGTTATTAAACATCAGCCACAAAACAGTCATTCCAGTGCATAAAGGTGGGACTTCAATAGACATAAAAGCTTGGACAGTCTCAGTCTCTTTTGTAAGGCATTATGAAATTAATAAATAAAGATATAATTAGCCTACTCATTCTGAAACCAACCTAGTTTGGACTCATCGAGGGAAGGTCCTGCCTACTTAATGTGATTTACTCCTTTGAAAAAGCTAAATGTTAATGAGCCTTTGAATACCCTAGTAATTACCCATGAGTGTATGATACATGAAAAATGTTCCCTATTTGCACAAAAAGTCCTGTATGCATGCAGCATATTAAATCAATCCATGCCAGGCTGTAGTGTGGACAGCTAGCTGCATGCACGCAGCATGTTAAATAAATCAATGCCAGGTTGTAGTGTGGACAGCTAGCTTCCAAAATCAGTAAAATAAGTGAACATCCTCTTTAAAGACAGTTCAGAGCTTAAAATGGTGAAGGGGAAATGAAAGAAGAAAAAGTTAGATGAACACAGGCAAATGTTAACTCACATTTTAACTGATGACAGTTTTTGGACATATTTATGGGGTACAGTTACAAAATCTAAAAAGGTTAATGAAACTACTGTGTAGCATAAATCAGATTTTATTTTACTTCCTGTGTCTGTAAAAACTGGATAAACCACTAATGGTTTTACAAAGAGCAAGGTTACTGAAATATCACCTTCAGTGGGAAGCAAAAAAGTGAGATTTTCTGAATGTCTGTATCTTTGAACACTGGCTGGATAAGATTGGAATGTTAGAAGTGAGAGACGGAGGAGTATTTTTTATTCCTATTTTCTTTTATATATTAGTCTTCTTCTCAAAGAGTAGAATTAATGGGAACGGGAGGTGATCAGAGTGGAGAATGTTCAAACAAGACAACATTAGGGAGAGACTGGATGATATGTAATGCTATTGGTGTACACAGGTTAAATCCTCACTTACTAGGTTCTTTTACTATTGAGATGCATAGTAGTTTCACAGGGGAAGCTAAAAGATAGGACAAACAATACAGGCAGATATCTACACTTCAAACAAAGCCTACAATAGAAGAGTTTATTCAGAGAATTCACTAATTAGACAATGCTGTTAACATTAAGGTAGTAGGGAGGACTTCCAAGTTGGCTGCACATTGATCAACAGCTTGACCTCAGCTGTCCCAGTGTGAAAAATGAAACTGAGTGATAGGAGCTAGTAATTCAGCCAGGTTTAGTAAAATTCAGTTACAAGCTAGAAAGTACACTGTCTGGATGCCAGCAAAGAAGAAACTTGAGAGCCTGAAAGAAAATCAACTTGAAAAGGTGAAGAGAAAACATTGACTGAGAAGAATCATGCAACTATTCAGCAAAAAGCAGTTCAAGCTCCAGCTGTGGTACAAGAGATGGCGTTCAGTAATTTAGAGGAAAAATTAACCAAATGTACTCAGAGATGATTAAAATAAATGAAGCACTGAAGAAGTGCTTCAGCTCAAATAAAAAAGGCTGGGAAAAAAGTGAAAGAAACTTGAAACAGCTATTCAGATAAACTGATAAAACTGCAAAAATCCAAGGTCAAAATGAAAAAATAAATCTGGCTGATTATGAAATTGCTCAAAAAGAGATGTTTCAAAAATGGTAGCATTAGAAGACAGAGTACACAGAGAAAACCTGAGATTTTCTGCTGTACTAGAGAAATTAGAAGGAACAAACTTTATTAATTTTATGAAAACAGAAATAAGCAACTAGACTGCAGGATTTGTTAACTCAAAGGATTCATCATCTGTATTCTCCAAACTTGGCCATGAGAAAGCAGTCAAGGCCTGTATTAGTAAAGGGGCAATCATGCCAGCAAAAATAGTTGATCCTGAGAAAAATGATTATTCTCTGTACATAAGGAAGAAGAAAAGCACATTTATATCAGCAATCAGGGTATGTCAAAAAGTATGTGATATATTCAAGATGCTGTATCTAGCTGTCTTCAGAATATTCTTTCCTGGGGGGTGTGGCCAAGGATGAACACAGGATAGCAGCAGATTTCTTCAGCTCCACCAATTTCACTGCACTGACAGGAAATAATTACTTAAAAAATTAATTTATGAAGTAATTTACTTTCTAAATATGTTTGTTTTATCTATTTCTTGAACTATATCTAAAAAAGAAAGGAAATTTTAAAAATATTCCTGTCAGAAATCACCTTGGAAATTTTCCTGTCAGTTTCTCTGTTTGAAATGAGTTCCAGTAAGACAAATTCTCAAGACTCCAGCATCAAGAAAGAACTTCAGTCTCTGATATCTACAATACAGCAACTTACTGCTAAGATGGATAAACTGGATACTAAAATTGATACCTTCATAGAAAAAACTACAAAACAAATAGACCTGTTACATATAGACTTGCAACAACAGAAGATCCAGATTACAGGCATAGAAGAGACTGTAAATGACATGGAAAATAGAATCCAAGAAGAGGAAATCAACATTGAGTTTTTGCTGAAACAAAATACACATCTACAAACAAAGCTTGATGACCTGGAAAATAGATCTAGGCGCAATAACATTAGGATTTTTGGACTGCCAGAAAATATTGAAGGTAACAATATTACTTCTTTTTAACAACATGGCTCCCTAAAACTTTAGACTTACCAGAAGCATTCTCTTTTGGTATCGAAAGAGCCCATAGATCTATAGCTAATACTAACTCTAACAAAAAGTATCTTAGATCAGTTATAGTTAGATTTCTATCATCTTTTGATAAAGAGATGGTTCTTAAATCTGCTTGGGCTAAAGCTCCTGTTAAAATTAATGAGACAACTGTGCATTTTGACAATGACTATTCTTTCTTGGTAATAGCTAAAAGAAAAGTTTTTCTGCCATTAATAAGGGAGCTTAAAAAAGCACAGTTTAAAACCTACCTTCTGTTTCCTGCCAAGCTAAAAATCTTCCTTCCTGATGGTCCAAAAATTTTTGATGACTTAGACTCTGCATTACTGTTTATCAAAAAAAAATAAGATTTTGGATAAAATAGAGGAAATGGAATGGGCTAGTCCTTCATTAAAGAGGTTGGCAACTGAAACTTCGTGGAAGACTTCCGAGAAGAAGAAGAGACTAAAAAACAAATGACTTGTTCTATGTTTTTTTTTTTCTCTCTTTATTTTCTTCATTATTAATCTTTTTAAATATAGTTACTGCATTTTCAGAAAGCCACAAATATTCTGAAAAAGATTTAATCAAAGTTATTTTCTGTGTGCAAAGAACTGTTTTGTTTCATAATCAGTCAAAATATCTGAGGAACTAATAACAAGCTATCATTCAATATGTTTCTCTTTACGACTAAGAGAAGTAAGGTTAGTAACTTGATACATTTTTTTTCTTTTTTTTTTTTCTTTTCTTCTTTTCTTTATTTTAAACAATGTCATTCTATTTAGATTATGTAGTGGATAAGGGGTGGGGGAGGGCAGGGAGAGAAGTGTAATGAAAATATGATAAATGGAATAATAACTTATTTATTCCTTGTAAAAAAGTTTATATGTTGTTTAAATGCTATTGCTAATTATACTTCCTTGATTATATTGCTTATGCTTGTTTACAAATAATCTGTCATGCTTTAATTAATAATAATTAGAACTAAATAATAGTAAATAATATGTTTCATTTCCATCTTTATTAATATAAGCAGCAAGTAATATTCCATTGTAAATACTTTTTATAGCTTCCTTTTACATTTTTTTATCTATGCTTTTGCTCTTTTTTATTTTCTACTCTCTTTTTTTCTTTTCTCTGTTCTTTCTCTTTATTCTCTTTCATATTAATATATTGAAATGCTTTTGATCATACAGGCACATTAAATAATAAGATTTGTATAAAAATTGAATTGGGGCAAAAATATTGAGTTCTATTACATATTAATAACTTTGGGCTTAGTTTCACTTTCATAGAGGCTGTAATAACTTGTAAAATACTTCGTTAAGGTTTTGTTATGTTTAGCTGCATTTATACTGCTAAATGAATGTCAGTCACTTGTTTTTAACAAAATTCCCGTCAAAATGTTAAGGGAGACAATTTGGGATGTGGGTTACCTCGTGAACAGTGTTCTCGAGTTGTTTTAAAAGCTTCAACACTCAGAATTCACACAGAGAAGCTGAAAGCAGTCAATTTGAACTTTGACCCCAGAATTCACACTGACACATCGCAGATTCATGAAGAACACTCTACCAGGAAGTAGAACTGCTGCAAATGCGACTCTGCGATGGAAAATGAACTCTTTAACATTTAAATGTGAGTTATTTTATATAATTACTTAATTATTTATGTTATAATTTATAAAATATGTAAGTTATAATGATTTTAAATGATGTAGTTTCTCATAGTAAGCAAATGTGATATTTTAGAAGGCATAGAAAGTGAAACATTTATACAAGTGTTTTTGAAAGTTTACTTGACTGCAGCATATTAATGTATGTTAAAAAGTTATGATTTAAACATATACATTGCTATAATTCATTTGATTGATCTGATTGACAAGCATAAATAACTTTATGATTCTATTCTGGAAAAAGTTGTCATGTGATATATTTTAAAGCAGCAGTTTAGATATACAAAATACAGATGGCTTTCTTCACAATAATGCAAGTGTTTCTGAGAATTTACATAACTATGCAGTATGATTTATAACAATTTCTATAAATATATTATTTTATTCTACTGACAATAATAAGTATGAGAAAAAAGCTCTGATACAAGTAATTTAAGGTCTTTTGGAAGCTGTTAACTGCATTTACATAACAGAAAATAGATACATCTTAATATATGTAATGTCTGAACCATATTAGCCAAAGCTATTGATTTAAATGAACATTAGAACTTATTTTTACAAACTTTGAATAAATTAATATGTAAATATGCCCTCCTTTTTTTTTTTTTTTTTTTTTTTTCTCTTTCACTCTCTCTCCCTCTCTCACATCTTTTATTTCTCTCTCTCTTCTTGGTTCCTAATATCAAGTTTATTTGAATGCTATTTGAATATAAATGTATTATATTAAATAGATGTATATAGTAGTATGAATAGTTTTTAAAAAAGTTTCTCTTAGTTTATATGATGCTGTTTTATCAAATGTGTAGTTTTGTCTTACCAGATAATCTAATTGAAAGTTGTTAATTTAAGTTAAATATAACTAGTATTAAATTGATAAGGTGGTAGCTGAGGTACTGCTGCTTAGGGTAGGGGGTTAACTTGAGTAGTATGTACTACTCTAAGTTGAAGTTTTTAACTCCAGGCTGGGTGCAAGGTTTAATCCTTACATTATTTTCTCTTGTTCACTGTTGTATGTATATAGTTCTGACATCCACAATACATTTTGTAAGTTCATTGTCACTACAAACAAAATTGAATCTTATACAAAATCCCATAAGAGATTCAATAAATACAGCTATATTTAAAGGTACACCTAAAAGAGGAGGTATAACATTACTTATTTTGTTAATTGTTATTTTGATCATAAGTTTTTTATGTTTTAAAAATGCCAAATGACATCTCTAAAAGGAATTTCTTTAAACATTAATGGACTGAATAATCTGTGTAAAAGGGCAAGCCTAGTAAGATACATTAATTTACATAAGGCCAACTTAGTCTTCCTTCAAGAAACACATCTCTTGAAAAAAGATATTGATAAACTAGCCACAAACAAATATACAGTATTGGTTAGTTCAGAGCACACTCAGAAAAAAGAGGAGTGGCTATTTTATGGAATAAAAGTATGCCCATTCCTAAAACTATTAAGTCTTATCAAGATGATAAAGGAATGTTTTGTATGGTTACACTACAAATTAATGGGAAGACTTATACATTAATTAATGTATATTGGATACCTGGAATTGGTATTAATACAGTGAAATACCATCTTGATAAGATCATATCATTCTCTATAGGAGATATTATTTTAGCTGGTGACTTTAATTGTATACTACATGAAAGTGACACTACCACTATAGGAAAAAGGAAAATTACATCTAATGCAAAACATTTAAAGGATTTTGCTAATTCTTATCATTTAAATGATATTAATAATCAGATAGACTCAAAATCATTACCATACACCTTTTTTTCTAACAGATACAAACCATATTCAAAAATAGATAGAGTCTTTATTTCTAGCCAGATGGTAACAGAATTAATTAATTCTAAAATCATTTCATGTCCTATATCTGATCATAATTCAATTGTTTTTGAGTTCATGATAAAAAATACTCACAATGTTCAGATCAAAAGGATACCAGCATACTTAACTCAACTAAAAGACTATAAAGAATATATACTTTCAGAAGTACAACATTTTCTAGACATAAATAATACTTCTGAAGTCTCCATTGTCTATGTTTGGGATGCCTTAAAATCATATCTATATGGACAAAGTATCAGATGGTATAATAATAAAAGGAAATCTTGGTATAATGAATTGTTAGATATTCAAAGTAAATTAGACTCTTATAAACATAATAATAAAGAAAATATTATGGATAAGAAAGTCATTGAAGAAATAAACAATCTAAATGAGAAATACAAAGAAATTTTAACTCATAAAGTTAAAATAACTCTAGAGAAATACAAGTTTTTGTCTTACTCAATAAGCCCCAAATACTTACATAGACTTAAAAATAAAACAAAAAGGTTGAATAAACAAAATCATATCAAAGAAATTTTCTCTCCAAGGAGAAAGAAGAATGTTTCTAGTTTACCAGAAATACTAGATGAATTTAGAAATCACTTTCACAAAATTGATCATAATAACATTAACATGGAACCTAAAGATAAAATAAAGGAATTTATAACCACAAACATGAATAAAAAGCTTAATAAACAACAGATTAAACTATTGGATAAAAGTATTTCATATACAGAGGTTGTTACACAAATAAACAAGCTTAAATCAAACAAAGCACCAGGTAATGATGGTATTATACCAGAGATATATAAAATCCTTTCTAAAAGTACATACTCATTAATACATAAGGTTTTTATTTTGGCCCAAAATGAGCTAATAACTCCCCCATCTTGGCAATATACATTTATTTCGCCAATTTTAAAACCTAATAAAGCTCCAACTAGATGTACTTCATATCGACCCATCTCATTACTTAATGTTGATTATAAAATGTTTATGAGTATTTTTACTGATAGATTGAAGACAATCATCCCTGGCATTATAGATATAGATCAGACAGGCTTCATTGTAAATAGAAATACTTTTGATAATATAAGGAGAACTCTTAACATTAATTGATTTTGCAAATAGGAAAAAGAAAGATTTAACACTTATTAGTCTTGATATAAGTTCAGCATTTGATTCAGTAAGTTGGGACTACCTGTTTACCTTACTGAAGTGCATAGACTTCTCAGATGCATTTGTAAATCTAATTGAGCATCTATACAAAGGAACATTGGTTTATATTAAGGTAGGAACATGTGTCTCACAAAAAATACCCATTTTTAAGGGTACAAAACAAGGGTGTCCACTCTCTCAACTATTATTCACTTTAATAATGGAGCCTTGGGCTAATTTGATCAGAAACAGTACTGACATAGAGGGTTTTGAAATAGATGAAAATACAACATCTAAAATTCAATTTTTTGCAGATGATGCTCTAATTACATCAGCAGGATCTAATTCTTCTATGCAGTCTCTATTTGATAAAATGATGAATTTTAAAAGTATTTCTGGTTTAATATTCAATGAAGAAAAAACTAAAATACTACCTATATATACACGAAAAAATGTTCTCATTAGTGATTTTACTAAATATGTACCCAATTCAAGTCAGATAACTTATTTAGGTATAATATTATCTAAAGATATTAAATCTATTATACATAATAATTATAATACCTGTCTTCTTAATATACAAAATCTTTTCAATACCTGGAATAATATGTTTTTTACTATGGAAGAGAGACTTACAATTATTAAAATGATAATATTCCCCAAGATATTATACTTAATACAATCAATAATACTCCCACCTACAAAAATAATTATCAAGAAATTGAATACACTAATGTTAAATTTCCTATGGGCACCTAATAGACCTAGGATTGAATTAAAGAAACATACTAATAGCTGGCTCAAGGGGGTATTTCTTTTCCAGACTTTAATTTATATACTATCTCTTCTATTGTAAAAGTTATTACTTTATTAATAGATCAGTCATATGTTGCAAAATGGAAAGATTACTGGGAGCTAATTAGTATTCACTTCATGAAAATCTCCTTAACACATAAAAATATGATTGTAAATAACTCCATGTTATGGTTACTAAAGGAATTTTGTACTTTACCTATTACACCTAAACATATAGTTAGTTACCCATTAAACATTATTATTAGTTATCGTAACTTTATATTCATGCATCCTAAATATAGGGAATGGAATTTTATTATATTCCCTATAATGTATACTCGGGGTATGCTTTTGTCATCCACTTCTGAAGGAACTCATTTAGCTACAGATAATGATCTAAAGTACTGGTATCAGTTGTCATCTGATATTAAAGTTAAAAATCTAGATTTCTTAAAACAAGAATTTGATCTAAGAGAAACTTGCTGGTTAGAGGTTCAGACCTTTAGACAACATCTCATTGATAAAATAGATCTAATGTCTATAACAGTTAAAGAATCTATCCCAACACTGATTGATTACTTGATATTAAATTTACAACATAAAGTTTCTGATAAAGGTAAGCTTTCATACATACATAAAATTATCAGACAAGAAACTTTTTACAGTGTAGATACCTACTGGAATTATTTCACTTCCATTAATGGTGACTCACCAAATCAACAAGATAAACAGTATATATTGGAATCTGCCTATAAAACTACGTCTTCCATTGTCTGGAGACATTTTACATGGAAATTTTTACATAGATCCTTTTATACACCTTTGATGATGAATAAAATAAATAATAAAGATAATCTATGTAAAAGATGTAATGTAGAAATTAATGCTGACTGGGCTCATATGTTTTATGACTGTATAAAATTGAAAGAATATTGGAAGTCAATTAATGACTTTTTGCAGGCTCTTTTTACAGATAATTTCATTATTTCTAAATCTCTTATATTATTCAACACACCTGTACCTCAAAGTGTTAAAAAGGTTAAGCTTCCCTTGTTATGGTCTATTCTAGCAGTGGTTAGAAAAATAATAACCAGAAATTGGATTTCAGATACACCTCCTTCGTTCAATGGATTTAAAAATGTTATGAATATAGTGTGCCATATGGAATTGAACACAATAACGTCAAGAACTACTAGAAAAACATCTTATTATATTGTATGGGATAATTTACAAAACTTGTTAAAAAATCTTAACTTCAATAGCATGGTATTTTAGTTTAATTAATTGATCTGATTGTAGTGGATGTCTTTGTAAATACTTTGGTTGTGTTGTTGAATGTTATAATCATATCTATTTTAATTACTTGTATAAAATTGTTATGATATTTCTCTTGTATGTTAAAACAATAAACTTGTTTAAAAAAAATATATATATTCTTTCCTGGAGGATCAAAGTAATTTTTTGATGCAAAACAGGCTAAGGAGGAAATACAAAAGTTTGTCTAACAAAAAAGTGAGGCATCAAAGAGAAAGGCACTCTGCTTTTCACTCTTCTGATAATAAAGCCCATAGAGAGACTTTGCCAGTGAAACCTTTTCCAATGTTCCAAAGGAAAATGCTTGACAGAAAAAAACACAGGAGCTGACTAGAAGAATCAAGAGTACCTCGGATTGAAACAGAGTCTGGAGGTGGGAGATGGAGATAAACAGGAAGAACACCAGCAACACTGAAATTAGTGAAGAAATGCATGACTATAAAGCATCAATCACATTTGTGAAACATGGCTTTACAAGAAAAAAATGGCTGAGAAAGACTGAATTTTTGCTGGCTTTGTTAAAAATGTGCAGGGACTGAAAGGCATATACTCTAGTTCATTTCATTAATGTCTGGAAGGTCATTAAAAAGAAAGAAAAAAATTAACTGTAGTTAAAATAATTTTTGTTCCTAACAATATTTGTATAAAACATTTCATGATATAAATTGCATGTTATATACTAAAGCATTTTCAGGGATTGTTGTATGAGATAAATACACTAAAATAAACAAGTATTTTTTTTCTTTTTTAGTTTTAAGAAATGTAAGCATTACAATGTAAAAAGAGAAGAAAAACCCAATTCTGTAATCTTAGGTGATGTGTAAAAGTGCACAGATTATAAATTACATAGAGTTGAGATGTTTTCTATTTCTTTTGCATGGGCGGATGTCTGGATTAATGGCCTTAGCTTAATCTAATAAGTTTTTTTGTGTAAACGTGTTTTATATAAAAATGAGTGTACACTGTGAATGTAATGTAAAGTTTCCCTTTAGCAAATAAATGTTCAGTGTGAGTTGAAAAGTCTGCAGCTGAGGGCAACTGTACATTCTGTTCTTATGTTTCCATGGAGACTAGCTGACTACAGGCCCAGACAATAAATCTCAAGAGGTAAAATGACAAAGTCCAGTGAATTTAGAAAAAACAGAATTTATTGCATAAAAGCAGAACACATCCACAATCTAGTGACTAAGCAATTAGTCTAAGTAGGACCACAGGCTGTAACATGTGCTTTAGCATCGATAAACTTAATTTTAGGTCAGGTAATACTTGTAGGTGTAACTGTCAATCTGGGACAATTGTTCCTATCGGGAGGGTTACATTTCATTATCTGAAGATATACATAGTTTTGTGCGTTTGTATTAAGTTAATAGATTCTGGGGGTATTCTGAAGGTATGTTTGTTTTTTTTTTTTTGTTTGAATATTTCCATTAAAACAGAAAGTATTGTAAAATGTGACATATTTGGATGACAAGAAACTGTATAAAGGATCATCCTGACAGACATCAATGGGTGCATGTAACAGAAAATATGGAAATAGGCATTTAAAACACTGACACATATAATAGGTGGTTATAATAACTTCTTATCATAATGGCTATACTATCTGTGATGGACTCTTTATCCCAGGCCAGTAATAAAAGAACCTCAATCCTCACCACTGACTCTGGAGAGAAATGGCCACTAGGAACAGGAATGGATACACACAGTATTTTCAGAAGCAGCTCTCTGCATCAAGCACAGTTTCCCCCAAGAGCACACAGGGAACATGCTCAAGACCTGGGACTGGACTCTCGGTTTCTCTCCAGACCCCAAACAAGACTCCATAGTAACCACTTTGGAGAACTGAGTCCCAGTTCTAAGTAGCTGACACACCCACACTTGAATATTTGATTTTTACACATACACAATCCTAGATTTACTAGCTGTGCCCTCTCTGCCCTGACTATACGGTATATCCACTGCCACCAGTTGGATACTCTATGACTGTTACAAGGGTATCCAATTATACTGTGTAAAATCAATTCTGATACAAATGGTAGAGTAAGATCAAGCAGGAAGGCTTTTCAGAGTGGCCACACTGTCACTAAAATAAGCATAATCACTCTCAAAGGGTTAAAAGTATTCTCTAAAAGACCATCCACAATGAAAGGCATATAGATGGCAATGCCATCACTCTATCCATATAATTTTGGAACTTGAATGGCCTCACAGGTATAGACAAAAATGTAAGAGTAATGAATTATATTAAGAAATGCAGAGTGCAATAAGCAATGCTGCAGGAAAAATATTTGGAAAGAACTGATCATGTGAATTTGATAAAGGATTTTAGGATGGATAATCAGCAGAATATCAGGACAAAGGAAAAGGGGAGTATTTATACTAATTGCTAGAGGAGCTCCAATAGTGATACAAAAGGGAAAATAAAGCTAATAATAGTAGATTTGTGGTAGTAAGGGGCTACTGGCAAGGGAGGGGGATTATAATGACATGTATTTGTATTCTACCTAAAATCTATAATCTGTAATATATAACATTAAGTATCCAGTGTTTTTGTTTATTTTTTCGAGTTATTTATAGCACTTTGTCTACTGCATACCTTTTTAGCTAGTATCACTGTGTGTGAGGTATTAATTGGAAATTGTCCACTTTTATTAAGCATCTGTTTGGGTTGTTTGATTCTGATAACTTGTTTGCAGTTAAAAGCTTTCTCTAGAGGCTCCTTTATCTGTTTAAAACTTTCATTTAAAGGCTCACTGCTGCTTTTCTGCTGTGAGAAACATTTCTGCAGTTTGTTTCTACCTAAGCAGTGTGGATATTTGTAGCATTGACCATATTCAGGTTTGTGTTTGGGCCTAGTGTTTGTGGAGGCTGTGTGTCTGAGCACATGTTCAAGGACATCTTGGTTTAGCCAAAGCCATTGGGCATTTCAGCGAGAGAGGATTGTTTAAGGTCATTGGCTGACTGGTGTCACCTGGACTACAGCTTAGAGTAAGCACCTCATTGGTTCTTTTGAGCTTTTTTAAAAGTTGTCTCAGGTTTCAACTTTCTGTTACCTAAGAAGATAAGTTTGTGAGTGTTTCTGCCAATTCCCACTGAGCTAATTGAAGGAAGGACACTGAGCAAACTCGGGTCTATAATATATAACATTAAGTATCCTTTTTTTTTTTTGCTTATTTTTTCAAGTTATTTATAGCACTTTGTCTATTGCATACTTTTCTAGCTAGTTTCACTGTGTGTGAGGTATTAACTGGAAATTCTCCACTTTTATTAAGCATCTGTTTGGGTCGTTTGATTCTGATAACTTGTTTGCAGTTAAAAGCTTTCTCTAGAGGCTCCTATATCTGTTTAAAACTTTCATTTAAAGGCTCACTGCTGCGTTTCTGCTGTGAGAAACATTTCTGCAGTTTGTTTCCTAGCCTCCCTCCCCATTTGTATACTGTTCTTATAGTTGGTGGCTTTGCAGTTGCCCACCCCTACTGTAAATCTGATCTGGGACACCCCTCCCAGTCTAGTGTTATTACCTCATTCTACCTAATGCAGGGAGAACATTTGAGAAGGCCAGTCCACTTAGTTTCTGCTCCTCCTTTCTCTCTTTCCACTTTCAAAAAATTCTAAGCTTGTTTCCTGCCTTTCCTTTGGGTAGTCTAGTCTGGATACAGATTTGCTGTGTCCAGGACTGTTTGTGGGCTTCTGAGCCCCCAAGACTTTCTGTGTTGGAGGGAAGCCTTCTAGCTAAATTTTGTTTCTTAGAATTAGCCAGTTTTTTAGTTTCAGCACTAAAGTCTGTTTATTTGAGCTCAGCACTTGTTCAGAACTCTTTGTAAGCACTAAATAAGCTACAAATTACTACAGCACTCAACTTTCCTCACTTGTCTAGAGGAAAACAGTTTCTAGTACTTAACAAATAAGCACCTATCCATGCATGTCTAAGGTCAGCTCCCGGTGTTTTCTCCTGTCTACCTGATAAATCTGGGCATCTTGGGTCAATGCTTCAATTGCCTCATGTACACAGACAACCCTCTCCTCCTACCACCCAACACTACAACTTGTGAGAGATGCACTTATGTAGCCAAACTGAAAGCAAAGCTCTCTTCACTAAAGACTGGACTAGACAGTCATGAGGAGAAGCTAAACACTTGCACCACACCACACTCATCACATAGTCCCTCAAAACCTACACCACCAAAACACACACATAGAAAAACAAAACACACACCTACATTCACGAAGGCTCTCAGGAAAAACCTGCCCAAGCAACAGGGACCTCCAAAGCAGAAACACAAGCAACCTTCACCCCCCAACACAACCCAAATGACACATAGCCCACAAACTCAGTGTGCCACTCAACCACAGCCCATAAGGTGTAATAACGTACCCAATAATCTAGTCATAGGTGACTTTACAGTCGGGCACACTGATGCTCCACTCATCTGGCTAAACAAGGAGAAAGTTACTTTCAGCTGCCTGTCGGGTGCCAGGATCCACCACATAATGCATGCACTCAGGTTACTCCACAACAAGTGCAAATAAGACTCTGCCATTGTCCATGTTGGTGTGAATGACCTGAGACATACCTCCCTGGACTACATGAAAAGGGACATGGAGGAGCTGTCCGATCTTGTAGCCCAGACAGGTATGACCCAAGCCCTGAGTAGCATCCTGCCATCACCCAGAATGATACCACAGTACAAGGACAAAATGACTGACTTCAACAATTGGCTAAGTTTCTGGTGTCATTCTAAGAGGATCCAGTATCTGTCTGCCTTGGATGACATAATCGACAAACCACGATGCTTTGTCAGAGATGGCCTGCACCTGTCCCCCTGTGATTCTGGATACTGGCTAAGGCTCTAGCCCACCCTATAGTGCCTTTTTAGGGAAGGTTCAAATGACAAACTCACCACCGTATCAGGTACAAGCAAGCAGAATCTGAGGGTATTGCTACTCAATGTTAGAAGTCTAAACCTCAAAATGCACTCACTCGAGGCACTCCTTAAAATGGAGAACATCGACATCTGTGCAGTGACAGAGACCTGGCTCAAGGCCCCAGAGAGTACCTCTGAATTACCAGGTTATAATTCATACCACACCTTTCAGCCACCTAACTTGGACCAAAACACTAAAGGCGGAAGCGTGTCCATATTCATTAAGGATATCCACACCTCCAGGCTAGATGCTCAGCATAATGCATCTGAGATTATCCAAGTGCAACTAACTCTGTGCAAGACCGCAATCCAAACTGTAGCTTGCTACAGATCCCCCACCATGCCCCAGGATTCCCACTCCTCATTTCCTGATACACTGGAAAATATTAGGTTACAACTTAACACCCTAATAATGGGTGATTTTAACTACCCCACCATTAACTTGGAAAACTACTCATGTACCAACTCTTGTGCAAAATGTTTTCTGGAATTCATAAATTCCAATGCCTTGGATCAACTTATTCACACCCCCACCAGGGGCAGCAATATCCTAGACCTGGTCATTACCAACATGGGCAACTGGTGGTCCACACCAGAGGTCAATTCCTCGTTGGTCAGATCCGACCACAAGCTAATCACCCTAGACATCCACATCCCTCCCCCACCCCCATTAGGGAAACCACTGTAAAAAATTTCTCCAAAGCCAACTTCACGCTTCTTAAGACAGAAGTGGCAAACTTCACGACACCCATGCTGACAAACAATAGAGGTATGACTGCTGAATCCTACACAAATGCACTTTATAAGCACTTACACGAGTGCATGGATCATGCAATCCCTAACAGAACCAAGATGCTATCCTCCAAATAAAGGAAGCCAATCTGGTGGTCCCCTGCCACAAACAAACTCTACAACAGAAGAAAGAACTGTTGCAAAAAAGAGTAAAATCCCATGATTGGAGAAACTCCCTAGTCAGCCTCAGTAAGAAGCTGAGATCCCTCATAAAATCCTCCAAAGCTAGTTATGAAAACAAAATGGCCACTGACTCTAAAGACAACCACAAAGTATTCTATAGCTATGTCAAGGATCTCAATGGCAACACTTAGATCTGCTCTGAGTTACAGCACAATGGCACTAAATATACAGAACCAACTGATATTGCCAATATCCTGGCAGATAGGTTCAGTGCTAACTTTACCCCCCTCTCATCCCCTAAAGGGCCCATCTCTATACCAGAAGAATGCAAAGTTCCTGTAATCATGGCTGCACAGGTAAAAAATACACTCTCCAAAGCCAAAAACACAGCATCTATGGGACCTGACAACATCCCAGGCTGCGTTCTACATGAACTACAGAATGAACTGGCACCCCACCTAAGTACCATGTTCAGTCATAGCCTCACCTCAGGCTATGTGCCCACTGAATGGCGCACAGTGACGGTTATCCCACTCCACAAAAGGGGAGCCACCATGGACCCTGGAAACTACCGCTCCATTAGCCTGATGAGCTTGGTCTGCAAGGTTATGGAACATATCATCATGGAACTTATAAACAATGACATTGGTAATCTCCAAACTCAGGACCCCACCCAGTTCTGGTTTGTAAAAGGCAGATCATGCCTCCTAAACCTGACAGACTTCTTTGAAGTGGTCACCAAAGCCGTAGATGAGGGTAAGGTGGTTCACACAGCCTATCTAGATCTTGACAAGGCTTTCGACACCATCCCCCACTCTGGAATTATAGATAAACTCACTAAACTAGGTATACATCCCTATGTCACAAGATGGGTTGCCAACTGGCTCACTGACAGAACCCGCACTGTGAAAGTAGCAGACTCCAAATCCAACTTCAGACCAGTGACAAGTGGAGTACCACAGGGTTCAGTCTTGGGTCCTCTCCTGTTTGGTATCTACTTCTCTGAAGTGCAGGCTAACACAGAAGGTCTTTGGCTAATGAAGTTTGCAGATGACTGCAAACTAGGAGCCATAATCAAAACTCCAAAAGATGTGGACATCCTACAAAAGGGCCTCTCTGAGACAGATGCCTGGTGTCAAAGCCATGTCCTCAAGCTCAATGCCGAAAAGTGCATTTTCATCCCTTTTGGTAAAAACTATGTACACATGAACTACCACATAGGCGGTAGTCTACTTAACACCAAAAGTGTGATAAGAGACCTTGGGACACAGGTGGACAGTAGTCTCTCCTTTGATAATCACATCACCACAGTAGTCAGGAAATCCTTCTATGTGGCACACCTCATCACAAAAGGTTTCTCATCCAGGAAAAAGAGGTCATTGTTCTCCTCTACTCGTCACTCATTAGACCCATTATAGAGTACAATGCCCCTTTTGGTATGTACCTCACAAAACATCTACAACAACTGGAAAAGCCGCAGAAATACCTCACAAAGAGGATTAGTGGCCTCAAACAGATGCCCTACGCACACCGTCTCAAAACACTGCAGCTTTACTCTGTTGCAAATCACCTACTCAGAGGCGATCTCTGCCTAACATACAAAGCTATTTCAAACCCAGAGCTTTTGGACATGCTCCACTTAAAGAAATCCCAATCCCTCCGAGCTACACGCTCTAGGGACCTAAACCTTGTCACCACAATAAACAGAACATGCTGAAGGGATAGATTCCTGTCCCAGAGACTTCCCATACTCTGGAACAAACTACCTATTTATATCACAAAGCTCTTCATTAGCACTCTTCAAGAAAAATCTTGATGATTTGAGGGGAGATAGGAAATTCACCCCAGGGATCACTTCTGTGGCTCTGCCCAACAGTGGCATAAGAAAATAATTTTCTTGGGTGGCAAAAGCCAGGGTACCTTTTGGCTTGGCTTATATAGACTCTAGGGCCAATAGCCTAGTACCTACCTATGAACCTATGAACCTAAAACTGCTATTATGAAGCTAAGAAAATGTTGCAAGAAATAGTCAGCTTTCAGAATGGAATATTACTTTTCGATGGGAGCTGTAACTTGAGTTGCAACAATGAGGATGCATCTGGGGGACCTAGAAAAGAAAATATAACAAAAGAGAGTAGATTTCTGAAAGAAATTTATGAAATATTTGGTATGGAAGGTGTGAATTCAGGGTTCGTACTATATGATTGAATGCTAGAAATAGCAAACGGTATATTATTGAACCCAAATGCACAAAACCACAACATTTCGAACAGATCAGCAATTTTTTTCCCAGAGAAAAAAATTTGCTGATCCAAAAAAAATTAAAAAAAAAATTTACAGGCAACATAACCCCCACCTTAAATATGCCAACTCTGAGATCACACTACAGTGAAGAAAACAGCAAAGTCTGGGGAACGGCCCAGCAAATTTTTTCCCTTGGAAAAAAAATTGCTGATCTGTTCCTTCGATATTCTGTGGTTTCGTGCATTTCGGTTTGATAAACAAGGGTTCACTATTTCTAGTTGATGATCACGTAATAGGAACCCATGAATTCAGTAGTAGGAACTTGGTGAGAATTTACATACTATTCCCCAAGATACAATAATTGGGCTAGTCTAGACAGAAATCATATTTTACAGGAACATATACAATTAATTGAAAGCTTCAACACATATCCAATAACTATTTCAGATCATATGCTAATAACAGCTAAGATAAAAAAGCAGGGTAATGAAGTAAAAATGAAACACTGCTGCTTCCCCACCTATCTGTTAAAAAGAGAAGAATTTAAGGAATGGATAGTGAAAATTATTTTAGAGTTTTTAGGGAAGATAAAAAAATCCTTCAGAAGTTAAAAAGTGAGTGGGATAAAATGAAAGTGGAGTTTAAAGTAGAGTAGAAATAAAAGAAAAAGAAATATGGTTAAGCAGTAACAAGAATTATTATATTCATAAAGTAACAGAAAGTATTAAAAAAGCTAAACCAAGGCAGGAAAGGAGATTCTGCTGATAGAGATGACTGGAATTAGGGATACAGACAATAGGCTAGTGGGATCTGGAATTTACTGGAGAAAACTAGCAAATATACCAAGGTATTGGGAGCAAATAATTGGAGAGGGAAAGGAAATAGAATGGGGAAGAGGCCAACAATTTATTTGGACTGCAGGCTAGAGATTGCCTTCCCTATCAAGGATTTATATCAGAGTTTAGGCAAAGAGAAAGAAATAAGGGGATCCTAAGTAAAAGATCAGCACTGGTAGAGTTGTTGGTAGAATATAGAAGAGAAGCTGCTGTTAAAAAAGGAATTATTAGCAAAGCATACAAAATATTGCACAATGACTACACTAATCCATCAGAGGAGGTTAGAAAGGATTGGAAATTGAGACTGTATGAGCAATTCACAAAGAAACAATGGGGGATATATGTATGTCTCCCAAATATGCAAAAAGTCTAGATGATTTAGGATCTTTGTTTGGAAGTGTTTACATAGGTGTTTTTATGCCCCAAGTAGACTCTAAAGAATTTTTCCTCAGGTAGACAGCAAAGGTTAGTGGTGTGATGGGAAAGAAAGAGATAATTGGGAACATATTTTCTGGGATTGTAATAAGCTGGCAGAATTTAAAGATTGCGTGCAAACTGCTCTGTCAGAGATACTGGGTGAGCAAATTGGTGTAACTAAGGAAATTATTTATTGACCTATGATACAGAATTGGAATTGCCTTGCTGAGTCTAATTAAGGTGGCTGCCAAAAAAGCAGTAACTACAAATGGAAATCAAAGTCTAAACCAACTTTATTGTAAGTAATGAATATAGTAACAGAGATAAAACAACTGGAATTGGGATCTTTAGAATAGGGTAGGAGCAAATTACATAGGAAAATGGGAATTATGGGAACAATACATACAGAGGAGGAATGAGGTTTAAAAGAAGGCAGGATTTGAATGAGCTATGTAATGTTTGACAATGACTGGATAGATTATAAGTGATGTATAATGTTTGCAAATAAAATTATGTCAGTATTGTCTGTGATGGAAAATATTTGCAACTAAAATTATGTCAATATGTTTTGTTTTCATTTATATAAATGTATGCTTGCTTATGCCATACGTGATAATTTAATAAAGATGTTTCTTGTTTAAAAAGAACAGAAATATACTTAAAAAGGCCTAAAATAGAAGAATTAATAAGAATTATCTAGAGCAGCAGAATACAAGGAATCTCACAGAGCAAGAGGTGCATCTGCAGAGTGCTAAAGAGAAAATAAAGGAGTATCTGGATAATATGCAGGAGTTTAGAAAGGATCTATATTATTTCCTCGAAGAGGTGTTCCACTGAACGTCTCTTCATTGACCCTAAAACTGCAAACTTTCAAAATATCGAACATCCACATAAGCAATTTTTTTCCCTTGGAAAGAAATTGCTTGCCCTACAAACACGAACAAATAACCACATACACTACAAAGTGGGGTGCTTCATCCCCCACACTCCCGTAACTAAATATACCAAATCTGAGATCACACTACAGTGGGGAAAATGGCAAACTGATGAGGATGGCCAAGCGATTTCTTTCCTTGGGAAAGAAATCGCTTATGTGGACACTCGATGTTTTCAAATTTTGCGGTTTCAAGTTTGATGCAGAGGTGTTCAATAGAATGCCTCTTCAAGGAAATAATAGGAACCCTTTAGAAAGACTGTTTTTAATAAGTCCAGAGCACAAAAACTTTCAGTGCAACAACGGAATGGTGGAAGGGTTGTTGCCAAACTTAGGGAGCCTATAACATGTAAAATAACCTGTAGAGGTATTAGACATAAAATTTGTATAAAACAAAGAAAGATGGAAATCAAGAAAGAGCACAAATGGAAATATTTATGGAAGACTTAATTATGCCAAGGTTAGAGGAAGATGAGGTTGAACAATCAACAGTTAAGGTAGTAGTAGATGAGATAAAATGGTGATGTATAATCAATCTGCAGGAAAGACTCCAGGAATATATAAAATTCCTGTGAAAGGTTGGAAGCTAGGAGGGAAGAAAGTAATAAAGATTTGGAAGGTTTTGTTTAACAGTATTTTAAAAGCAGGGGAAGTACAAACATCCTGAAAAGCTATGGTGCCTGTAATGCTTAAAAACAATAAAGACCCATCAGACCCAGCTTCATACAGACTCATTTCAATTTTAAACCATGATTGATAAGTGTTTGTGTCTATAATAGCTAAAATAATGGCAAAAGTGTTGCCAAAACTGATAGATATGGATCAATGTGGTTTTGTGGAAGGGAGGCAAACATTTGACAACGTTAATAGAGCAATGATGATCCAGAGAGAAGCAGAATGTAAGAAAATACTACTGTTTTTGGTCAGTCTTGATGCAGAGGATGCATTTCACAGAATAAGATGGGATTATATGACTAGGTTACTGGAAGCATTTTCATTTCCTAATGCAATAATACTGTTAATTAGGGTGCTGTATGACTGATTGGAGGTAAAAACTAATGTGGGATGGTTCCAGTCTGATAACTTGTTCTGAAAAGAGGAACCAGGCAGAGGTGTCCTCTTTCCCCTTTATTTGCATTATATTTAGAGCCATTGGCAAAGAAAATAAGGGACTCAAAAATTCATGGATATAATTGATATGGTAATCAAGAAAAGTTGGTTTTATTTGCAGATGATATTATTTTGTACCTGATAAAACCAGAAAAGGATATCTCAGTGTTGAGGAACATTTTGAGACATTTTTAAGTCTTTTTGGGGTATAAAATTAATGAAAACATAACAAAGGATATAGCTGTAAACTATGTATCCATGCATGATTTTTTTCAGCAATACCCATATTTATAGGGGCATGATAACATGAAGTATTTAAGAGTATGGATTAAAAACAAAGATTCTGGTATGGCAGCTAAGGTTATGTGGGAAGAAACCAAACAAAAGATAATACAAAAACTGAACAATTGGAAAGTCTTGCTTTTGGATATGTATACCAAAATACAAGTACTGAAAAATATTTTTAGTCCCTTAGTTTTATATGCAGGTCATGTATATTTGCATCAAACAGAGAAGTTGTAGATAGTAACTAATAAAGAGTTGAAGGGTTTTATCTGGAAGGGGAAAGGGCAAGGGTCAAGTCAGGTAAGTTGGTCATTTCAATAGAAAAAGTGGTTTAGGTTTACCTGATTTGAATGGATGTTTTAGAGCTACACAGTCAAGGTTTATATACATAACACAAGCAGAAGCTATAATTCAAAGTGGACAGAGACGATGACGAAGCAAGGAAGAAATTCAAGAAATAAGGAGAGTGGGATTTTGGATGCAGATCCTTTAGAAAAATAACAAGTGGGGTGCCTCAGGGGTCAGTGCTGGAGAATCTCCTGTTTGGCATCCCCTTCTCTGAGGCTAAGGCTAACATCAAGGGCCTCTGGCTGACTAAATTCACAGATGACTGCAAAGTAGGAGTAGTCACTGAATCCCTCCAAGGCAGAAATATCCTCCAAAAAGGCCTAACACAGACTAATAACTGATGCCAGAGTCACAGCCAAAACTCAATGCCAAAACATGCATCACAGCATCATAGTATATTTTGGAAAGATGGCCACCCAAAAAAAAATGCTACAGTGATAGAACACCACTAAAAGTAGACTTTGTGATCAGGGATTTGGGAATACGCATAGACAGTGATTTTGCATTTGACTTTCATGTGTCTGCCTTAGTGAGGAAACCATTCTATGTTGTGCAACTTATAAACAGGGGTATGGCATCCAGATTCAAATATGTCATCCTTTCATTGTACTCTGCTCTTATAAGAACAATCACTGAGTACAATGCCCCCTTCAGTATGTACCTGGACAGACATATGCAACAACTGGAGTATCCACGACGGTTCATCACAAAAAGAATACATGGTGTTGACAAGTCCTTGGTGGACTACCTCAAAGCCTTGTCCTTATAGTCTGTCTCCACCAGGCTGCTGATAGGCACAATGGACTGGAAGGTCCACGAACGCATCTATGAGCACCAATATGCAATTAGCAAGGGCAAGATGGAGAATGCCTTAGAGAAACAATTTTCATGTTTGACAGGCCATTCATTTAAATATTCAGCAATCGATTGTGTTACACACAATAAAAGAGGTGGCCCTGTGAGTTTAAAGTTAGAAGAACTAGAATTGCTTTGGCAAATCAGGCTCGATGCCTATAAATACCCAGGCTTGAATGATGCTTGTTCGATTAAATGTGTCCTAAAGTTGAAAAGCTTGGGAAGATAATGCATTTTATGTAATGTATAAATTAAGGTGAACATTAGGGTAGTCCATTAAGAGCATTCCTATTGAGTTGATTTAACTCATAGCATATGATATATTATAATATAGTCATATAAGTTAGCTTTATTAAATGTTTATGTATGTTACTTGTATCTTAAGAGCACCCTTATATGAGCTCATTAAACTCATAGCATAAGATATATCATAATATAGTTACATAAGTTAGTTCTATAAAATGTTTATGCATGTTACTTTTGATTTAGAAAATTTGTAGTAGACTCAATGTTTGGATATGCTTGTTTGATACCCATGTACCATCATTTGGACATATAGGTTAACTCTATGTTATAGTTGTAATGTGTGAGCTGGTAGTTTAGTTAGCACTGTTTTGTGCCTACTATACTCTAAAGTCATATAAGATAAGCCATTACCCCTTCGATTTATGGGGAACCCTCTGGTTCTGTTTTATGTCATTCTATCTTATTTTAAATTCTTGATTGGCTTTATTCAGCCTAGTAGGTTTCTCTGATTATAGCGCTAATACTAAGAGTGCTGTTTAGAGTAGATGTATTCATTCACTAAGATAGCTCTAGCTTTTAAATTGATGTATCTGTTATTTCCGCTCATTGCTCTGATGGATGAGCATTTTCTTACGGAGTGATGTAGGTTTTGTTGTTGCTGTTGACTGATAAGTCTTAAGGTAACACAACACGCCCACTTGATTACGAGTGAGTTCTTTTGGGCAGAGCTCTAAGAAGAGAGGCCTACAGTCACGTCAACTTTGTGAAGGAGGGGTTGTATACATTTATTGCGCTGACTCCAGTTATCTCTGGAAATGTGAAAACTGGCTAAAAAAGAGCTATTTATATATAAAAAAAGAGCCACTATGAAGGTCCGTATACGCCATTCAGCTTAAAATGGGGCCGTTGGCAGTAAGACTAAATGGTAAGAATGTGCTGAATGTTATACCAATGTGATAGTTTGTTTGTATTTATAAAATTTCAACAAGAAGGTAACATTTTCCCCTTCTGTGACTGATGCATCCTTAAAATACCTATGTAAGGGATTTGTCTCCCTCTGCTTGATATGTTAACTCATAGGATTTATTTCAAGTAGTGATTCCATCCATACTTGATTTACTGTTGCCAGATTTATCTTGCATTTTTAAATGCCTAATCTAACAGGGTTTTTAAAATATGTGAATGTGAGATTAGATTTATCCGCCCACTGTTTGTTCTTGGGCATGTAATGGATGCTTGTAAAGGGCAGATAGGTGCTAACAATTATTGTGTTGATTAATGTGAGGGCTGTGCACTATCATTGGTGGTGTTGAAGCATGTGATTTTGCTATGCTATATTTTATTGAAATGTTTTTAGATGAAACTTTTTTAAGTCTGAGGAAGTTTGGCCAGGACGTCAAACGAAAATGTACATTGATTAAAAGCAACTAACACATCGGTTGGAGTTTGCCTGTGACTTTCTTGACAAGTTTGTTTTTTTAAGAAGTTTTAGTTTGTTTTTGTAAGTTGAATTCGTGTTACTTCTTAAACATATCTCATAGGTTCATAGGTTTACAAGAGGTTACTACACTAGCAGCTCTAGAGCCTTTACAAGCCTAGCCATGTTAATACCAAGTATCTCCATTTGTTCTGTTAGGGTAGTTCACAGAACAAATGAATGAACACGGCAAGTCTGTGAGTAACACTGGCTACCCCCTGTCCGTGAGGGATATGGGTGCCACTCCAGAGGTGAAATTGCAGTCTCCCATCTAGTTATCTAGGCTGCATTTGAATAGGGTCAGTGAGGAGCTCTGTTTTATGTGAATAGGAAGTCTATTTGACAGAAGCAGCAGTCTCTGGGAGACATAACTGTCTCTCCAGCATATTCTGTTAATGTCACAAGCAAGGCTGAGATCCCTAGAGGGAGTGACTCTTTTGCCATTTGACTTGCAGATGTGCAGCATTTGCATTAGGGCAGGGTTGGAGATTGCCCTATAGGGGAGGCACAAGTAACTTCTCAGCAGCCTATAAGATACAGACTAAAGTGACAGAGCTTTCAGCCTGTCCACACAGGTCATGTTTTGGAGTTCCTGTATTTTCTTAATGAGAAACCTCTGAGGTCTCTCCAGCTGCTGCAGGTATCTGGTGAGGTACATGCAAAAAGGTGCATTATGCTCTGTTAGTGGTCTGATGAGGGTCAAGTACAGTGGAGTTATAACATCCCTTGATCTGGATGCTATGCCCTTACTTATGAGGTGCGCTCCATAGAAGGCTTTCCTTACCACTGTGGAAACTAGGTGGTCGAAGTTCAGAGTGCTATCAACCTGTGTTCCTAAGTCACACACCACTGGGTTGAAACTCAGGGGAGTGCTGTCAATATTGTAATTATAGGGAATTCTGTTTTGCCAAAGCGAATAATAATGCATTGTTTTGCATTTAGTTTCAGACCATGGCTTTGGCACTAATCATTTGTTTGTGTTAGCCCTTCTTATAATATGTTGACACAGTTGGAGGACTCAATGATTGCTCCCAGTTTGCAATCATCCACGAACTTGGTGAGCAAAGGCCGTCTACTTTGGCCTAGACTTCTGAAAAATAGACACCAAACAGTAAGGGCCCCAGCACAGACTCCTGTGGTACTACACTGGTGATGGGTCTACTGGTGGAGATGGAGTAATCAATTTTGACAGTGTGTGTTCTGTTGGTGAGCCAATTGGCTACCCATCTGGTAACTTAAGGGTTAATCCCTATACTAGAGTGGGGGATTGTGTCAAAAGCCTTGGCAAGGTCGAGACAGGCTGTGTGCAATATCTTACCTTCATCCATGGCTTTAGTGACATTATCAAAGAAGTCTACCTGGTTTAATAAGCATAATCGACTGTTAATAAAGCCAAACTGGGCTGGGTCCAGCATTTGGATGTTGCCTATGTCCTTGTTGATAAGGGTGATGATAATCCTTTCTATGGCCTTGTAGATGAGGCTGGTTAGACTTATGGGTCTGCAGTTCCCAGGGTCAGTTAATGACCCCCCTTTGTGCAAGGGGATTACTGTTGCTGTTCTCCATTCTGAGGAACATAGCCAGTTCTCAAGCTATGATTAAAGGGAACACCAAGTGGGTCCACTAGGTCTTGTTTAGATTGTTTAGTAAACAACCTGGGATATTATCTGGTCCTACTGAGGCCATGTTTTTGGCCTTGCCGAGCGCAGAGATGACATGTCCTCTAGAGATATTAGGCAGAAGGCTGATGTCAGGTATGCTTTGGGATATGCTAGGTGGGGATAGGAGGGTGAAGTTTGCTCTGAATCTGTCAGCTAGCAGGTTGGCCAACATTTTCCAGTGTAGTATGAGTGATCCCATCTACAACCAGTTTGGCACATAGCTGGGCATTCCCTTTCAGACTTCGGACATAGCTAAAGAATGCCATATGATTATCCTTGGTTAGGGAAGTGATTTTAGTTGTGTAATTTGCTTTAGAAGACTTTACAAGATTTCTGATTTTCTTGTTTAGGCTTATGAGGGAACTCTTCTGCAGAGTGATATCCCTCTTGCTTTTGGCCTGCTTCTCTTCTTGGGATTGGTGCTAACATTTTGCTTCTGGTGAGAGAAGAAGCAAAGGAGAACTGTATCCCAATAGAGTAATGCTGTAGTGAGACCAGCATCAGTAGTAGCCAGGCTGTAGCCATTCATGCGACTCCCCTCTTTTCATCATTCTTGACAAACTAATTCTTTGTTTTCAGTAAGTATTGCTTGATTTGTTTTTAACTTCAGAATATCTGCCTAAATACTTCATCCTTAAATTTTTAGGGTCTACGTATTAGTTTCCCCTCTATTGTTTGGCAGTGCTCTGTACAGGTGCAGACACCTTGAGAAACATTTTTCCTATAAAAGCACAATTGAAATTTCTCCAATACCTAGTTGCACACAGGACAACCAGTTTGCAGTGACAAGCACTGTCCACATAGTTGCAAACCAGATACTCCTGACAGTAACTGATATTCTCACTCCAACTGTCTAATCAATAAAAAAGGGTCTTTTACCATAGTTATGAACTATGCTACTGACTCCCTTACCAGCTTGGTGGATATGGGCATCCTGAGGCAATGTAGAAATTGCTTCATGTTTACTGACAGCCAGTTAATTCTCAAACAAACTGATATGGTATGTGAGAGATGTGTTTACACAATGTCACTGGAGGCAAAGCTCTCACATAAAAGTACTCCTAATATCAATAAAGTTGTCAGTGGTACACACACTGCACCCATCACGCACAATTTAAAGCAGACACATTGACCCACATATGCTAGGGACTTACATGTGACCTTCTTAAACCACAAAGACCTCCTAGACAAAGTACACACAACAAATACCCTCAGCAGCTCCAAATGCATTCTTTCAAAACAACAACCACATCAATGCATAGAGCTGCACCTCATGGAGCCTCTACCTCTAAGCCCATAAGGCAAGCCAACACAGAATCCAACATTCTAGTCATTGGAGACTCCATCATGAGACACATTGATGCCCCTCTCACCAGGCTGAGTAAAGAGAAAGTTATGGTCAGTTGCTTATCAGGGGCTAGGATCTGCCACATTACACATGCACTCAGGTCATTGAACCACAATTACCAGTATGAGTCAGTCATAGTCCATGTGGGACTAAATGACCTGGGACATACCTCCTGAGACTATATGAAGAGAGACATCATGGAGCTCTCAGAATATGTGTCTCAGGCTGGTCTGAGCCTAGCATTGAGCAGCATTTTACCTTCTCCAAGGATGATGCTACAATATGAATAAAAGATGATTGACTTTAATAATTGGCTTAGTTTCTGGTGACATTCTAAGAGGGTACAATATTTGTCAGCATGGAAGGAGATGGTCAGTAGACCATGCTGCTTTGCCAGAGATGGTCTCCACCTATCCCCTCTAGGCTTTCGAATATTAGCTAAAACATTGTCTTCCCCCATAGTGCCTCTTTTAGGCAATGCCAAACTAAAAGTACTTCTGACATAGCAAATCAAAACCAAGAAAATCTAAAGGTATTAATGCTGAATGCTAGGAGTCTAAACAAAAAACTCCACTCCCTACAAGCTCTCTTTACCCTAGAAAATGCTGACGTCTGCGCAGTCACTGAGACATGGTTTAATGCTATGGAGAGCACACCAACAGTGCAAAGTTAGAATGCTTTCCACACATTTACGCCAGCTACTTCACAGGCAGGGACTAAAGGGAGAGGTGTCTCTATTTACATTAAAAATAAATATACTTTAAGGCTGGTCAAACAAGACAATGCACTCGAGCTGCTCCATGTTCAAATCACCACAGTTAAAATCCAATACCACTTCCTTCCAAGTTATAGGTTCCCCTGTATGACTCAGGAAACCCATATAATGTATTTAAACTTATCAGAAACACTAACCATCCAACCCAATACCATATTCATGGG
Source organism: Protopterus annectens (assembly GCF_019279795.1). Taxonomy (NCBI): domain Eukaryota; kingdom Metazoa; phylum Chordata; order Ceratodontiformes; family Protopteridae; genus Protopterus; species Protopterus annectens. Next base: position 1,316,595,498 of record NC_056726.1, on the reverse strand, counting down.
TGACTTTAATTACTCCACTATTAACTATGAATCCTATACAACACCAAAAGTACATGCACAGAGGTTCCTGGATTTTGTAAACACAAACTCCCCAACCAAAATAGTCAATACACCAACCAGTGGTACAACTGTACTGGATCTGGTCCTCATTAATATGGGAGAATGCTGCACACCCCCTACTGTAATGCCTTCCCTGGTAAGGTCAGACCACAAAATGGTCTCCTTTGAAGTAAAAATAAAACCTGGACCCACATCTAAACCTGGGATATTCAGAAACTATTCTAAGGCTAACCTCCTGCTATTAATTGAGAACCTGGCAAAATTTCAAGCCCCTATAAACCCTGAGAACACTGCTGCCTATGCAGAACTGTTCACAGAAATCCTGTACAGGCATGTTAATAGCTGCATAGAGGCAGTTGTACCTACCAGGAGGAAGTACAGAACTAACTCAAAAAAACAAGCCACCATGGTGGAATCACAAAATCAATCGGAGGTATAATGGTAGGAAGAAAAGCATGTAAAAAATTACGAGGTGCAGCACCCAGCAGGATAAAAGCACTCTCATCAAACTAAACAAACAACTCAGAGGACAAATAAAATCTAACAAAGCCAAATTTGAGGTAAATTTGGCCTTTTAGGCCAAGGACAGCCATAAAGCATTCTTTAGCTATGTCTGCAACCTCAAAGGCAATTCACAATTGTGTGCAGAGCTCATTGTAAATGGAGACACCTATACTGAGCCAGAAGATATAGCAAACCTCATGGCTGATAAATTCAGCTCCAACTTTACCCCTCTCTCCCTCTCAACCTTCTCTCAGTTAATATAATCAAATATAACTCCCCCGAGTATCACTAGGGAACAGGTCCTTAATGCTCTCTCTAAGACCAAGAACACTGCATCAGTGGGTCCAGACAATATCCCAAGATGCCTTCTAAATAGCATGAAACATGGCCTATCAGGGCCTTGGGAATTATTATTTAACTGTAGCCTCCAAACAGGTTTCATGGCTCATGAATGCAGAAAGGCAACAGTCATCCCTCTGCACAAAGGTGGGCCATCTCAGACCCATAAGCCTCACTAGTCTTATATGTAAATCCATGGAAAGAATTATCATGGAGATAATCAACAGAGATATAGCAATCCTCCAGACACTGGACCCAACCCAGTTTGGTTTCGTCAAGGGTAGATCATGCCTACACAACCTTGTGGACTTCTTTGAGAAGGTCACCAAAGCAATGGATGAGTGCAAAATCATTCACACTGCCTACCTTGACTTGGCCAAGGCATTTAACACAATACCCCAACTCAGGCATTGTTGAGAAACTCAAGAGGTTAGGTACAAACCCGTATGTCACCCGGTGGATAGCCAACTGGCTCACAGACAGAACCCAGGAAGTTAGAACTGGGGAGTTCACCTCTACAAAGAGGCTAGTCACAAGTGGAGTCCCTCAGGGATCAGTCCCTGGACAGCTCCTTTCTGGCATTTACTTCTCAGAAGTCAAGGCCAATATCAGTGGTCTCTGGCTGACTAAATTTTCAGATGATTGCAAATTAGGAGCTGTCATTGAATCTCACACTTACACAAATGTTCTCCAGGAGGGGCTGGCACAGAAAAACAAACTGGTGTCAGAGCCATGGACTAAAACCAAATGCGAAGAAATCCATGGTATTATCCTTTGGGAAGTCTTCCATCCCTGGTAACTATCATATTGACAACACACCCCTTAGAGTTGACCCAGTAGTCAGGGACTTAGGGACATATAGAGATAGTAATCTAGCCTTTGACCATCATGTGTCTACAGCAGTGAGGAAATTTTTCTGTGTTGCACAACTTATAAACAAAGGTATAGCATCTAAGTCCAAGTTCCTTTGGCATGTACCTAACCAGGCATATCCAACAACTGGAACATCCACAATGTATTCCTCACTAATAGAATACAGGGTGTAAGTAAAATGTCCTATGTAGACCACTTCAATGCCCTATCCCAGTATTCTGTCTCCTATAGGTTTTGAGGGGAGATCTATGCCTGGCATACAGGGCGTTGTGAGACCCCACTCTGATGAACATCCTGCATATCCACAAAACAAACAGCATCAGAATTACTTTTTCTAAAGACTTAAACCTTGCCTGTGACATAAATAGATCCTGCTGGAGAGATAGGTATATATCCCAGAGACTACCCCATCTATGGAACAGGCTCCCCATCCATGTGAAGCAGAGTTCTTCCCTAACCCAATTCAAGTGCAACTTGGACAATTGGATGGGAAACTGGAAATTCATCACTCGTTTGGCACCTATGTCTCTAATGGACACAGGAAACCAGTAAATGGCACATGCTTACACTTATCAAGGGTATCAGAACTTGTCAGAGATTTGGGGTGCATGGATATGCTTAAAAAGACCCTTGTGGGTATTAGCCTAGTAAATACTTAAGAACCTATGAACCTATGAACAGTTTCTTCTTCTTGTTATATAATATGCTTAAACTTGAAGTCCATCAAAGTGGCTTGTTTTTATGGGAAATCTCTTTTATTCCCACCATATTTTTAAGCTCCACTTTAATTTTATCTGACTCCTAGCTAATTTTCAGAAGAAATTTCTATCTTCTCTAACAGCTCCTGAATAATTTCCTCTACCCATTCCTTAAATTTCTCTCTTTTCAACAGATAGGTGAAAAAGTGCCAGTGTCTCATTTTTATTTCATTACCCTTTGTTTTGTTTTTATTTTAGTTATTGATCTGAAATAGTTATTGGATGCATATCACAACTTTCAGTTAAATGCACATGTTCCTGTGAAATTAAGTTTCATCTAGATTTGATCAGTTTTTGTATCTTGGGGAATGATATGTAGATTTACTCTGAACTCCTACTAAATTCACATCTATGCCAAATATTTTCTTCAAAAATCTACCCTATGTTTGTTATATTTTCCTTCTGGGCCCCTAGACACATCCTCACTTCTGAAAATCAAATTCCATTCCCCACCTATAAGTAATATTCCTTGCTGAAAACTGATTATTTCTCCCAGAATTTTCTTAAGCTCCATTACAGCAGTTTTAGGTGGCATTTAATTACATGCCAGTGTAATCCTTCTCCTTTTCCAGTAGCCCCTTAGTACTACAAATCTACCATTGTTAGATTTTTTTATCTTCTTTTATAACTGTTGGAGCTCTTCTTGTAATTAATATAAGTACTCCCCTTTTTCTTTGTCCCAGGTATTCCACTGAATAACCATCCTGAAAAACCTTTTATCAAATTCACATGTTCAGTTCTTTCCAAATGTGTCTCCTGTAACATAACTATTTGCACTCGACATTTTTTGATATAGTTCACTGCTCTCTTTTTCATATACATCTGTAAGACCATTGACATTTACAAATAATATAGAAAGTCAAAAGTAAAAAGCATGCAGAGAAATCCAAGAGCACAACTTAAAAAACATTTAAAACTTTCATTGTACAAGTAGGTAAGCGCTTTCACATCTCAAAGGATGCTTCATTAGACCATAAAAAATAGCACAAATACACTGATTAAATACACAATTTGAAACAAAGTAACAGCCAAAGCTATTTAAACAGGTCATGTGACTTCAGATGTGGTTTTAAAGGTACAGTCTCATTCATTCAGACCATAATAACCGTTATCTGCTTGAAGCAAAATAATTCCTCTCAGTTCACATTCCTCTGATTTATACTCTCTAAGATCAACTGCAGCACTAAAAAAGTAAAAGTACGACCAGAACCTTGACAGGAAATATGCTTGGCTAATGCATTATTCCTGTCTAATTTATGAATTTCACAAAGATGTTCACATATACATTCATGAAGGGAACAGTTGGTCTTGCCCACATAGAACAGGCTTGACACTTAGCTAAGTAAACTAAGTTCTTACTCATACAATCAGCATAAAAAGAAAAAGTATAAACCTTCCTTTTAGTAGGAAGAATAAAAATTCTCTCCTGGTCTATATATTGGATGAATAAAAAGTCTCTCTTGGTCTATATATTTACATACTCTGCAAGTTGTTCAGCTGTAGGTCCATGCACGTTGTGAACAGACACACAAAATATAATTAGCTTTATAGCATAAAAGGTGTTTCAAAGATTTCTGATTCTTGAAACAAAACCTGGGTGCACCCCCCAGCACTTCTTTAATTCTGTCATCTGCTGTTAGGATGTGCCAGTTGTTTTTCATGATTTCACAAACTTTGTTAACATTGGAAGAATATAAAACAGACACCCCTAGTTTGTCAGGACAGGAACTGTTAGAATTTTCAGATCTATCAGATACCTGTGGATCTGAGAAAAATGGTTTAGCTTTCCCATACCTACCTGTATTCTCATGGGCTAAAAATCTATTTATTTATGAGAGTACCCACTGTCAGAGAATTCTTTCTTCAGGTTACTTAAAGCACCTTTATAACTTTTGTCATCATTAAGTCTGGGCATTCTCATCCCTTGATAACATTCCTATATGTTTGTGTAGGGGGTTGCATAGTGTTCCTATGCAGGACATTATTCTGTCTGCATGTTTTCCTAAACAATCTAGTGGTCAGAGTAGAATCTGAACTTTTAATTATTTTAACATCTCCAAATTCACCTTCTATCTCTTAGAAACTCATAATGAATTTCAGGATGGGGGTCAGAGAATTCAAAAATTTTAGAAACTCTTGTAGACCCATGGTCAAACCTGTCCACAAGAGAAAAATATCCACAGAGCATTTGTAATAGTGAATATGGCTTGAAAACTGATTATCAATTAAAACCTGAGTGGTTTCCCACTGTACCATAACCATGTTGTCATAAGACTTGGCGCATGTGATGCCCGTCTCTACTCCTGCTTTCTGAATTTAGTATTCATCCTCAAAAAGAAAAACAATGTTCTCCAATAACATACAGATGCAACTACAGGGAATCTGGGTATTCTGCCAACCATTGCCACCTCTCTTGATTCAGAGCCACTCTCCTACTTTCTTTGACAGTCATGGCTAACGGCTGCATCCATCCATCCATCCATCCATCCATCCATCCATCCATCCATCCGTCTCTTAACTAGATGTCCTTATCTCCTCTTGTTTTCTTCCTGTCTCTCCAAAATGTGCTTTACCAAATCATCTCGTTTTCTGCCCATGACCAAGCCACAATAATCCGTTCTCCTTGACTTTCTCTGAAATCAAGACTATTTTGGCTTCTGCTGTAAAATGTCCTCATTTTTTCATCTGTCCAATAGTGTGTATCCTTTACCACCCATGATCTCAGGTACTTCATCTCTTTCAACTCAAGCTCCCTCAACTATTCTGCTGTTATTGTCTAGGTTTCTGTACCAAACAAAAGCACTGATCATCCCTCTGGTTTATGGCCTTACTTTTCAATTTCTTTGCCATTTTGTCCTTCATCTGTCACACTCTTTGTGGCAGTTGGTTGCAGCATCTTTGATTCTAGCTGTGACTTCTTTATTCAGACTTCCCTTCTCTTCAACCGCACCTCCCAGATACTTGAAATGTGTAAACTGTCTCACAATTCTTCCCTTCTATATTAGTTATCAGCTTCATCTGAATTCCATATTGATTTCCACTGACTAGGAAGGATGCAATATCGCTAATGAATTTTTATGCTCTGTATTGTACCAGGTGTACTTACTAATCATTTAGAATCTTAATGTTTATTACTCTAACTTGTCAATTGTCAATTCTGGTAACTATATGTTTGTAGCCATGTACTATGTTTATATAACTATGTTGTTATGATGTATGTTTATGTGGAGCTTTTCTCCCCGGCTCTCCACTGAAAAAGGGCCTCGGCCCAAATCGACTAACCCGGTCAAGAAATGTCAAATAAATAAATATAATAAATAAATATTCATTACCATGACCACTGTCATATCTGTACCCAGTTTCACCCCATGCTGGGTCCGTTTTGTTTTCCATTCCCCTATCATTTGCTGAAGTTCCTCCACGGAGTTTGTAATACCACACCATCTTCATACAGCAGCTTGGTTGATCTGTCCCATCTGACCTGTTTGTTGATGTATGCCATCACTAGTATGAATGTAAGTGTGTTCAACACTGAACCTCACTGATGTACACCCACTTTCTCTGGCAATTCCTCTTTCAGTCCAAATGGTTGTTTGTACTTATGTCACTGGGATCTTGTACATAGCCTGCACTAATTGTAACAATGCTGCTGGGAAAAATCATAGGACCTTGTTATATGCTTTCACCAAGTCTAGAAAAGTCCATTTGGACTCCTCCTTCATCTCCAACTTATTCTCCAGTATCTGTCTCACTGCAAGCATTAGGCCAGTTGTACTGCATTTTTTTGGTTGTGCAGCATCTTGATGTGAGTCAAAACTTCTCTTCTCACATCTTAGTTTCTACTACTCTGTATACTCATTTATCAGCTACCCGCTGCAGCACTTTCATGCAGTGTGGCAGGAGTTTGATACCTCTGTACTGCCCACAGTTGTGAATGTCCCCTTTTTACTTTTACACTGGCACTAGAATGCTTATTCCCCAGTCATCTGGGATATGCCCCTCTCTCCACACTGAGCTGAACATTCTCAGAGACATTTGTCCCCCAACACATCCAATATCTGTATCATGGCTGCCATGACTTCATCTAAGCTTGTTGCTTTTCCCTAACATCATTTTCTTTACTGCTCCTTATACTACATCCATGGTGGTTCCTCCTGTCTCTTTCATCATAGGCTGTGTATGTGGCAGTACAGCTATTGGGTTTTCTTCATTCACAAGCTTCTTGAAGTACTCCTTCCACCGGGCCTTGTCGTCCTCTGGACCGGTAAGCAGATTGCTATGGCGTCTGATGACTTTTTCTTCATCTTTCTGTCTTAGCCTTATAGACTGATAGAGCTTCTTAGTGTCATTTGTTGAGTCACTTTCCAGAAGCCTTGTTCTTTGTTATTATAAATACTCTCTTAGCATCTTTGTTAGTGAAACAGTATTCCTTTTTAATCTGGTCCTTCATTCCTGTCTTCCACACCTCCTGCACCTCTTCTTCCTAGACAGTTGCATTCTACCACCAGCTTTCCTTATGTATCTTATTTCCATACCTGACTCAACCACAGATCTCTTCCCTCATATTCTGTTCTTTCTGTCCTAGTATGAGCTTTCATTTACCCCATTTTCAAGACCAACTCATTGCGTCCAGTTTTATCTAACAGGTCCTGTATCTTCTGCTTGAAACGCTATCTCGCCCACACCATCAAAGCCCTGCTGTAAAACACAGGCTGAGATCATGAACTCTGTTATGTCTTCACAATGGATTCTGATTGCTAGGAGTCTGTCACTGATTCTGATTACAAACCTCAGTTTTCCACTGAGTCTTCCTCACTATAATAACAATACAATTTCTAATCTAGCCTCCCCCTAAATAGTATATTCTGCATCTCAGGCCAAGAGACTTTACTCTGCCATCCTTCCAACCTGTCTGCTAGATACATAGACTATCCAGTCATCTCCTTATCATAATGTCATCTACTTCTAATCCACATTCCCTCAGTGAGCTTTTATTTGCTGTAGCAATACTTAGTTCATGTTTGGCAAGTTGTGTGGGTTTACATCCAGCTTTCTCTCAACAGAGCTATCCCAGGTTACCCAATCTAGCAACTGAATACCAGCCAGCCAGTAGCTTACTGCCCAGGGCTACTGGACTTTTTATGCAGTGCATGGATGTATGACATTTCAATAAAATGTCATAACACCAAAGCCCAAATGCTCAAACTTAGATGTTCGAGCAACAAAACATCGAAAAAAAAAAGAAAACTTTTTTAGCAGGAGGCAATCTCCCTTACATTAGGAGATTGCACTCTCTACACCTTGCTAAATATATATAGAAATATATATATATATATATATATATATATATATATATATATATATATATATATATTGTTTGTTTGTTTTTTCGGCTTTTCCCGGTAAGGGGTCGCCACAGTGGAACTCTGGTCCGCTAATGATTGGCAGTAGATTTTTATGGTGCAGAGCTGCCAGCCCGACACCCATCCTTCAGCAAAGGCACGCCCATTCACACATGTCTTTCGGTGGCCACTCGACCGCGGGGAGGACATGTATATACATATATATATATATATATATATCTATATATATATATATATATATATATATATATATATATATATATGTATACCAACTCTAAGATCACGCAATAACCACCAGGTATGAAGGAACATAAGTGCCCAAAATATGAAAACCAAGAAACCAAAAGTTGGGCACCAGGAAGTCACAGAGTTGCAAAATTAAATAATTCCAACGCTTTATGTACCACACCAAATTAAACCTTATTAACGCTTAACTGTTATCACCACATTTTCATCTAGTACATAAGGATTTCCTCAGATATCTAACCATATTACCATCCTTCTTATATACCATTCTTCCTTTAAAAAAATTAAGAAATTATGTAATTAAGAATTTAAAAGCAGAGTCAATGAGAACATAAATAAATAATTACCAAATTACAAAGTTACAAACACCCTTCAACATAACTATATAACATGACATAAAACCCTCTTAAAAACAATGTAAGATCTATTTAGCAAACTATGAAATTAAAACTGTTATTTTTATTCAGTGATGCTCAATAAATATTATTAAAAAAATAAGAAAAGATGCCTCCAATAAATTACTTAAGAAAATTAATTACCTAAGAACAAACACATGCATCTGGAGTATTTCTCCCCGGGCCTCCGCTGAAAATTGGCTTCATTCCAAGTCGGACTTTCCCGGTTAACAAATGTTAAATAAATAAAATAAAAATAAATAAGAACAATACTTCTAAAATTAAACAACATTGCCACCTTGTGGCCAAATTCTGTCAATGTAAGTAAACACCCAGCAGTGTAAAGTTTGTATAGGTATAATAAACACAGGATCATAGACTCATAGGAGGTTACTAGTATACTAGCCCTGGGGCCCTTACAAGCCTAGCCAAGAGTTTACCCCCAAAAAAGAAACCTCAGTCAGCACCTATCACCCCTGTCAATGAGGGACAGAGATGGAACCCCTGGCACAAATGTTTCCCATCCACTCATTAAAGTTGCGCTTGAAGAGGGTCAGTGAGGTATCCTATTTGACATGTACAGGAAGTCTATTCCAGAGATGGGGCAGCCACTGGGAGACAAACCTGTCTTTCCAACAGGTTTTGTTGATGTCGCATATTAGATTTAGGCCTTTCGAGGGGGTAATCCACAAGGAGTTAGGCTTACGGATATAGAGCATTGGGTCCAATATTGCCTTGTAGGCGAGACACAAACCACCTCTGAGAAATCTGTATGATACCGAGCAGAGTGATAGTGATTTGAGCCTGTCTGTATAGGACAGGTGTTGGAGGCCATGGATTCTCTTTGTGAGCTATTTCGATGATTATTCCAGTTGGTGCAGGTGTTTGGAGAGGTACATACCAAACGGGCCATTATACTCAATTATTGGACTAATGAGGGAGAAGTACAGAGCGGTAATAACCTCCTTTTTCTGGATGCAATCCCTTTACTTATGAGATGAACCAAGTAAAATGCTTCTCTGACCACTGCCGCTACATGATGGTCGAATGCAAGATTGCTGTCAACCTGAGTACCCAGGTGTCTCACAACAGGTTGTGTGCTTAAGTGGTTGCCGTTGATGTGGTCATCAGTAGGGTCTATGTTTTTGCCGGATGGCATGATAATACATTATTTTGCATTTAACTTAAGGCTATGACTTTAGCACCAGTCATTTGTTGCTGTGAGACCCTCTTGCAGTATATTAGCATAATTTGGGGAGTCAATGACAGCACCCAACTTGCAGTCATCTGCAAATGTGATCAGCCACAGGCCATTTGTCTTTACCTGGACCTCTGAGAAGTAGATGACAAGCAGTAGGGGTCCCAGGACTGCTATTGAAGGTCGCAGCACCAATTCTGACCTTGTGGGTTCTATTGGTGAGCCAGTTGGCCACCCATCTGATGAGATAGGGATTTACACCACATTGTATTAGCTTTTCAATGATGCCTGAGTGGGGAATTGTGTCAAAGGCCTTGACCAAGTCAAAGTAAGCTGCATATACTGACTTTCCCTCATCCAGGGCCTTGGTGACAGTCTCATAGGTTCATAGGTAAGTACTAGGCTATCTGCCCAAGGGCATTTATAAGCCTAGCCAGAGTGTTGGCTTTCGCCACCCCCTTAGATTAGTTCCCTGTACCTCTGACCAGCAGAGACATTAGTTCCCTGCACCTCTGTCCAGCAGAGCCACTGCAGTGATCTCCGGGGTAAATTTTCTGGTTCCCATCCACCCGTCAAGGTTTCTCTTGAAGAGTGCTAGTGAAGGGCTCTGCCTAATGTATATTGGAATCTTGTTCCAAAGCATGGGGAGTCTCTGGGTCAGGAATCTATCCCTCCAGCACGTCCTATTTATCATTGTGGTAAGGTTTATATCCCTAGAGTGTGTGGCTCTCAGGGATTTGTTTTTTTTTAGGTGGAGCATATCCATCAATTCTGGGTTGGACATGGCCTTGTATGTCAAGCAGAGATCACCTCTGAGTAAGCAGTATGCAACCGAGTACAGCTGGAGTTTCTTTAGTCGGGCTGCATAGGTCATCTGTTTGAGGCCAGTAATCCTCTTGGTGAGGTACTTTTGGGTCTTTCCAGCAGTTGTCGGTGTCTTGTATGCTATATCCCAAATGGGGTGTTGTATTCTATAATAGGTCTAATAAGTGATGAGTAGAGAGGCACAATAACCTCCTTTGTTCTGGATGAGAACCCTTTTGAGATTAGGTGGGCCACATAGAAGGATTTTCTAACCACCTTGGCAATATGATTATCAAAGGAGAGATTGCTATCTACTTGGGTCCCCAGATCCCTTATTACTTTTTCTGTATTTAGAAGACTACCACCTATGTGGTAGTTCACGGGTACTTTGTTTTTTTCCAAAGGGGATGACTATGCACTTTTTGGCATTCAGCTTGAGGCCCTGATTTTGACACCAGGTATCAGTCTCAATGAGACTCTTCTGGAGAATGTCTGTATCAGCCGGAGAATCAATTATGGCCCCTAGTTTGCAGTCATCTGCAAACTTGGTCAGCCAAAGTCCTCCTGTGCTTGCCTGTACCTCCGAGAAGTATATACCGAACAGGAGGGGTCCTAGGACTGAGCCCTGGGGGACGCCACTTGTAACCGGTTTAGAGTCGGACCTAGAGTCTGCAACTCTCACCGTGTGGGTTCTGTCCATTAGCCAATTTACAACCTATCTCATGACGTAGGGGTTAATGTTCAGTTTGGTGAATTTGTCTATAATACCAGAATGGGGATGGTGTTGAAAGCCTTTGTGAGGTCTAGGTAGGCTGTGTGAACCTCCTTACTCTCATCTAATGCCTTGGTAACTGTCTCAAAGAAGTCCGCCAGGTTTAGGAGGCATTATCTGTCCTTAACAAAGCCAAACTGGGTGAGGTCCAAAGTTTGGAGGTTCCCAATGTCTCTGTTAATGAGTTTCATGATGATGTGCTCCATAACCTTGCAGACCAGGCTAGTCAGGCTTATAGGGCGATAGTTCCCGGGGTCCATTATGGCGCCACCTTTGTGGAGTGGGATAACTGCTGTGCACCACTCTGTGGGTACGTAGCCTGTAGAGAGACTGAGTTTGAACAGTGTGTTTAGGCGAGGGGTTAGTTCATTTTGGAGATCTTGTAAGACACAGCCTAGGACATTGTCCGGCCCACTGAGGCTGTGTTTTTGGCTTTGGATAGGGCTGTTTTAACCTGTGTGTCAGTGATTGCCGGGGCCTTCCATTCTTCTGGTATGGTTATGGGCCCTTTAGGGGGTGAGAGGGGTGTGATGTTTGCACTGAACCTGTCTGCCAAAATGTTGGCAATATCAGTCAGTTCAGTGTATTTTGTGCCATTCTGCACCAACTCAGAGCAGATCTGAGAATTTCCACTTAGGTTCTTGACATAGCTAAAGAACGCTTTGTGGTTATCTTTGGAGTCCTTGGCAATTTTTCTTTCGAAGCTAGCCTTGGATGATTTAATGAGGGATCATAGTTTCTTGCTGATACTGATCAGGGATGTCTTTCCTTCTAGGGATTTTGATCTTATCTGTACTAGTTTCCTCCTTCTATTGTAAAGCCTGTTTATGGCAGGGGTCCACCAGACTGGTTTCCTTTTCTTGGAGGAGTGAGTCTTGGTTTTACTTGGGATAGCACTATCCATGCATTCCTGCAGATGATCATAGAGTGCCTTTGTATAGGTTTCAGCAGCTTGGACAGAATTGTCCATTGGCATGGGGGCTGTGAACCTTTCCACCTCAGTCTTAAGCAACGTGAAGTTTGATTCTGAAAAGTTTTTCACGGTGGTTCATAGGTTCATAGTTTGGTACTAGGCTATTGGCCCTAGGGCCTATACAAGCCTAGCCATAACAATTCCCTGGATATTTCTTCCCACAATCTTTACTTCTCTGGACCTCTGTCTAGCAGGGTGACTGACACGATCCCCGGGGTGAATTTTCTATCTCCCATCCAATCATCAAGGTTCCTTTTGAAGAGGCTAAGGAGGTGCTCTGCTTGACATGTATGGGCAGTCTATTCCAGAGTATGGGGAGTCTCTGGGTCAGAAACCTATCCCTCCAGCATGTTTTGTTCATTGTGATGACAACGTTTAGATCCCTGGAGTGTGTGGCACTGAGGGATTGGGATTTCTTTAAGTGGAGCATGTCCAACAGCTCAGGGTGTGACATGGCCTTGTATGTTAAGCAGAGATCACCTCTGAGTAGACGATATGCCACAGAGTATAGCTGGAGTTTTTTTAGACGGTCAGAATATGGCATCTGCTTTAGACCTGTGATTCTTTTAGTGGGGCATTTCTGTGGCCTTTCCAGCTGTTGCAGATGTCTTGTGAGGTACATACCAAATGGGGCATTATACTCTATAATGGGTCTAATGAGGGATGAGTACAGTGGGACAATGACCTTTTTTCTGGATGAAAAGCCCTTAATGATGAGGTGTGCTACATAGAAGGATTTCCTGACTGTTGTGGTGATGTGGTTATGGAACGTGAGACCACTGTCCACCTGTGTCCCTAAGTCTCTCATCACACTTTCGATGTTTAGTGTACTGCCACCTATGTGGTAATTCATGGGTACATGTTTTTTTCCAAAGGAGATAACTATACATTTCTTGGAGCGGTCCCAGGACTGAACCCTGAGGTACTCCACTTGCCACTTGTCTGGAGCTGGATTTGGAGTCGGCTACTTTTACAGTCTGGGTTCTGTCAGTAAGCCAGTTGGCAACCCATAACATGATGTAGGGATTTATGCCCAGCTTAGTAAGTTTATCTATGATTCCAGAGTGGGGGATGGTGTCGAAGGCCTTGGCAAGGCCCAGATAGGCTGTGTGGACCGCCTTAACCTCATCCACAGCTCTGGAGACTGATTTGAAGAAGTCAATCAGGTTCAGGAGACAAGATCGGCCCTTCACAAACCCAAACTGGGTGGGGTCCAGTGTATGAAGGTTGCCAATGTCTTTGTTTATAAGTTCCATGATAATGCGTTCCATGCGCTTGCAGATCAGGCTCGTCAGACTGATGGGATTGTAGTTCCCGGGATCCAAGGTGGATTCCCCCTTGTGGAGTGGGATAACTGTAGCTGTGCGCCACTCAGTGGGCATGAAGCCTGAGGTGAGGCTATGATTAAACATGACACTTAGGTGAGGTGCAAGTTAATTTTGTAGTTCATGTAGTACACAGCCTGGGATGTCATCTGGTCCCAAGGATGCTGTATTCTTAGCTTTGGATAGTGCAGTTTCTACCTGTGTGGCCATGATTACCGGAATTTGGCAATCTTTTGGTATTGAGATGGGTCCTTTAGGGGTGAGTGGGGGATGAAGTTGACACTAAATCGTTCTGCCAGGATATTGGCAATATCCTTGGGATCAGTATATTTAATGCCATTCTATTGAAGCTCAGAGCAGATCTGAGCATTGCCATTTAGATTCTTGACATAACTATAGAATGCCTTGTGGTTGTCTTTGGAATCTTTGGCAATTTTATTTTCGTAACTAGCTTTTGAGGATTTTATGAGGGATCTCAGCTTCTTACTGAGGCTGGTGAGGGAGTTTTTTGCATCCTGGGATTTTCCTCTTTTCTGCAACAGTTTCTTCCTTCTGTTGTATAGTTTGTTTATAGCAGGGGACCACCAGATTGACTTTTTATTTTTGGAGGAGAGCATCTTGGTTCTATTTGGGATGGCACGATTCATGCACGAGTGGATGTGCTCGTACAGTGCCTTAGTGTAAGATTCTGCAGTCGAACTTTCAGATCCCGTCTGCATGGGTGTCATGAAGTTTGTCACTTCTGACTTCAGTAGCATGAAGTTGGCTTTGGAGAAGTTTTTTAAGGAGGTTTCCTTACTGGGGGGTGGGGGTGGGATGTAGATGTCAAGGGTGATTTGCTTATGGTCAGACCTGACCAATAAGGGGGTGACCAATGGTGTGGAGCATCTATCTCCCATGTTGGTAATGACCAGGTCGAGGATATTGGAGCCCCTAGTGGGACAATGGATTAGTTGAACCAGGGCGTTGGAATTTATGAATTCCAAGAACCGTTGGGAAAAGGAGTTGGTACCCGAGTAGTTTTCCCAGTTAATGGCAGGGTAGTTGAAATCACCCAGTATTAGGGTGTTTGGTTGTATCTTACTATTTTCCAGTATGTTTAGAAAGGTGTAGTGAGAATCTAGGGGCATGGTGGGGGATCTGTAGCAAGCTACAATTTGGATTGCAGTCTTACCTAGTGTTAGTTACACCTGGGGAATTTCAGATGCATTGTGTTGGGCAATTAGCCTGGAGGTGTGAATATCCTTGGTGAATATGGACACTCCTCCACCTTTAGTGTTTTGGTCTTAATTTTGTGGCCGAAAAGTGTGGTAAGAGTTGGTTTCCTTGACTGGGGTTGGGGCAGAATGTGAATATCCAGAGTGATTAGTCTATGGTCTGATTTAACCAGCGAGGGGTTGACGTCAGGTGTGGAACACCAGTCGCTTATGTTGGTGATGACCAGGTCCAATATGTTGTTCCATCTGGTGGGGGTGTTGACCAATTGATCCAGGACATTCGAGTTGATAAATTCTAGGAAGCATTGGGCAAGGGAGTTAGTACTTGAGTAGTTCTTCCAGTTAATGTTTGGGTAGTTGAAATCACCCAGTATTAGGGTGATTGGTAGGACCTTCATATTTCCCAGTGTCTCCAGAAATGCAGAATGGGGGTCCTGGGTCATGGTGGATGATCTGTAACAAGAAACAATTTGGATTGCAGCTTTGCCTGTTGTTAGTTGCACTTGGATGATCTCTGATCCATCGTACTGCGCCACTAACATGGAGGTGTGAGTATCCTTGATGAATATGGACACACCCCCGCCTTTTGTGTTTCAGTCGGGGTTCTGTGGCCGAAAGGTATGGTATGAGTTATAGCCTGGAAGTGCTCTCTGGAGCCTTAAACCATGTTTTTGTATTAGCACAGATTTCAATACTGAGTAGTGCCTCGATTGCGTGCATTTTGAGGTTTAGACTTCTGGCGTTGAGTAGCATTACCCTCAGTTTTTGGTTACTTCTGCTATTTACAGTGGTGGATTTGTCTTTTGAGCCTTGCCTATAAAAGGCACTATGGGGGTGGCAAGAGCCTTTGCCAGTATTCGAAAGCCTAAGGGTGATGGGTGCAAGCCATCTCTTGCGAAGCAACGTGACTTGTCGAACATGTCATCCCAGGCAGACAGATACTGGATCCTCTTTGAATGACACCAGAAACTTAGCCAATTGTTGAAGTTGATCATTTTTTTTTTATACTGTGGCATCATTCTTGGTGAGGGTAGGATGCTACTCAGGGTCAGGGTCATACCTGCCTGGGCTACATGATCAGAGAGCTCTTCCATGTCTCTTTTCATGTAGTCCAGGGAGGTATGTCTCAGGTCATTCACACCAACATGTACAATGACAGAGTTGTATTTATACTTGTTCTGGAGTGACCTAAGTGCTTGTGTTATGTGGCGGATCCTGGCGCCCAACAGGCAGCTAACTGTAACCTTCTCCTTGTCCAGCCTAGTTAGTGGGACATCAGTGTGCCTGACTATAGAGTCGCCTATCACTAGTGTGTTGGGTATGTTATTTTGCCTTAAGGGCTGTGATTGTGTGGCACACTGATTATGTAAAGTATGTGTTTCATGGTTTGTGATGGGTTGTGGAGGTTGCTTGGATGTCTGCTTTGGAGGTCTCTGTTGCTTTTGTAGATTTTTATTTAGAGCCTCCGGGTATGTTTTCGTGTATTTATGTGTGTTATTTGCCTGAGTTGGTTTGTTAGGTCTATGTGAGACTGGTGGTGTTTTGCAAGTATTACCCTTCTTCTCCTGACAGTCAGTTACAGTCTGGGGTTTAGAGAGCTTTGCCTCCAGTCTGGCTGTATAATTGCATCTCTTGCATATAATAGTGTTTGGTGGTAGGAGGAGAGGGTTGTCTGTGTACATGAGGCATTCTTAACATTGCCTCAAAATGCCCAGATTCACCATTTGGACTGGGAGTAGTCCAGAAACTGCCCTTTGGACATGCCTGAATAGGTAGAGTGAGCTGTTTTTCTGATTGACTGGTGTGGATGAATAGAGAGCCTTGTTCTTCTGGACAGTATAAGGGGGGGCTAGTGCTAGGGGTATTTAGTGCTTGTTATGAGTTTTAAGCAAGTGCTGGGCTGTAAAATGAATGGTTTGAGTGCTAAAGTTAAAGGTTTGTCTAGTTCCAATGGAAAAACTGAAGAGTAGACTTCGTGGAGTTGGGAATAGTTTAACCCTAGCTAACCGGCACTTCCCAGCAAGCAAAACCACGCAAATGCGTTTTTTTATATCAGAAAGATTAAAGAGATAGAAATTAGCTCAAAATAGCCAATAAAACTACAGTTTCTGGGCAGAAACCACTCCTCCAAGGACAGGTAGGCTGTTCAGAGCTCCTCACTCTCACTGGTGAACAAAGAAACTTCCTTTTTGCCCATGTAAGGTATGGCCAACACAGAAGCTTAAACATAGTCCAGGTATCAGCAGGTATCTGAAACTGGATTTTCTAGCTTAGTAAGGCAGGAAAATAGCAGGATTTTTTTGTTTTTTTCAAAAAAACAGTAGAAACAAATGCAAAAACACTTTTATTGTGCAGTAATGGCTGTCGCACTTGAGTGGGAAGCCAGTAACAGTTAAAAATACAACTTACAACAAAAAATGAATTTTAAAGTGCAAGCACAAATAAATGCAATTTCAGTGTAAAATGAGCGTTCCGAGAAGCAATAAATGCCAGAAAATGAGTGTTTAGGCAGAAATAGCGATAAGCAACAAGAAAAAACAAAACAAATGGTACTTAAACACTCCAAAGTCTCTCATTTTGTCTCTCTGGCTTTGTAGGTCTCTGCAGGACACCTGGGCAGGATCTGCTGAGTTTATACAAACACAAAAAACGTGCAAATGTGTTTTTTATATCAGAAAGATTAAAGAGAGAGAAATTATCCCAAAATGGCCAATAAAACTACAGTATCTGGGCAGAAACCACTCCTCCAAGGGCAGGTAGGCTGTTCAGAGCTCACCACTCTCACTGGTGAACAAAGAAATTTCCTTTTTGCCCAAGTAAGGTATGGCCAAACACAGGAGCTTAAACACAGTCCAGGTATCAGCAGGTATCTGAAACTGGACTTTTCTAGCTTAGTAAGGCAGGAAAATAGTAAGATTTTTTTTTTTTTTTTTCAAGAAAACAGTAGGAACAAATTAAAAAAACACTTTTTTAGTGCAGTAATGGCTGTTGCACTTGAGTAGCAAGCCAGTAACAGTTAAAAATACAATTTACAACAAAAAACGAATTTTAAAGTGCAGGCACAAATAAATGCAATTTCAGTGTAAAATGAGCATTCTGAGAAGCAATAAATGCCAGAAAATGAGTGTTTAGGTGGAAATTGCAATAAGCAGCAAGAAAAAACAAAAAAATGGTAATGGGGCGATAGTTTCCAGGGTCAGTAGTGGCACCACCTTTGTGCAAGGGGATGACAATGGCAGTTCTCCCTATGCTGAAATAAAGCCTGTACATAAGCTGTGGTTGAATAGGGTGCTCAATGGTGAAGCTAGTTCTTGCTCCAGATGGTGCAGAATACAGTCTCGGATACTATCAGGTCCCATGGAAGCTATGTTCTTTGCCTTGGATAAGGCCTTTAACACTTGATCTATGGAGATGTGAGGTGCAGGACAAGTATTAGGGATTGGGCCTTTGAGGGGGGGGGGTGGAATAGGGATGACATTTGCACCGAATCTATCTGCCAGCAGGTTTGCTAAGTCAACAGGATCAGTGTAATTGGTACCTTTAAGTACTAATTGGGAACAAACCTGGGTTTTTCCATGGTGGTTCCTGATGTAACCGAAGAAGGCCTTGTGGTTTTCCTTTGTTTTGGAGGCTAGTTTCAAATCATAATTGGCTTTGAAAGTTTTCACTAGTGATCTAATTTGCTTGTTGAGGCTGAGGTGGGAGTTCTTCCAATTTAGAATTTGTTTCTTTTTACCCTTGGATAAAAGTTTCTTCCTTTTGTTGTAAAACCTGTTGATAGAGGATGACCAGACAGATTTGTGTTTCCTTGAGAAGCAGGGTTTAGTTCTGTTGGGTATGGCTCAGTCGATGCAGTTATACAGGTGTTTTATACTGCACTGGTGTACTGTTTAGCTGAACTGTCTGCATTCTCTGAGGGGGACAGTGGTGTGAAGCTATTGATACCCTTCCTTAGGAGGTTGTAGTCATCTTTTGAGAAGTTTTTTAGCCTGGTTATGGCTGGGAGTGGGTTGGGTGGGATAGAACCTTTGAATAAGACAGACTGATGATCTGATCTCACCAGGGAAGAACATACTATGGGAGTGGTGCAGCGGTCACCCATGTTAGTGAGAAGCAAGTCCAGAATGTTGTCTCCCCTTGTGGGGGATGAGACAGGCTGGTCTAGTGCATTAGAAGTGATGAAGTCAAGGAATCATTTTGTGAGTGCATTAGTGCAGGAATAGTTCACTCAGTCTATGGTGGGGTAGTTGAAGTCTCCAAGGATCAGAGTGTTAAGGTGTAGCTTGATGGAGATAAGTAAGTCTAGGTAGGAGGAGTGAGTTTCATGAGTCATGGAGGGGAGTCAATAGCTGGCTATAACTTGGATGGGTGTCTTGACAACTGTCAGTTGCACCTAGAGAAATTCTAGTGCATCATGCTGGCAAACCAGTCTGGAGGTGTGCCTGTTATTAATGAAGATAGAGACTCCACAACCCTTAGTCCTCCTGACCTCATTTTGGGGTCAGAATGTGTGGAATGAGGTATAGCCTGGTAAGGCAGGGGTGCTCTCCGCAGCCCTGAGCCAAGTTTCAATAACCGCACATTGGCATCTTCCAGTGCGAGGAGAGCCTCTAGTGAGTGCATTTTCAGGTTAAGGCTCCTGGCATTCAGCAGCATGACCTTCAGTTTGCTTTCTGGCAGATCTTTTATGTTGGAAGATTTATCTTTGGGACATAGCCTAACAAAGGCACAATGGGGGAGGCAAGAGCCTTCGCCAGGATCCAGAATCCCAGGGTTGACAGGTGGAGGTCATTTCTGGCAAAGCATTGAGGCCTGTCAATCATGTCATCCCAGGCAGACAGATATTGGGATCCCCTTGGAAAGACACCAGAGACTAAGCCAATTGTTGAAGTCAATTATTTATTGATGGTATTGTGGTATCATTCTTAGTGAAGGTAGGATGCTGCTTAGAGCTAGGGTCATACCTGCCTGGAGCAGATACTCTGAGAGCTCAATCATGTCTCTCTTCACATAGTCCAGGGAGGTACATCTCAAGTCATTCACAATAACATGGACAATGACAGAGTCATACTTGCACCTGTTGTGGAGAGACTTAAGTGCATGCATGATGTGGTGGATCCTGGCACCTGACAGGCAACTGACTGTGACCTTCTCCTTTTTGAGCCTGGTGAGGGACACATCTGTGTGTCTCACAACTGAGTCGCCAATGACTAGTATGTTTGGTTCATTATTATGTCTTATGGGCTGCATTGGTTTATTGTTATGCCTTATGGACTGTGTTTGTGAGACACTGGTGCATTGTCTGCTGTGTGTGATGGATTTGGGAATGTGTGTGGAATGTTTGTGACTGTGTTTTGGAGGTCTCTGCTGTTTAGTTAAGTTTTTCTTGAGGATCTCTGCATAGATGGCTGTGTGTTGTGCTTGGCTGTGTGATGTGGGTGATGTGGTATTTGTTCTGACAATCTTCTCTTTGTCAGGAGTACTTACTGTGGCATGAGAGAGCATGGATTCCAGGTTACTGATGTAGATGTATTTCTCGGAAGTAGAAGAATGTGCTAGGAGAAGAGGGCTGTCAGTGAAGATTAGGCAGTTGCTGCACTGTCTCAGTATGCCCATGTCGACCAGGTTGGCAGGAGAAACTGATGGGAATTGTTTAGACATAGTGTTCTGAATACTTAGAAGGGTTTATGGAGAGAAGGTTTTGATACGGGTATGTCCACAAGAGTGTAGACCATAAAAACCTTCTCAAATGTAAAGTAACTGGCCTGAAGCACAAGTGCTAAAACCAAAACTAAGATCCTTAGAATAGCAGATAAATTTAATCAGGCTACTAACAAGCAGTAATAAATGCAGAAGAATAAAAGCACTTGAATACTTATTATTTAAATAACTTAACCACTCTGTCTTTAGTCTGTGCCAGCTTACTGCTAATTTCCATTTAAAGCCTTGCCAATCTTAATTTCAAAACAGGGGCCAGGGAGATACTCATTTAATTCTGGTGTTCTATGGGCTTCCAAGATCATTTGCCAATAGACTTCTCTATATTCTATTTTCATCTTCCATGGTCCCCCTTAGGGTCTTGCCCTACGGCTTCCAAGACAAAAAACGTAAAACTGGCTTGTGTACACTTCAAGGTGTGTTTATAAAGTGCATTCTTTCTATCTCTCTGTCTTGAATCTCATTTAGATGTTCATATATTCTTCTTTTCAATTTATGTACCATTTTCCCTATGTAAAATGCCTCACATTTTTTTACACAGAGGTATATAAATCACCCCCATACTATTACAATTGGAATTGGCCACTGCTTCAATATACCTATATCTTGCCATTATGTATACAGCTTCAGTATTCATTATGAAGGGGCACTGAGTGCAGGATTTATAAGTACCTGCCTTCTTAACCCCCCTTCCATTAGATTTATTGTTCTCTAAAAGTTCTTTAATATTCTTACCCTTATCTTCTCCAAGTCTGAATAACAAGCAACCCTGTTCCATTTGTTCATTATAACCTACCTAATAATATGTGCTTTACTGTTAAAATTCATCACATAAGATCCGTTGAAAGTATCATTCAATTCTTCTTTATTTTCATATTGGGCCAAATCATAACTCTCCCCTTGTTGTCTATCCTGTCCTTTTCCTAAAATAGGGCTGAATTTACCCTGTCTTTCTTTCTTAACTTCATTCATTACTTCTTCAATCAAGTTTATAGGATAGTTCCTTTCCAAAAGCATATCTTTAAGCTTAGTACACTCATTTAAAAAATCTTGATCTTTAGAGGTCATTCTCGATCCATGTATAACCTGCCCCTTTACAATACTTTTCTTCTTCTGCCTATAGGGGTCAGCACAACTAAAATAAGTAAGAATTAGAGAGAGTATCTTTCCTAAAAATTGTAAATTTGATCTCTTTTGTCTCTTCCATTTTGTGGATGTGACGTCTAAATAATTAATTTTATCTTTAGTTATACAATGACTGAATTTCAAAAAATCTGTAGTGTTGTTAATATATTAAAAAAATTCCATCAATTCTATCTCAGTACCTGTCCAGAAAATACATATATCATCTAAATATCTCTTATAAAAATTCCATTTCTTTGCATATATGGAATTAAATATGTATTTTTCTTCCCAAACTGACAACACTATGTTGATGTACGTCAGGGAACAATAGGCCCCCATCACAACACCATCCTCCTGTTTAAAAAGTTCCCCCTCAAAGTATATAAAATTGTTACCTAGCACTAACTTCATTAATTCAACACATAATCTAAATTCATCATTCCTAAATTTCTCTTCCCTATTAGTGCTTTTTCAAACCACTCCAGCCCAGTTTTATGAGGAATCACTGTAAATAAATCTTCAATGTCAATTGTAATGAATATTAAGTCTTTCCTATACAAATTATTTATTTTAGTTATTTTTATTTTATTTTACATTTGTTGACTGGGAATATGTTCAACTGAGCTGAGGTAGCCTTTTTTCAGCGGAGACTGGGGAAAAAGCTCCAGAAAACATCATCAATACAATAGTTAAAATTAACAGAAAAAAAAGTATTCACAAAAAAGGATGACAGTCAGCTATTTGACAGGAATTACCAACATTAATATTAAGGAGAAAAACAGTATTTACAAGTCAAACATTAATCAAGCATGTGGATAAAACATGTTTATACACTATAGTCTTAAAATATTAATACAATATGAGAATTTGTTATTTCTGGTAACAGTTTAGTGGTGAATATGTAAGGGGAGAAGAAGTTAAAGCTGAGGCTAAAATGAAATTCATGGCTTGAAAGAGAAAGGTTGGCAAGGCCATAGGAAGAGAAGTGATAAGAGGTATGAGAGTGAGGAAGATAATTGTTAAGGTTTGTGATCAATAGTGAAAATTGTTTAAGGATGGAGAGGCTGTTTATGGTGGGCGAGTACAGAGACAGGACCAGAGAGTTTATAAGTGCTCTTTGGCAGCTGCTTTGAATTGTTTTGGTTGATTTAGTAAATGAATTTATAGTGGAAGCTTGTTCCAAGCAATGGTAGGGTGATAGCTATATAGATTGCATCCATTATTAGTCCAAGGTTTATAAATAAGTAGTAGTTCTTGGTCAGAGCTGCGGAGTGATCTGGTTTGAGAATAGTCGGATATAAGGGTGGATATGTTAGGACAATAATATGGTTGCTATAGTATAGAGTGTATAATCTGGAGCTGAGAGAGAAGAAGCACGTTAGGAAGTTTCAGCTAGTTTAAGTGTTTAAGTGAGCTACAGTGGTTGGTTTATTATGTTATGTTAGGCAGATAATTAGCCTTAACATTCCTTAGAAAGTTCCAGGAGTTATTTAAAATATCAGTTTGTTTGGTCCATGCTTTCTTTAATTTTGAATCCAAAAATTTAGCTAGGGGGTAGGTTTTGGAACTATTCCCATCCCAAATATAGATGGTATAGTTGGTTTGTCCAGCCATAAATATTGAAAAGTCTTTTCATCAATCATCACCTCCTCCAAAAAATCTTTTAATGTAAAATAAATTTTTTGATAAGCAATATTAATCTCGTTTTTAGATACTCTCGAGTATTTGCTTTCATCATTCAATAGATCCATCATTTTCCCTGTATACAATATGGTATCCATTAATAAAATCCCACCCCCTTTATCTGATTTCATGATTTGCACATATTTATTACCTCTCAGTTCTTCCAATAAATCTCTAAGTTCTTTAAGGAGATTTGGGTAAACCCTATTCACCTGGATAGCCACTCTAAGTTGTCCTCTTTCCACCCGAGTTTCAAAATTTTTTTAACTGTAGAAGTAGGGAGGATTAAAAGTACTTTTCTTTCTAAGTAAAAACAGAATATATGAGAAGTCTATTGGCAACTGGTCTTTGAGGTCAATAGAAGGATTAAATGAGAATATCTCCCTGGGCCTCATTTTGAAATTAAGATTGGCAAGGTTTTAAATGGAAATTAGCAGTAAACTGGCACAGACTAAAGATTAAGTTGTTTAAATAATGATTTATTATACCTATGCTAACTTTTCACTGCTGGGTTTTTTACTTGCATTGACACTATTTGGCCACAAGATGACATTGTTGTTTATAGGTTCATAGGTTCATAGGTAGGTACTAGGCTATCTGCCCGAGGGCATTTATAAACCTAGCCAGAGTGTGTCGGCTTTCACCGCCCCATTGATTAATTAACTGATCCTCTCTCAAGCAGAGCCAATGAAGTGATCCCAGGGGTGTATTTTCTGTTACCCATCCACTCGTCAAGGTTTCTCTTAAAGAGTGTTAGTGAGGGGCTCTGGATGGAGAGCCTGTTTCATAGATGGGTAGTCTCTGGGATACATACCTATCTGTCCAGCAGCTTCTATTTATATCACAGGCAAGGTTTAAGTCTTTAGAATGGGTAATTATGGTGCTTTTTGTTTTTTGGATATGCAGGAGGTCCATCAGAGTGGGCTCTGAAAATGCCATGTATGCCAGGCATAGATCTCCCCTCAAAAGCCTGTAGGAGACAGAGTACAGGGATAGGGCCTTGAGGCGGTCTGCACAGGACATTTTACTTACACCCTGTATTCTTTTAGTGAGGAACCTCTGTGGACATTCCAATTATAGGATATGCCTGGTTAGGTACATACCAAAGGGGGCATTATACTCAATGAAAGGTCTGATGAATGCCGAATACAGTGGAACAATGACTTCCTTGGACTTAGATACCATACATTATTTTATAAGTTGCACAACATAGAATGATTTGCTCACCACTGTAGACTCATGATGGTCAAGGGCTAGATTACTATCTATGTATGTCTCTAAGTCCCTGACTACTGGGTCAACTCTAAGGGGGTATGTTGCCAGTATGATAGTTACTAGGGATAGATGACTTCCGAAAGGATACTATTATGCATTTCTTGGCATTTAGTTTTAGTCCATGGCACTGACATGAGTTATTTGTCTGTGTCAGCCCCTCCTGGAGAACATTTGTGTCAGTGTGAGATTCAATGACAGCTCCTAATTTTCAGTCATCTGCAAATGTAATCAGCCAGAGACCACTGACATTGGTCTTGACTTTTGAGAAGTAAATGCCAAAAAGGAGAGGTTCAAGAACTGATCCCTGAGAGAGTCCACTTGTGACTGGCCTCTTTGTAGAGGTGGTCTCCACAATTTTAACTTCCTGGGTCCTGTCTATGAGCTAGTTGGCTATCCACCGGGTGACATATGGGTTTGTACCTAAAGTCTTGAGTTTGTCAACAATGCCTGAGTGGGGTATTGTGTCAAATGCCTTGGCCAGGTCAAGGTAGGCAGTGTGAATGATTTTGCCCTCATCCATTGCTTTGGTGACCTTCTCAAAGAAGTCCACCAGGTTGAGTAGACATAATGCGCCCCTGACA
Organism: Protopterus annectens; assembly: GCF_019279795.1. Classification (NCBI taxonomy): domain Eukaryota; kingdom Metazoa; phylum Chordata; order Ceratodontiformes; family Protopteridae; genus Protopterus; species Protopterus annectens. The sequence goes on along the minus strand of NC_056726.1, from coordinate 1,316,570,289 downwards.
AAATCAAACTGGATTGGGTCCAGTGTCTGGAGGTTTAGTATATCTCTATTAATCATTATCTCTTGAGGGCTTACTAACAGGACAAAAGAAATTAGAATAGAGAAGTCTACCTCCACAAAATGCTAGTTACTAGTGGGGTGCCTCAGGGCTCAGTGCTGGAGAATCTTCTGCTTGGTATCTCCTTCTCTGAGATCAAGGCTAATGTCAAGGGCCTCTAGCTTATGAAGTTCACAAAGGACTGCAAAGTAGGAGTAGCCACTGAATCCCTCCAAGACACACATATCCTCCAAAAAGGTCTAACGTAGACAAATAACTGATGCCAAAGTCACAGTCTAAAGCTCAATTCCAAAACGTGCATCATAGCTTCATAGTATCTTTTATAAAGATGGCCACCCCATCAAACTACTATAGTGATAGTACACTCCTAAGAGTAGTCTTTGTAAGCAGGGATTTGGGAATGCATATAGACAGTGATTTAACATTTGACTTCCATGTGTCTGCTGTAGTCAGGAAATCATTCTATGGTACACAACCTATAAACAGGGTTATGGCATCTAGATCCAAACATGTCATCCTTGCATTGCACTCTGCTCTCATAAGACCAGTCACTGAGTATAATGTATAAGGCAGTATGTACTTGGCCAGAAATATGCAACAACTGGAGTGTCCACAAAGGTTGCTCACAAAAAGAATACATGGTGTAGAAAACATCTACAATGTGGACTATCTCAAAACATTGTTCTTACAGTCTGTCTCCACCAGGCTGCTGAGAAGTGACCTTTGCCTGGCCAAGAAAGCATCCTCTGATCCAGAAGTAACAGACTTCTTGCACTTTTATAAAGCAAAAGCAGCAGAAACGCCTAATCCAGGGACCTAACCCTTGTCTGCAACATAAAATAAGACATATTGGAGAGACAAGTAGGTGTCTCAGAGGCTGCTCCTTCTCTGGAGCAGTCTTCCCATCCATGTGAAGCAGAGTTCTTCCCTACATTTATTCAAGGAAAACTTGAATCAATGAATGTGGGAATGTGGTACCAGTAACTGTACCCCTGGTCTGGTACCTGACCTCTTTTGGAGAGAGGAAGCTTGTAAATACTTGACCACTCATTCCTAAGTCATTTGTACCCCCTCAACAAAACCTAGTAGATAAATACTTATCTAATATTATTGGGCAGCATAATAAAATGAAGAAGGTAGACCACCACCACGAACAATATAGATGCTTTAATTCATGAAAATCCAAAAAAGTAAGCGCTTTAGTGCCAATGCACGCTTCTTCAGACAAGTTTAAAACATTGCAGTGAATCATGCCTTTATATATCTTGTAACAGCAACTCTTAATCAATTAATCAATTAATTATACCATTAAGTTCTTAAAATCAAATCATTTGAAGCTGTATACTGTGAGCAGTAACCCGTAGTATTGAGTCAATAAAATGAGGGTATAAACACACATTAAACAACCATTTCATTAAACAAAATCACATTCCTCACTATTATCTCTCAATAAAGATATACAATATTTAAGTTAGGTCAACAAGATTCATCTACACATACATTAAAAATAAACTAAAATGTAGCGACTATATTAGATTCTCCCTATATTTCATTATATAGTCTGCTCAATATAGTTATATTTACCGTGTCAGTATAAAAACTAAATTTATGCCAGGCAGAGGAAATCTCCAAATGACTTGGTATCTAAAACGTATATATAATCTGACGAGAAAAGCCAGTCTACTGTTTGAGATTGCGATGAAATCTATTTATGTCTGTTGATAAAAACATGTATTATATCTAATGTAAATTCAATATTATTACCTATTAATTATATAAATACCAAAAGCTCAAGTGAGCTATAATATAAATGTAAATATAATATAAATATAAAAAATATAAAAATCATTATTGTATATATCAAATGAATACAATATATATATTAATTAACACAAAATATATGATATATAATATGCATGAAAACTTTAAGTAACAGTTACATATAAACTAGGAATATAGCAATATGATAAAAACCTATACTATGTGGAGTAAAAAGTATATATATATATGAATGCATTGCATCATGTTGTTCCAAATACTCATTTCCTATATATTGAATGTGGTGACATAGTGTGCAATAAATATAAATATACAAAAACCATTAAATAAAGCTGTATATAAAAACATAAGAATAAATTCATTGCCACTGATCCCAAAAATTGATTAGAGAAAGACAAAACATAGCTGCTAAGAAAACCTGCAGTATAAGGGAAATTTGGAGTAGATAAAGAGATATATATATAAAAAACCTATCATAGGATATTCATGGTAATATACAGTAGTATATTATTGGGCAGCATGTTTAGGCTTAAACAGGTTCTTTAGGGTCATTAGCCTGGAATTCTACTATCATACTCAGGACAAAGGAAAAAAAAAGAAAAAAAGTCCTCTTACAACTGCAGACCAAACCAAAGAGTGCTTACTCTTTAAACTGTAGTAAACACTTGCTACAACTGTAACAAGTGGTCTGCTTTAGCTCAACATCACACCCAAGATGACTGTTCCAGCCCTGACCACGATGCAGCCAATATCATCATTTAATTCTGCATGTTGGTATTCCATATACCACACTCCCAGAGTGAGGAAGCACTTCAGATCAGATGTAAAATACAGCACTGGTATTCAGAAACTCTACGCCTGTACTGCTGATCAAACCCTCTACCACCTTGCACCCAGGGCAAATTTCCCCATTACCCCACCCCAGCTACACCTCCCACAGAGAGCAGACCTGGATGAGATAGAATAAGTTACTTTTTAATAAAGAAAGGGTACATATGGAGAGGAAAGAAAGGTTACACATGTAAAGGAAACAAATGGAACATATGGAGAGGGAAACGTTTTAAAAGCAATGAATGATAAGATCGAAGAAGGTGTTTGAGATGAAGAATTATGCAAGGGACTTATAAAATTAAGAACGGTGAAAGGACAAGTGATAAAATAGGATACACACACACACACACACACACACACACACACACACACACACACACACACACACACACACACACACACACAGCTGCATACATGTATGGCTAGATATATACATATATATATATATATATATATATATATATATATATATATATATATATGTGTGTGTGTATGCACAAAACATGATGCACAGATTCCCATTTCAGGTGAAAGCAAGTAATAGCTATGAGAAATGCAAATTCAGGCACTCATTGATATTACACCAGTTTGTCCCTTTATCCAAAATGCTTGTTTAGTAATTAACATCTCTTGCCATTGTCCCTTATAAAATTCAAGTGCTTCTGAATGACACATATGCTTAACTGTGATCAATTGAAACAGGTCTGTTATTGTTTGAAGCTGCTGTTAGATAAAATAGATAGATAGGTAAAAAAATATTTCATAGTGTTGGAATTTGTGATATTTATAAATATATGTTATGTAGAAGATTCTGAGGGGGTCTCAGATCATAATCATTTTACTATGTGTTTGAGACAGATGATAATAAATTCACCTTGAGAGCAAAGTTATCTGTTTCATGTACTACTAGTTACAGAAAAAAGAAGGGCTAAGTGTTTTGTCAGCTTTCAAAGCCATAAAACACTTAGCGAGCGGTGTCAGAAAGGGAACAACATGCTCTCTAACATTACAGAAAGGCAGGGGCACAGTACTGTCTCCGACAGCAAGCAGAAACAAATGTTTTTATTCTGTCATTGTTGTTTGCTTGTCAGTACTGCACAGCATTATACCCCATCTTAACAAATAAAGATGGTGGTGCTTAACACTTGTTAAGACTGGGTCTCCCTCTATAAAAGGGGTCAACTGATTTGACTTTTTCTTGAATTCAGAGCATAATCATTGCACTCCATGCACTATTTCTATGCTAATGCTCGTGTGTGTGTGTGTGTGTGTGTGTGTGTGTGTGTGTGTGTGTGTGTGTGCATGTGTTTGTGTGCGTGTGCATAAATATATATATATATATATATATATATATATATATATATATATATGGGTTCACTATGAAATCTCGAAATACTGAAATCCCGAATTTCAGTATTTCGAAATTGCATAGCCGAAACCTTAAAATCCTGAAAACCCATAACCGCAAAACTTACACTACACATAGAACACATACATAAACATACACACAACTTCCCCCCACAAGCACACAGATAAACCTAGACCACATATAAGCCGGGGGGCAAGCCCTCCTGCAGCCTCCATGTGGGGGGCTTTGCCCCCACACCCCCCTACTTATATATACTAAGTCCGAGATCGCACAATCAGACACACAAAGGTAACACACCCACACATTTTACAGTCCCTCACATACACACACATCACAGTCAGAACACACATTGACATACACTAAAGCCCCTAACCAACACACTTACACATACATACATAACCGAACTAACACCTAACCATTCACACACTGCAACACCAGAAGCGCTAATTCAAAATCTCCGTACTTCGCTTCTGGTGTTTGGGGATTTCAAGGCTTCGGTGTTATAATTTCGAAATACTGAAATTCGGGATTTCAGTATTTCGAAATTATGAACGGAACCCATATATATATATATATATATATATATATATATATATATATATATATATATATATATATATATATATATATATATATATATATATGTGTGTGTTTATATATGTATACAAATGCAGAATATAGTGTGTGTGCATGTGTGTGTGTGTGTGTGTGTGTGTGTGTGTGTGTGTGTGTGTGTGTGCGCGCACTCATGCATCTATGTGTAGAGAGAAAGGTGTATGCTGTTTACTGTATCACTTAATGCTTTTTTTTCTTAGAAAGTTTGCCATGTAGTCACATTTGTGTTATTGTCACTGTCTGTTATATTCTACTATTTGACTAGCATGTGTTTTGTATGAAAACGGACATCAGTACTCCACACACTTGCTGCTTACAAAACTAAATAACTAAAAATGTAAATCCATAAAGACACTGATGTGAGAAATGGCACAGAGCAGTTACCTCAGTAGCAGCACAGTATGTGTTCCTGTGAAAATGTTTGTACCCTCCCACTTTATATTATGAGGTCACTCTAGCATAGTCCTGTGAAAATGTTTGTACCCTTCCACAGTTCTCAACCAACCATCTCCAAAATGTGAAACATTACACTCGCAATGTCGAGCAAATGGTCAAAATCTGGAACATTTACTAACAATATTAATTAGGAAGCCCACATTATAGTTAGAAATTGCTAAACCACACTTAAAAAAGTTTTTTTTAATGTATTATTTACTATGAATATATGTAAAAATTCTTAACAACGAATGCATAATAAAGCATTTAAGTGTAGAATTGCTTAGTACATGATACCCAAAATGAGAAACATTCCTCATAATGAGGTGCAGTTTTGAGGTATGCTTGCTAGAACACTGTAACACACACATTATCACATAAGTTGTAGTTTGATAATTGTCTTTATTATAGCCATTTTCTACCTGTGTCTGGACAACTTCAAAACTAATGTAATTTGTTATCATGTGAAATCTTTCCTTCTTGGAAATCAAGTACCAGGTTTATGGTATGGGCATTGGTCTGACTTATGAATTGATGACCATAGCATTAGGCTTGCAAGGTATGAGCATGCATCTTTGTTGGTGAGGTGCCAAACATGGCCAGCAAGTGACCCTACAAACACCAGGCTGATATCTAATAGAGAGTGGCAGTAAGTTCCGGAACATTCACAGGTTCATAGGTTGATCTTCCCAAGGCCCATTTTAAGTCTAACCAAGCTCACTCCCAAACTTATCAAAATATTGCTCATATGTGTCAATACGTCAATGAATTTTTGCAGTTATGATGTAGGCTTGTAGACATCAAGCATTCAGTGGCTGCCTTGTCCACTATGGACATGCATTGAATGTGCTGGCATGCTTTGAATGTTGACCGCTTTAAAACTGTAGCATATGGAATGGGACAGCATTAAGGGGTACTAGTTTATACTTGAGGATGGATGCTAGAATTTGGTAGCTGCTCTTATTTAAAATTTAGGCATTAATGACCATATTAGAAGGCTGTTTGATACACTGGAATGCATTTTACAGTTTTCAAAGTAGCTTATCAGCATTCCAGTTTAGGAGCTGCTTAATTGAAACTATTTTCTTGAATTCTGCAGTTTGTATTTCTAGGTAAATTAAAGTTACCTTTTTTTGCAGTACAAGTTCTAGAACTTTGTTGACCAGATGGTCTAACACTTCTCTCCTGTAATTCCATATTTTCTGGTTAAAATTCTTCTATCTAGGGGTGTTCTCTGGTGAAGAGGGGTAACACCCTAACTTTGACCCGGATGTACTGGTATCAGTTGGTGACACAGTCACTCTAGGAATGGGCAGGGCACAGTTGAAAGAAGACACCAACACTAACTCATCCATCCTGGGGGATGGGAGAGTGCCCAGTCTGCTACACTGCCAGCTTCCCAGTAGAGGCTCAGAGGCACACAAGGTAGCCATGATGGCTGTGTATGCGCACACCTCAACAAGATCATTATGTGCAGGAGCTGATATCCGCAGGAGCCTGGGGTGTCACATTGCCAGCATGGTGAGGTACTACTCTCAGACTACTGTTAGGGTAGGGTAATCTTGACTGAGCAGATAAACCCTGATGGTTGCTTGGATGATGGTCTCCCATGACCAGCTGTTGCTATGGCATCAATGGACAGGGCAGATTACGAGAGGGCTGTTAATTCATAGGCAGCAGGTATAAAAACATAAAAAAATTATTTATTTTCTAATAGTTCGATATCATTGTTATTAATTTGTTTAAGGTTTTATCAGAATGTGTACTGAATGAAAGGGTGGGATTTAACTGAAGGCCGAAGTATTTACATTTCTTAACAGCTTCTTTTGTGTCATACGATAGTAAAGCAGTTACCCGTGGTGTTATATTTTCTGAGATTCTCAGAGACACTTCAGTGACCGTGGCTTTGGTGTTTGCAGAGTTTATTGTCCAGTTTATTTGCAGCTGCCTACTGAGTGATTGTACCGCAGGACATTTGTAATGCTTTCTGCCAAGTGAGTAGTATGCAGCTGAGGGAGGACTACAGAAGCATTTTTTTATTGACATTACAGATGGAAATTATATTTATTAGCACTGTAGTAGGAATATTGTAATATGACTCCTTAAATATATGACTAGAATGATGACATTCCATATTTCTTTAAGGGGGAATCCCAAATGGGTTATTGGTAGCACAGACAGCTGGCTTGCCTCAATGCCACTCAGGTAGCATTAGTTTTGAAAACTGATTTCCAGTTATGGATATCTAGAAAGGTTCCACAGAAAGATGTGTCATCACCATCATCATCATCAACCCCCCTTTTCCATTCTCCACATGGGGTCAGGGTGTTGTGTCAACTGTCACTTCCTCTGTTGATTCAATACCACGCTCTTACCTTCTTTAACAGTCATGCCTGACTGTCTCAGATCTTCTTTCACACAATCCATGCTTCCCTTTGCTGGATGTCCTCATTTATCTTGTCTTATTCCTGTTTCTCCCAAATTGTCTTCACCAAATCTTCATTTGTTTTCTTTCATGTGTCCAAACCATTGTAATCTATTCTGTTTGACATTCTCTACAATTGAACTTACATTGTCTTCTGTTCTGATGTCTTCATTTATTTATCTGCTCCACAGTTTGCATCCCACCACCCATCTTAGGCACTTCACCTCCAACATCTTTAGCTTCCTCAACTGCTCTGCCTTCATTGCCCAGGTTTCTGGACCATACTTTGTGCCATTTGGTTGCAGCCCCTCTAATTTTAGCTTTGACCTCCTCATTCAGACTTCCTTCTCATCCACCAGCCCACCCAAATAGTTGCACACCTTGTTGCTGGTTGTGACATACTAATGTCAGAAGGACTGTATACTGAAAGGCATAATAATGTGACAAGACTGTTGCACTGGAGATTGTGCAAACATTATGGTATTCGAGTGGCTGAAAAACACTGGAAACATGAGCCACAAAGCATCATAGAAAATGATGAAGTTTATATCACATGGGATCACCCATTACCAACAGTTCAAAAGACAGATGCTAGAAAACCTGATATAGTGGTCCATGAAAAGAAGACAAAAGTAACATTGATCAATGAAATCGCCACACCCAGTGACTACAGTGTGCTGCATACAGAGAGACACCAAGTCATAAAATGTCAGGATTTTCCAGCAGAAATTTGCTTATTCATGCTCAGCACTTGTTCAGAAATTGTTGTAAGCACTAAATAAGCTACAAATTACTACAGCACTCAACCTTCCTCATTACCTAGAGGAAAACAGTTTTGTACTTACTTTTCTCACTTGCTTAGAGAAAAACAGCTCTTGTACTCACTTTCCTCACTTATCTAGAGGAAAATATTTTTTTATTCAGGCATGTCCAAGGGTCATCTCCCAGTGTTCTCTCCTGTCTATCTGATGAATCTGGGTATCTTGGGGCAATGTAGCAATTGTCTCTGTACACAGATAACCCTCTCCTCCTACCACTCAACACTACAACCTGTGAGAGATGCACTTATCTAGCCAAACTGGAGGTAAAGCTCTCTCCAAACAAGACTGAACTTGACAGTCAAGAGGAGAAGGTAAACACTTGCACCACACCACACTCATCACATAGTCCCACTAAACCTACACCACCAAAATCCACACATAAAAACACAAAAACATTCACAGAGGCTCTCAGTAATAATCTGCTCAAGCAACAGAGACCTCCAAAGCAGAAATGCAAGCAACCTCTCCCCACCAACACAACCCAAATGACACATAGCCTGCAGACTCCGTGTGCCACTCAACCACAGCCCATAAGGCAAAACAACGTACTCAACACACTAGTTATAGGTGACTCTATAGTCAGGCATACTGATGTCACACTCACCAGGCTAAACAAGGAGAAGGTTACTGTCAGCTGCCTGTCGGGTGCCAGGATCCGCCACATAACCCATGCACTCAGATCACTCCACAACAAGTACAAATATAACTCTGTGATTGTCCATATTGGTGTGAACGACCTGAGATGTACCTCCCTGGACTACGTGAAAAGAGACATGGAAGAGCACTCCGATCTTGTAGCCCAGGCAGGTATGACCCTAGCCCTGAGTAGCATCCTGCCATCGCCCAGAATGATACCACAGTACAAGGACAAAATGATTGAATTCAACAATTGGCTAAGCTTCTGGTGTCATTCTAAGGGGATCCAGTATCTGTCTGCCTGGGACGACATGGTCGACAGACAACAATGCATTGCCAGAGATGGCCTGCACCTGTCACCCCTGGGATTCTGGATACTGGCAAAGGCTCTTGCCACTCGTATAGTGCCTTTTTTAGGCAAAGTTCAAATGACAAATTCACCACCATAACAGGAACAGGCAAGCAAAAACTGAGGGTAATGCTACTCAATGCTAGAAGTCTAAATCTCAAAATGCACTCACTTGAGGCACTCCTTAAAATGGAGAACATCGATATCTGTGCAGTGACTGAGACCTGGTTCAAGGCTCCAGAGAGCACCCCTGCACTACCAGGCTATAACTCATACCACACTTTTCGGTCATGTAACCTGGACCGAAACACCAAAGGTGGGGGGGTGTCCATATTCATTAAGGATATCCACACCTCCAGGCTAGTTGCTCAGCATAATGCATCTGAGGTTATCCAAGTGCAACTAACTCTTGGCAAAACTGCAATCCAAATTGTAGCTTGCTACAGATCCTCCACCATGCCCCAGGATTCCCACTCCTCTTTTCTTGATATACTAGAAAATATTAGGGTTCAACCAGACACCCTAATATTGGGCGATTTCAACTACCCCACCATTAACTGGGAAAATTACTCATGTACCAACTTCTTTGCTCAGTGCTTTCTGGAGTTCATAAATTCCATTGCCCTGGATCAACTTATCCACACCCCCACCAGGGGCTACAATATCCTAGACCTAGTCATTACCAACATGAGTGACTGGTGTTCCACACCTGAAGTCAACTCCTCGTTGGTCAGATCTGACCATAAACTAATCACCCTAGATATCCACATCCTGCCCCCACCTCCCACCCCCCATTAAGGAAACCACGGTAAAAAATTTCTCCAAAGCCAACTTCATGCTCCCATGAGTGGAAGAGCTCCCTGGTCAGCCTCAGTAAGAAGCTGAGGTCCCTTATAAGATCCTCCAAAGCTAGGTATGAAAACAAAATCACCACTGATTCTAAGGACAACCACAAAGCATTCTATAGCTATGTTAAGAATTTCAATGGCAACACCCAGATCTGCTCTGAGTTACAGCACAATGGCAAAAAAATTACAGAACCAACTTATATTGCCAACATCCTGGCAGATAGGTTCAGTGCTAACTTTACCGCCCTCTCACCCCCTAAAGGGCCTATATCTATACAGGAAGAATGCAGAGTCCCTGTAATCACAACTACACAGGTAAAAGCAGCACTCTCTAAAGCCAAAAACACAGCATCCATGGGACCAGACAACATTCCACGCTGCGTTTTACATGAACTTCAGAACAAACTGGCTCCTCACCTAAGCACCATGTTCAATCATAGCCTCACATGGGGCTTTGTGGCCAATGAATGGTGCACAGTAACAGTTATCCCACTCCACAAAGGGGGAGACACCACTAATTCTGGGAACTATCGCCCTATTAGCCTGACCAGCCTGGTCTACAAGGCCATGGAACATATCGTCATGGAATTCGTAAACAAAGACATGGGTAACCTCCAAACTCTGGACCCCACCCAATTCAGGTTTATGAAAGGCAGATCATGCCTCCTGAACCTGGTCAACTTATTTGAGGCAGTCACCAAAGCCATAGATGAGGGTAAGGTGGTTCATACAGCCTATCTTGACCTCGCCAAGGCTTTCAACACCATCCCCCATTCTGGAATTATAGCTAAACTCACTAAACTATGTATAAATCCCTATGTCACAAGATGGGTTGCCAACTGGCTCACTGACAGAACCCACACTGCAAAAGTTGCAGACTCCAAATCTGACTTCAAACCAGTGACAAGTGGAGTACCACAGGGTTCAGTCCTGGGACCTCTCCTGTTTGGTATCTACTTCTCTGAAGTATAGGCTAACACAGAAGGCCTCTGGCTAATGAAGTTCGCAGATGACTGCAAACTAGGAGCTATAGTCGAGTCCCCAAATGATGTGGACATCCTACAGAAGGGCCTCACTAAGACAGATGCCTGGTGTCAGAGCCATGGCCTCAAGCTCAATGCCAAAAAGTGCATTGTCATTCCCTTTGGTAAAAACTCTGTAGCCATGAACTACCACATAGGCGGCAGTCTTCTTAATGCCGAATGTGTGATAACAGACCTTGGGACCCAGGTGGACAGTAGTCTCTCCTTTGATAATCACATTGCCACAGTAGTCAGGAAATCCTTCTACATGGCACACCTCATCACAAAAGGGTTCTCATCCAGGAAAAAAGAGGTCATTGTTCCCTCTCTACTCGACACTCATTAGACCCATTATAGAGTACAACGTCCCTTTTGGAATGTACCTCACAAGACATCTGCAGCTGCTGGAAAGGCCACAGAAGTACCTCACAAAGAGGATTACTGGCCTCAAACAGATGCCCTACACAGACTGTCTCAAAAACCCCCAACTTTACTCTGTAGCATATCACCTACTCCAGGGTGATTTCTGCCTAACATATAACGCTATGTCAAACCCAGAGCTGTTGGACATGCTATACCTAAAGAAATCCCAAGCCCTCCGAGCTACACGTTCTAAGCACCTAAACCTTGACACCACAATAAACAGGACATGCTGGAGGGATAGTATCCTGTCCCAGAGACTTCCCATACTCTGGAACAAGCTACCCATATATGTCAAGCAAAGTTCCTCATTAACACTCTTCAAGAAAAATCTTGATGACTGGATGGGAAATAGGAAATGCACCCCAGGGATCACTTTTGTGGCTGTGCTCAACAGAGGCACAGGAAATGAACTTTCTTGGGTTGGTGTAAGCCAGGGAACTTTGTTGGCTAGGCTTACTTAGGTCCTTGGGCCGATAGCCTAGTACCTACCTATGAACTTATGAGAGCAATGTGGAAGAAAGATACCCAGACAGTTCCAATAGTAGTAGGAGCAACGGGTCTTATAAAAAAGAATCTACAATTGTGCAAGAATTGATAATACTGTACTGTACCATAATTAACTAGCAACACTGTATGCAATGAGACTGAGAAACAAAAGTCTTTATCTGTTAATTACCCAAGCTTGTGCTGAACAGGTGCCAGTCTCTCCTTTATGGTCCAAGTTTTGTGCGCTTTTCAGAATGAATTTTCCAAACACTGTAGTTTATTTAATAAGGCTTTATTAGATGTTCACAATATCCATATACTGTCTTCATTAACAGTACTGATAAACAATTAGTGTTTAAAGTTACTGCACGTCATATTCTGATTGTCCTGAACAATGTAAACTAACATAGTCTTTAGATGACCTGCCTTCTGTACTCAGGCTTGAGTGTCTGTCATCTTCAATGAAGTAACAAGTCGAACAAACTTACTAACCTTAACTGAACTACTATGCCGAACACGACATATTATATTGCATCAGTCCAGTTGTTGTTGTAGTTGTGTCTTCCCGGTTAGGAGTCGCCACAGCAAAACTCCAGTCCGCTAATGATTGGCAGTAGATTTTTACGTACCGAGTTGCCGGCTCTGACGCACAACCTTCAACGAAGGTACGCCTATTCATGCATGTCTCCACACAGAAGACATTCTAGCTGAGAATCGAACAGGACGTCTTACTGTGAGGCGACAATGGTACCTCATCACCACCACCGCAGTCCAGTAATTTTTCTTATTTACTTTTTCTAACTTTGGTCTCATGTTTTTTCTCATATGTGCAACATTCCATTAAGGAACATTCTGTAGCTAGCAAGATTGTATCTTTCCCTTGAGAAAAGAGCATTCTGTCTGCACACTTTATGCTTATCTTTCCTTTCTAATAAACTGTCTCTCATGCTTGACCAGCAAGGTTATTTTCCTTTCTGCTTGACTGTCTTTTATGCATAAATGAAACACAATTTATTTTACCCTTTAGCCTGTCTAATGTCTAATAACTACTTTAAAATGGAAGTCCCTAATCTAACAAATTGTATTTAGATATGTTACCAATCCATGTAACCCCGTACGAATTGCAGGAGTCATTACTGGGCACAGTGTTGGTGCTATGAAGAGCACTTTTGGCTGACATCAACGATTCAAATAATACTAATTTCATGAACTTTAATAGTACTTTGACTTAGGAATGGGGTTCATTCCTGTCATGATATTGGAAACCCAAAAGATTTGGAGAAATTTAAAAAGACAATCTGTTACTGTACACACCACATGCCACAGAACACACCAGCGCTGCTCTCCGACAGCTCAGCTGGCTAGAACTTCCTAACCTATTGTTACTAAAACAACTTTCACTTGTCCATAAAATCATATTCAACCCTACCAACTGCCCATCTCTATCAAACCTAGATCAGCCAAACACAATTTGTAGACTCCTCAGGTCATCCAACAAACTAATGCTAAAAGTAACCCAGTCTCACAACTATCACAGAGACTCCCTCTACTCCCGTAAAATAGCCAAAGATTAGAACACCCTTCCTCAACAGATAACTAAAAACCCCAAACTGTCTACATTTAAAACTACCCTGAAAGACTATTTAAATTATTGTATTGCTCCCAACTAATATTCTTCCCACTCATCTCACACATGTTAGCCCAAATAGTGCTTATCCCACATAGGGCTGTCCCACAATCTGTCTTATCTTTATTAATCTTTGTTCCTTCATATGACCTAACTTGTAAGAACTACATGACTAATTTTAGTCTTTCAGAAGTGACTCACCTTGTAAAGCTACATGACTTATGTACCTCATATATATTGTAAAAAAAATAGTATTCCTGTATGCCTGAAGCATGTGTTTATATTGGATTCTGTTATTATATTTTGCTATAATATTTTTGTTAAAACTCATTTACATATTGTTAACAATGTACTACTTAACTAAGTTTGCTGCTTGTACCTTAATAATATTCTTTTTGTTGTGGAGCTTTTCTCCCTGGGTCTCCGCTGAAAATGGGGTTTTTCAACTCAGTCAGACACTACCTGGTTAACAAATATAAATAAATATATAAATAAATATTAATCTCTTCTATTATTTTCTCTTCTATCTCAGATTTTTCTGTCTTAATAGCAGTATTATCTACACTAATTAAAAACAGAAGATAAAAGAATGTATTTCAACATTTGTTTTTTTCTTTCACTGTTATGATGTCAAAAGGCAGACTTTTTTAGTGCTTGGGATGTTCTAGGGAAAGTGCAGAGAAGACCAATGCAAAGTGTGTAGGAAGTGGGGCTGAAATGTGCTTGAATTTACATTGTTTCAGGTTTAATTTTTTCTTGCTATTACAGCATGTTTGACATATAAACATTCATTGTTATGCAGTTCCTGAGTCATGTGTGTATGTTTTAGACATAAATAGGTTTATGTGACTTGGATTTGTACATTTTTTTACCAGTGAAAAATGTCTGCGGAGGTTGAGAAGATATCTTCAGTTAAAGAAGCTAAAGATGTGAAGGCAGAAACCATGCAGACTAGACAAAGGTATGCATTGCAAATGATTTTAAATTCCAAGTTAAACAGATTTACAATATTGTCGAGTTTTATTGCCAGTGTATTTCATTGGTGTGTTTTTTTATTTTATGAGTTATGTACCAATTTAATAATGTAAGCTTGTGTTTCAATGTGTGTTACATATTAATCCTTTTTAATCCTAAACATGTTTTTATTTTCTTTTTCTTGCATCTTCTTATGTAAATATGTATATTTTGCTTTTAAAATGTTTGACTACAACAAATATGCTAACCTCCATGTAAATGCAGAGATTCCTGCATTCATGTGTTACATGTTTACATCTATGTATATGCACAGTTTCCTACACGTGTGTATTTTGTTTAACACCAGGTTGATTTACAATTTGCTGTTACTGTTCACATAACCCAGGCTGAGCCTGCAATTAATCATGATTAATCAGTGCTCTACCCCAGTAATCAAATAAAAGTAAATAAACAAATAAATAAATAAAACACATCCTGTTTGTTTCTTATTGTGTGGCTAGGGTAAGAAGCAGACATGGGGTGCCTTACTATTACTGTGGTTTCTCAACTGACATTGAAAAAGAAAGTTTTTGAAAAAGAGGTTGCCATATAAGGTACCCAAGAAATATGCTTTCTCGTATGTGCTTTTCAGTGGGCCTGCATCCTTGGCACAGAGCCATCTGCCACCAATAATCTGGGTTTGAGTACAACCTTGAGTAAAGGAGGGTTGGTTGAATTAAGGGGCAGGGAATTGAGCAGCCAGTGGCCTGGTCTCTATCCAGGGCGCAGACAAGGAGATTATGCAGCCTCCTGGGCCAAGCTGTGGTGACCATGCTACCATGGAGGGAAACACAAATTGGACATACTGGGACTGGCTATGATAACTATACTACCATGGAGGGAGAAATTATAGATTTTGGGACTGACTATGGTAACTATACTACTAGGGGGTGAGAAATGAATTGTACATTTTGGGACTGACTATGGTAACTATACTGCCAGGGAGGGAGACATGAATACCACTGGGGAGGGAGACATGAATTGTAAGTCTTGGGACTGGCTATGGTGACCATACCACCAGGTGGGAGACATGAAGTGTACATCCTGAGACTGGCTATGTTACCTATACTATACTACACTATGCTATACTATACTATACTATACAATACTACAGATTAAATATGGTTTGCATTATGCAAGTGCCTAGTAATAGAAAAGATTAAGAGAGAAAATCATACCTCACAACCTGTTAGTGCAAGAAAGCTGGACAAAGCTTAAAATTATGGGGGACAAAGGCACACAAATAGGGACAGATTTTAAATATTGCTGTTATAAACCTAGAAAGTAGCCAAATAAACAGGATATGTGCTAGCATGCATTTTCTGAAGGATATGAAGTTGTCGCCTCACAGTTAGACGTTGCACGTTCGATTCTCAGTTAGAGCGTCTTCTGTGTGTTGACATGCGTGAATGGGCGTTCCTTCGTTGAAGGTTGTGCGTTAGGCCCGGCAAGCCAGCACGTAAAAATCTGCTGCCAATCATTAGCAGACCAGAGTTCCGCTGTGGCGACCCCCAACCGGGAAAAGCCGAAAGAAAGACAGAGAGACAATGAAGTCTGAAACTGAAATGTATGTCATCATTTAGTGACTTCAAATCTCAGTGATTTGCCAGAAAACCACACATTTTATGAAAGACAAACCAAAAATATGAGGCAAATATTTAGACATTCTCTGAAAATGTAGACAGTTGAGAGACACTGTGGGGGTGCAGGTAGAAGTTCCTGGTATAATGCCTCATGTTTATGATACTGTGTTTGAAGGAAATGAAGAATTAAACAGGGCTATTAAAAAATGTGAAACAAAATTTAGTGATGAGTTTGCATTTTAATAAACATCACAGCAAAGGTTTTGGAAGAGATATATAAAGGTTTGGGAAGAGATATAATGGTTAATGTATTGCAGTTTTAGGAAGGTACAACTTTTTAATTAAGGAGAATGGAGGTGGAAAACTGGAGGAAGGTATCAGGGAAGCCTAATGAAATGTTGCAGATTTTTGTATATATTAAAATCTGTAAGGAAAAAAGGTTTTATTTTTTTAAAAAGACAATGTTAATAGAATTGTGTTAGCATATTACTTTTGTGTTTATGTTTCTGGAGGAAACAGAGAGATATTAATGGCTTTGAGTCCATTTGGGGGTTGGAGGTTAAATCCATAAAAATGGGATATTCAACAGAAAGGCGGACAAAGGAGGAATGAAGAACAGTTTGGCCAGGATTATATTGAGCTTTTCGGAAATTTTGTTTCAGTGAACAGAATCAGGAAAGGAAGATAAAAGATATAGGCATGGCAGGCAAAGTTATGAATTTTGTGTGACAGAGTCTTTCATGAAGGACTAGATGGAATAAATAGTGCAGAGTAGTACAATTTAAAAGACAGGTGCAATATCGGGCAATATTGATAAAATAGTTACACCTAAGGCAACCCATTTAAGAAAGACATAACTGTAACATGGCGCATAGGGTAGAAGAGGAAAGATTTTGTCTAGTGAAAAAAAATGTAATGGCCAAAAAGAAATCTGGGACTTTTTTAATACACAAAATATATTTTTTATGAAATACTGGAAAGTAGATTAGCTGGTTACTAGAAATGTAAGCAAAATTACAGAGGATGTTTCATAGAAAATGTGGAGGAAGACAAAACAGATGTGTGGAATGGACTCTGTAACTGAACATAACAATGTACCAAACATTGCACAGGGTGTCCACTAAGTTGATAATGCACATTGTTACCTTTACAGGTATTAAAAAAAAAATCACCCCATAAGCTTATATCTCTAAATTATACTAATGCCAAAACTGCACATTTTTTGGGGTATGAAAAAACTTTTTTTACCCCAAAGGTCCTCAGTCTTGTTGAAAAAATGCTTATTATTTGAGCAGATGTGTGAGGCAATTAAAAAAAAAATCATCCCATATACAGTGCAATATTCACTGTCTCGCCCAATGGTAGTCAACATTAACATGATGGATGCTTTATAAAGTAGGGATATCAAACTGTGCATGAGCTACACCAGGACAGATGAAGAGAAATTTAAGGAGCATAACATATGTATATACGTAGGATCATAGGAATTTACTAGACTAACGGCCCGAGGGCCCTTACAAGCCTAGCCAAATTTAACCATTGTTACCATGATCAGCACCTATTGCCCCTGTCCAAGAGGGACACACGTGGAACCCCCAGGGTGAATTTATGGTTACCCATCCAACTGTCCAGATTGGATTTGAAGAGGGCCAATGAGGTGCTCTGTTTGATGTGAAGTGGGAGTTTATTCCAAAGGTGTGGTAACCTCTGGGAGACAAATCTGTCCCTCCAGCAGGTTCTATTGATGTCATATATCAGGTTCAGGACTTTAGAGCAAGTAACCCGTGTGCCATTTGACTTGTGTATGAGCAGCATTTCCAATAAAGCAGGGTCAGAAATCACCTCATATGCAAGGCAGAGATCGCCTCTGAGTAGCCTGTATGAAACCGAATAAAGTTGCAGTGATTTCAGCTGATCCGCATAGGATAGCAGCTGAAGACCTTGAATTTTCCTTGTGAAGAACCTTTGTGGTCTCTCCAATTACTGCAGGTGTTATTCGCCTAATGAATGAGGAGTACAGGGAGGTGATGACTTCTGTTTTTCCTCAAGGCAGTGCCATTACTTCTGAAATAACCCATGTAGAATGCCCTTCTTACCACTGTGGAGATATGGTGATCAAAGACAAGGTTGATCTCAACCTGAGTGCTGGGATCTCTCACCACTGAATGTTTACTTAGGGTATTGCCATTGATGTGGTAATTTGCAGAAGCATTGCGCTTACCGAAAGGGATGATAATACATTTTTTTTGCATTGAGTTTGAGGCCATGACTTTGGCACTAATCATTTGTTTGCATAAGACTTTCTTGAAGGATGTTGACATTGTTTGGAGATTCTATGACAACATCCAGTTTGCAGTTGTCAGCAAACTTTGTCAGCGACAGTAAAAAATACTGTCTCAAGGAAACCAAGGAACAACAGCTTTATTAAAATAAAAATAAAAATAGACATATCGCAATGGTAATAATTCCAGAAGTGTTCAGATATAAAAGTACTTTATTTTAATAAAGCTGTTTTCATAGACCTGTTATTTAGTGGTTTCCTTGACCCTGCACATTTTTATCTGAGAGGTTTTTTTTTGTTTTTTAAATGGGTTTTTATCTTCCTGAATTACTTAATTTTCTGTTTTGGACATAATGTACATATCCTGTAACGTATGAAGCATGCATAAAAACAAATTTTAACTGTCTCAAATGAAGTAGTACAGTCCAAGATGACAAAGGCCTGCACCTTTTTTCTTTTACATGTCGTATGCACTTCATTTTCCCCATCCCCCCTTGCTCATAGACCATGTCCAAGGGCAACTCCCCTTTGGACCATACCTCCTCTTATGGATCATTATTGACGAGCATATTCCCACATAGGGTGGGCAAACCTACCCCTCCCTGCCACTCTATCAGTCACCTGAGCTGCTATCTGAACCCAGGTCAGCTGCACCTTAGTCATGACTTTGTCCCTCTATGCCACCAGAGTGGCATCCCTAAAGCCCTGTACCTTATCCATTATGTAGGATATTAGGCAAACTAGATAGCCCTGATGGTCCATATCTACTGACAGAGTTTATGTTTCTGTGTGTTTTATACTCTCGTTATGACAGTTATAGCTTTACTTATGTACTTTATATCCTTTTTGTACATATATATGCCATGCTTACCCATATTCTTTTACCTTTTTCTCTTTCCTAGCTCTAAAGGTCAGACTCTTAAAGCATTCTTTTTCGTGGGGCTTAATTGTTTGCTCAGGTGAGTATTAACTTTCTTTGTTGTTTATTCTGTGCATGTTCCTATTATGTGACTGTTTAGTAACACATTTTTATTTGGTCTATCATTTTAGTAAAGCACACCTAGCCAGAATGTACATTGTCTACTTTCATTTATATATATATATATATATATATATATATATATATATATATATATATATATATAGATATGTCTATACACACACACACACACACACACACACATATATATATAGAACATATAGATATATAGATAGATATAGATACATAGATATAGATAGATATATAGACATATATAGATTTCTAACAAAGAAGATCAAGGGACCCCAGCACTTACCTTACACAGATTGACTAAAGTGCCTGTCACTATATTCTGTATCGTATAGACTTCCTAGGGGAGACTTATGTCTGGCTAACAGAGAAATCTCTAATCCAAAATTAATAAATTTGCTGCACATCCATAAATCAAACTTGACTACAGCTACCCATTTCAGGGACCTAAATATGGCCTATGACAGGAACATGATATGCTGGAGGGACAGATTCATCACCCAGCAACTGCTGTGTCTTTGGAATAGGCTGCCAATTCATGTGAAGCAGAACACCTCTATGACACTGTTCAAAAGGAACCTAGACGAGTGGATGGAGCACCCAAAATTCTTACCAGTGAAAGTGCTCACAACCCTCCCAGACTTGGGAAGTCATTACTAAATACAATCCTGGATATTGACCAAGAGTATCTCTGATATTACATTGGGATGAAACGTCTAAGCTTGAAATGACCTTCGGGTTGATAGCCTAGTAACCTCCTTTGATACTAATGATCCTGTGATAATATTTAAATATTTAAGCACCTTTTAAATCTACTTTGCTCAGACTTAAGCTTTCCTTCTCCTGAGAATCTCCCAACATGTGTGTTCCATTGAGTTCTCATTCACACAGAGTTGTGTGCTGTGTCCTACATAAGCACCATCCAAGTATGACATGTTGGTCCTTTTTTTGTACTTACTGGTCACCCTGATGTATTGCTGTGCTCTGACCAGCATCGCCAAACAAAATGAGTAGTGAAGTTGATGTTTTATACTTTGTGGAAGCAGTATGACCCCAAGTAATTTGCACTATTACTTTAGGGTTCACCCTTTCCCATCATGCCTTGCTTTTCATGCTCCCTCCCACCTCTCATAATATTAAAGGGCATGTGTCATGTCTCGTTCTCCTCCCACCTTTATTAATTTTAAATTATGTGCTCTATGTCTAGTGCCTTCTCCAACCTTCCATAATGTTAAACTGCATGCCTTACATCAGGTCTCCCCTCCTACCTCCTACAGTATTAAACTGCATGCTATATGCCCAGTGCTCCCCCCAAGTTCTCATAAAATTGCATTATTTACTTGTTGTATACTGTCCCCCTCCCTTCTCCCGTAATGTTACATACATAAGCATGGACCATTCATACCACCCTCTGACCTCTCCTATATGGAAATGTACCCTTTTTCAGAGATACCCCTGTTCCCTCCCAATCATGCAACTATACTGGCACTATGCAAAATCATTGTTATGTGACAACTATGAGTGACAACACACACTGGCCTATTTTACAGCTACATTGCTCATGCAGAAATTTTGCATGCACTTTTCATACCACTGGGTCACTGTGGTGTAATTATAGAAAGCATAATCCAGTGGTGTTCAAACCACAATAGTTATCACCATTTCATAGTCTGTGATGCACCACCACTGTGTGATATGGTTAACACTTAAAGGTGTGCATCCTGGCACTTAGTGGCCTCCTTTACATGCAAGGGAAGTGTAAGAGACATGGTAACCCCCTTCACATGTGAAGTACAAACTAATGAAAGAAGAAGCCTACTAGAAAAGTGCCTTAGGCATCTGGGGCTGAACTTCTAGCTAATGTCACACAGGCAGTGATGTGAGAGAGACTGGATCGACACAGTGAAAAAAAACCTGCCCGTAACACACAAATGTTATGTAAAGTGACATTTTGAAGGCACTGATGTTTTGGTCTTGTATCTCTCTTTCTTCATATTCCCTATATTTACTTTTTCCCTGGGATTCAAGAAGCTCGGCGGAAGGATGGTTTTAGCCTTGCGCTGAGCATCCTCACTACATATGGCGCAGCAGCGCCATATGAATATGTATGAGGGAGCGCCGCTGCACCCTCGACGTGCACAGGAAACGTGTGCGAGTGCAGGGGGCGTGTACAAGTGCTCTATGGAGGCGTAAACATGCCCCGACACTTGCAAAACCTACTATGCCTACTATTAGAGCCCGCCCCTAATAGTAAGTCAGTTATTCAGTGTCCGTGGATACCGAAAAGTATGCTAAGCATACAACAGTGTCCACAAACAGTGAAATAAAATTGAAGTAATAAACACACAAGCACGTAGTGGAATGTTGAGCCCTGTCCCTAGAACATTCACAATTAGATTTCCTGTGTCCCTATTATACATTTGAATCACTGCAATATCGAAGGTGTAAGCAAAGCGCAGCATGTCTGTGTGTCGCTATCCTCCGCCAAGCATAGCTTACACATCATATTCATTCAAATAGAGAAAAACATGTGGAATCAACGTAAATGTCAATAGTGTAGTGTTTAGAGCATCCTTCTAACAAACAGGCATTCACGGTTCGAGCCCTGCAATAGCACATATCATTTTCCATGTGGAATGAATGTCTTTTTGCCGTAAAACCGACATAAGTGTATCGCATGAGATATTTAACTTAAATATCATTCAAGCAAAGTGGCACTGTCATAATGAATAAGGCACTAGTAAGCAGGTGTAAGCACAAATAAGCAGCAGTAAACACATAAGTACCAGTAAGCAAGTCTGAGTGCACATGCGTGGGTCTAAGCAGTGCCCAGCATAGGAAATGTGTATAAGTATATACAGATATATATATATATATATATATATATATATATATATATATATATATATATATATATATATATATATCTACGAAGAAAGAATGACATAACAATAAAGCATACAAAAGGAATGAGAAGGGAATCAACAGCAACCCCAGTATTATATAGCTCTGTCAGCGTATGACATATCCAGCTGGGCAGGAGTGAGCAAAGCACTGCTACTCACACACAGGCAGGATATTACCAGTGGGAGTAACATTGTTGTTTTGCTAAGTCTACTTTACACACAGAGGATAGTCCCTGGTGGGACTACCCAAAAATTGATAGACCATTTGGCCATCCAACCATTACACAAGCAAGGGCAGGTATGTTCAAGGACTAAATGGTGGGAGAGCCTGAGAATACATGGGTTGGGACAACATACATGTATGGCCCCTAACCCTCGGGAGAGGGCAATGTGTGGCGGTGTGTCATGGCTGCAATAACAAGTGGACAATGGATGGTATGCATGTATTTTGAACACAGGTGGGGTGTAGGAACTATGGGTATGAAATTATGGAGCCAGGCGTGCCAGGGTTGGATGGGCTGGTTCTAATTGGACCGCCCCATTGAGGTCAGCGAGTTTGTTATAAGTATATATGCATACACACATGCAGACATCAATATGTAGATGTACATTCCCTGTAATACATTCATTCCATTTGCAGACATAAATAACATGAATGTGCCCTTACAAACCTCGACAGTAGATAGAATAATAGGTTGTGCAGAAGAGGGACAGGATGAAACTGCTAAAACTCAGAAGTGTGTACAATGTCCGAAGTCAGTGCTGTGCTGAAAAAAAATCAAATGTGAGGACTTTCCCACACATGGAATCATTCCTGTGATCTGCCTGCTATGGCAACGCCAATTACTAAACTGGTCTATTTGTAAAAGAAATATGCCGAACATGTACATAATTAGGCTCTCATGTGTAACGTGTGCATTACCACATAGTCATACTTATTAATTTATTGTAGTGTCATGTTAATGGGAGTAAGGATGTAATGAAGTATAGAGTCTAATCTTGACATAAACACATGCATGTCCCATGTGGGACAACCCAAAAATTGCGAATAGTATTTTTTTGGTCACTCATGTCACCAATGTTTGTGGACTAAACGTTTGGGAGTTCTGAGGATATGTGGAGTGAGTCAACCGATGGGATGGGTCTATAGGAGTAGGGAGTGGCCAATGTGTAGTGGTGTGGATACACCACGAATCTGACTGGAGAATGGATGACTGCAGTGTTAGGGAGGTGTTGAGGTGTGTGTTTGGGGAACCAGGAGCCATGGGTATATGGGTATATATGCAAATGAAGCAGCACAGCAATAGTGTATTGGCTATTGTGGTTGTGTATATATATATATATATATATATATATATATATATATATATATATATATATACAGCAAAATATAAATATACATGTATGCATACATATACAGATATATCTGTACATAGTAATGTAAATATATATATATATATATATATATATATATATATATATATATATATATATATATATATATGTGACTGTAAATATACGCATGTATATAGCTAGGACATGATACAGCAGTTACGAGTTACATATGTTCACAGGCTGTAAATATGGGGGTGAGGGGTCCAGTTAACAAACGTGTAACACGTAGCATCAACCTCCCACCCCCCCCCAGCTAGGCTGGTGAGACATACAGACACACAATAAAGGTAAACACACCACTGTTTCCCAGACCACCGGCATAATACTACCAGTGGGGAGACCTGCCAGGTCTAATCTTGAAACATAGACATCGATGTCCCTTGTGGGACACCAAAAATGAATGATCATTGGAGGCAGTCCCGGTAATGACTTATCAAACCAGGCTTTAGAAGTACATGGACCAGTAGGTTGTGCAAGACTGATAACCCATGGGTCGACACAACATATGACATGTGTCCCGATACAGGGAGAGTGGGCAGTGTGTAGTGGTGTGTTTATACCCCACCTGCACCCACAGTAAGGATGAGTGTGGTAGAGGAGTGGCAGGTGGGGGAACTATGGGTATGCAATTATGGGCCTAGGTGTGCAGGTGTTGGCTGGCACAGTCGTATTAGGACTGCCCCAGGGATGTAAGTAATATTCCGAAATGGGCATAGCTGACGCCCATACCTCTCAACCCCTAAGAGCACATCCACTGGACAGGCCATAAACCATTGGGGGAACAAATAGGGACGTCCCTGATTTTGACTCAATTTCTAACCCTGTCCCACTTAATCCCTCCTAAAACTAGTGACATTTGGAAGAAAGGTGGTGAATTACACATAATGAATAACGACAACAATTAAGAGTTATAAACATCATTTAACCTCAGAAAATGTGTATGAATTCATATGCTCTGAGTCTGTCAGTGTGTCAGGTTAATAGCACCAATAATTTAAATGTGTCCCTGGTGTTGTTATAGCGTATCCCTGATGCAGTTTGTATTTTTCCCCAATTGTATGAGAGGTCTGATAGGGACAGAAAGCACATATAGTTTCATAGTTTCATAGTAGTGTACTAGGCTATCTGCCCTGGGGCATTTACAAGCCTAGCCAACAATGATGTGGCTTACGCCACCCCGTATTATATAGTTGCGCCTCTCTAGTAGTGACACATGTGGGACCCCATTATTTAGTAAACTATACCTCTGTCTAGTAGTGACACTGAGGTGACTCCCGGGGTATAGTTTCATCCACTGACAACCTTAGAAAGATAATAGAATATTAGGTATGCAGTAGCATGACTCGGCTGAAGGATGTGGGTTCCAAAACCTAATTACTTGTTTGTATTGAAGAGTGTCAATTCCCATGTATTAGCCAGATGGGTGCAGATTGTAAGAGGAACACACCAATAATATGAATCAAACTCTGGACAGGCAGTGGATTCCGTACAGTCAAACGGCATGCTGTCGCCTAATGGGCAACCATTCCCGATACTGTAGGCATGTAATCCGATGTAATAGGCATCACAAGGTAATATCATAGTCCTCACTCCCACCCATGGGTGTGTTTTCCCGCCGCTCCTCGACTAGTTTAGACCAGTATACAGGCTTTGCTGTATTATGGGCTGTGGTGTAGTTCCTGTGGTGTCCATTGCCTTACTTGGATAGAAGGAAGTTTCTTTGCTCACCAGTGGGAGTGGGGAGCCTTGAGCAGCCTATCTGTCCCTGAAGGAGTGACCTCAGCACAAGAGCTTGTAGTAATTGGTTGTTTTGGACCATTTCTAGCTCTTTTGAAGTTCCCTGTTTAAAACCCTCGTTTGTACGGCTTTGCGTGGTTGTGCGCCGGTTAAACAAGGTTAAACTTTTTCTGGCTCCGCCAAGTCTGCTCTTCAAATTTTCCCTTAAGAAAGCTCTACTTTTATAATAATCTAGTCTAATCGCTTTATTATAAGCCTAGCACTTGTTCTCAAAACCTCTCTTCTAAGTAAGCACTCACTAACTAAAGTAAGCACTACATCCACCTACCTTCCCTGTGAGTACCCACTTCCCTTAAAGGCACAGCACTCCCTTATAATATTCTAGCATGTCGAGTGGTAGATTGCTGGCATCTTCTCCGGTTCAGCTGGTTAATCTGGGAATCTTGAGACAATGCTACAATTGTCTCATGTACACAGACAACCCTCTCCTCCTCCCAACAAACACAAATACATGTGAGAGATGCAACTATATAGCCAAACTGGAGGCTGAACTCTCTCAACTCAGGACTGGCAAGACCAGACAGGAGGAGAAGGTAACCACACACACACCAAACCCAGTCCCACATAGACCTACCACAACTGCAAACCAAACACATAAAAACACAAAGACATACTCGGAGGCTCTAACAAAAAACTTACCAAAACAACAGAGGCTCCCAAAGCAGACACCCAAAAATCCACCACCGCAAAACATAACACATGCATCACATACTTCAATAAATCAGTGTGTCAAACAATCACAGCCCTTAAGGCCAAACACCATGCCTGATACACTAGTAATAGGTGACTCTATAGTCAGACACACTGACGTTCTGCTTACCAGGCTGAACAAGGAGAGGGTAATGGTGAGCTGCTTATCGGGAACTAGGATCCGCCACATAACACACGCACTCAGGTCACTCCAAAGCAAGTACAAATATGACTCCGTCATTGTCCATGCCGGCATGAATGACCTGAGACGTACCTCCCTGGACTACATGAAAAGCGACATAGAGGAGCTCTCTGATTATGTAGCCCAGGCTGGTATGACCCTGACCCTGAGCAGCATCTTGCCCTCACCAAGAATGATGCCACAATACAAAGACAAGATGACCAGCTTTAATAATTGGCTCAAATACTGGTGTCATTCTAGGGGGATCCAATGTCTGTCTGCTTGGGATGACATGCTGGACAAGCCACGCTGCTTCGCAAGGGACGGCTTGCATCTGTCACCACTGGGCTTCCGGATATTGGCTAAGGCTCTTGCCTCCCCCATAGTGCCTTTTTTAGGCAAGGCTCAAAAGACAAACCCACCTCCTTAGAAAACAAAAATGGAAAAAAATTAAGGGTAATGCTGCTCAACACCAGCAGTCTAAATCTCAAGATGCAGGCTCTCGAAGCACTCCTCAGTATGGAGGACATCGATGTCTGTGCAGTAACTGAAAACTGGTTCAAGGCTCCTGAGAGTACCCCGGCGCTACCAGGCTATACCTTGTATCATGCTTTTCGGCCCCAAAACTCGGGCCAAACCAAAAAGGGAGGGGGAGTGTCCATATTCATCAAGGACACCCACACCTCCAGGTTAGTGGCAACACATGAAGCATCAGAGACCATCCAGGTGCAACTAACCGTAGGCAAAACTGCTATACAACTGGTAGCATGTTACAGACCACCCTCCCAATCTCAGGAACCCCACTCAGCCTTCCTGAAGACATTGGAGGATATGAATGTCTCACCAAACACCATCATATTGGGAGACTTCAACTACCCTAACATAGACTGGGTGCATTATTCTAACCCAAACACCCTAGCCCAAAGGTTCCTGGAATTCATAAATTCAAACACAATGGAACAGCTAGTCACCTCTCCCACAAGGGGAGATAATATACTAGACCTGGTCATCACAAACATGGGGACAAAGTGCTCCACACCGGAAGTATACCCTTCACTAGTGAGATCTGACCACAAACTAATCACCCTGGATATACATATCCCACCTCCACCCCAACACAAAAGACTACAGTGAAAAACTTCTCAAAAGCCGACTTTACACTTCTTAAAACTGAGATGGTATCCTTTAAGCCCACTGGGACAGTGGAAACCACATCCCACAATGCAGAATCCTTCACAAATGCTTTCTACAGACATCTCCAAGAATGCATGGATCATGCAATCCCAAATAAAACCAAGACCCTCTCCACCAAGGGCAGGCGTCCTGTCTGGTGGACCCCAGCCATAAACAAACTGTATAACAAAAGAAGGAAGCTACTGCACGACAGAGCAAAATCCCATAAAGAGAAGGCATCTCTGATCAGCACTAGTAGAAAGCTACATTCTCTCATAAAAACATCCAAGGCCAACTTTGAGAGAAAAATCGCTATGGACACTAAAGATAACCACAAGGCCTTCTTCAGCTATGTTAGAAACCTGGGCGGAAACCCTTAGATATGTTCAGAGTTAGTTCACAATGACAAAAAATACACTGAACCCACAGATATTGCCAACATTCTGGCAGACAGGTTCAGTGCAAATTTCTCCCCTCCCTCATTCCCAAAAGAAGAAATACTTATCCCAGCTGAATGTAACCTCCCTGTCATCTCAGATGTCCAGGTGAGAACCGCCCTCAGCAAAGCTAAAAACACAGCATCAATGGGACCTGACGGTATCCCGGGTTGCGTGCTACGTGAACTCCAAGAGGAGCTAAACCCGCACATAAAAATGCTATTTAACCTTAGCCTTACTACAGGATATGTACCTGAAAACTGGCGTACAGCAACAGTAGTCCCACTCCACAAAGGAGGCACCTCTACTGACCCTGGTAACTACCGCCCCATAAGCTTAACCAGCCTGGTCTGCAAAGCTATGGAAAGAATCATTATGGAACTAATAAACAGAGACATTGGGGACTTACAGACACTTGATCCCACCCAGTTCAGCTTTGTAAAAGGCAGATCCTGCCTTTTAAACCTGGTTGACTTTTTTGAAACAGTCACTAGAGCCATTGACGAGGGCAAAGCAGTCCATACAGCCTACCTGGACTTGGCTAAAGATTTCGACACAATACCCCACTCTGGCATCATAGACAAGCTCAACAGCTTAAATGTAAATCCATATGTCACAAGATGGGTGGCAAACTGGCTAAAGGATAGAACCCATAAAGTCAAAATCGCTGGAGCCATTTTAGTGAAAAAAAAATCGCTGGAGCCATGTCAGACTCAGAGCCAGTGACAAGTGGTGTCCCACAGGGCTCTGTCCTGGGACCCCTCTTGTTCGGCATTTATTTCTCAGATGTGAAAGCAAACATGGGAGGGTTGTGGCTGACAAAGTTCACAGATGACTGCAAACTAGGCGCCATAGTCGATACACCAGCTGATACATACATCCTACAGAAAGGCCTCACTGAAACGGACAACTGGTGCCGGAGTCATGGCCTTAAACTAAATGCCAAAAAATGTATAGTCATCCCCTTTGGGAAAAACAAAGTGCCCACAAATTATCACATAGGCGGTAACCCACTGAGTATGGAAAAAGTAATCAGAGACCTGGGGACCCAAGTCGATAGTGACCTCTCATTTGACACCCTCGTTGCCAAAGTGGTTAGAAAGACTTTTTACCTTGCCCACCTTATCATGAAGGGATTCACATCCAGATCAAAGGAGGTCATTGTGCCCCTGTACTCCTCCCTTATCAGGCCCATGATTGAGTACAATGCCCCATTTGGTATGTACCTCACCCGGCACTTGCAACAGCTAGAGAGACCCCAAAAGTACCTCACCAAGAGGATCAAGGGTCTCCAACATATGTCATATGCTGCCAGACTAAAGAAACTCCAACTCTATTCAGTAGCATACCGCCTACTCAGAGGTGATCTGTGCCTGACGTAGAAGGCCATGTCCAATCAGGAATTGATGGACATGCTCCACCTCAAAAAATCGAAATCCATCAGAACCACGAGAGCTAAAGATTTGAACCTCAGCACAAATATGAATAGGACATGCTGGAGGGACAGATTCATAACTCAGAGGCTTCCCATACTCTGGAACAGAATCCCAGTTCATGTTAGGCAGAGCCCCTCACTGACTCTCTTCAAGAGAAATCTTGACGAGTGGATGGGAGATCATAGGTTTACTCCAGGGGTCATCTCTGTGTCACTACTAGACAGAGGCACAGTAAACTAATTCTATTATGTAACGGGGTCTTCACTGTGTCACTACTAGACAGAGGCACAGTATTCTAAATCTATTCTGTACACTTTTGTACCATTACATGGGGTGGCGAAAGCCACATCACTATGGCTAGGCTTATAAATGCCCCAGGGCAGATAGCCTAGTACCAAACTATGAAACTATGAAATGCAGTGCATTTGCAAGTGCGGGAGCAAGCGGGTGTAAGCCTGCTTGGCTGCCAGTATGCTAGTATTACACTGGTAAAGCAATGCAGAGGCTAACTGAGTGTAAGAAACTGTAACCGGAGGTTAGCATTGCTTAGATCCACACAAACCCACGCACATCCGCTCACAACTGCTTTAATGTGCCTTAATCACTCCGTATCCAATGGCCTTGTTCTGCCCAGCAACAAAATAAATGGCCTCTGCAAGGCTCAAAACCAGGACCCTGCACACACAGCTACTGTGATTTACCACTAAGCCATGGCAGATATACAGACATCGGACCTTATCACAAACATATCATCCAGCGCAGTCATTCAACAGTATAGGAAATGTATTCCATCATGTAGATGTATGTGTGAGTGTTTATGTCCAGATATAGATACATACATATATATATAGATATATCAGAAACATCCCATGTGACAACAAAGCATTACAAAGGAATGAAAAGGGAAACATCAGCAATGCCTGTATTATGTAGTGGTGTTGTCCTATATAATATCAAGACTCCCTCAGACAGACAAGTGTCATTCATACACACAAACATTTGTACATTGGCCATACACATCACTCTGTGCATGTTATTTACATTAACACAACAGTTCCTGTCCAATCATTATGTGAGAACAGTACTCTTCCAAGGTGCTGTGTGCGACATCATCATGATGATAAAGGTAAATGGGGTAACCATAGAGGGACTGGTAGTGTTGTGTGTACAATCGGGTCATCCACATCACGTGTACCTGGAACATTTAGTAGTCATGTGCATACTAGGATCGTGTGCCTGAGAGACAGGGGTAAGGTCAACTGGAGTATGTTGTGATGCATATTAAAAGGGTTACATGTGTCCAGTGGACATGTGTGTGAAATGGACAGCTATGTACGGGGCAAATGTTGTTCTAGGAACCGATTGGCCTTTTTTTTCCGTAGGGTGAGAGTGGGATGTAGGGGAAGGAGAGTAGGTATGGTCATGGAGGATAGGTAGGGTAGGATGACAGACAAGACAGCTTACAGGGTCAGTATATGACACATGTGGAGGGATACACCTCGGACGGGGAAGGGTGTTCGGCAGTCACAAGCCCATGAACCCCCAGATGGAAACAGTGGGATGGAGGTCCCCAGCCATGGGCAGCCACCACTGCACCAAAACAGCTGCAAAGGTGGCAGTGCTGGGGGCTCTCTAGGAGGAGCAGCCTCACCCTGTAAATGTGACACTCTGCTCTTGAGCTGGCGTATCTGGCCTCGAAACCCCTTATTGAGCCCCCTACACACTACGTCCAGGACTGTACGACAGCAGACATGTTCTTGTCTGGACCTGCTCCAAGGGGGGACAAGCCCCAACCTAAGTGGCGGTATCACCAGAAGGTGGTGCAGCGCCAACAGAGGTGGAGGTCCAGGACTGGGCCCCAGATGTGCTGGTGCCCGGTGCCATGGCCAGCTGAAGTGGGACAGGAGTGCCATGACCTTCAAACCCATACAGCCTATGGTATTGCAGTTTAAACACAGATATGGTTTAGTAATAGTCAACAGCATTTAGGATTATTTATAACAGCATGCATAGATATGACCATCAACCCAACACACCAGATGGTATACATTTGCAGAGGGAGCACAACACATGCATATATATACTGCATGATATCTGTACAAATTGTAGAAGACTTGTGACTGCAGCTATGAATAAGTGGCCCATTATTGGCATGTCACTGAGAACCCCAGGCAGTGTCTGTCTTACCACTGTTTCATGTGACATATGTCCAGTCAGGGATGTGATGGCAGTAACTCATCACTATCACCTTGTACTGGCTGCAATCCTCACACTATGCTCCTGCAGTTCACGGATGTGTGTTCAGTCAGTAACACAGGAAACAAATGGTTCCACACACTGACCAGTCCACAGATGGCCCTACAGATGGGGGTCCCTCACAAACAGAGCACTGTCTTGTCAGTTTTAAAATATGTAAAATAGCCATTACCACACACAACTTGTTAAACAGGCAGTAGTCTCAATGAAGCATAGCTACACTTACATGTTGTAGTCATGTCTGGCACATCACCCTCCTGTCTTTAGGCTATTTCCCACTGTGTATGTTGTTTGAGGAACATCCAGATATCATCTGTGATGCCATTTACCAAACACCAGATCCAGGCACCACTCAGAGCAACTGTCATGGGCAAACACCAACATGATGTGCCTAGATATTGTACTGTGTTTTTCATGCGATTGGCTATGGTAACATCATCACAGCTGTTCTACATGCAATCAGCTAGAGGAGGACTGCAATAGGTGCAGAGGCCATCACCTGATCATGACTATCACTTACAAAACACAAGCTGCTACTGAGCAGGTGTACACCTCCACATCCAACAGAGAGTGTGTGGGAGGGACAGACAGAGGTAAAGTTCATCAGAGAAGGGCTTGGAGTCTAAAACCTAAGCATCGTCTGTCACACACCTACCAGTACAGGTGTTCAAACCCCTGACTGACTAGTCATTACTATTACAAGTGCATGCAGTTACTCCATGTGTCACAAAGCTGACATGTTGGTGTGCTGTAAGAACATATATGTGTGTTGGCGAGCGACATCTGCAACAGAGATATAGTGGACATACATTAGGTGTAGCACACATGGCTGTCCACAGGAACAGATGTCATTGTCAACACAACCACACTCTCTAATGGACTCACATTGACACTCTTTGCCAGGCCCACAAATACACTTCCAAACTACTTAGTTTGCCACACTGCAGCAATGCACAGGTACTACATGCACCACAGGGGATATCCAGAGGTTCTATGGTCTAGGGCATGTGAACATGTTTGACATCTGTCACTATGCCAATGGGAGTTATACTGGGAGTGACTGTGGTTGGGAGCATCATACCCCACACGCAGACACAAGGTGCCAGTACTGACATGCATGTGTGCATTGCTTCATGGGTGTGTAGTGGTTGGCTGTGCAAGATGGCTGTACAAGGCTGGGTGAGGGGTAATCCTTGGCATCACACCACCCGACAATGGTGTGCAGTTTGGTACAGGGGTGTAGTGTCTGCAATGTCCCACACAGATGGGTATTGTATGAACTGTCCTGACATCCTGGTTACCATTGTGTATGGCCATAGCTTTGCAATGCATGCCATGTCTGTGTTTGATAGTCCCTGACATGGACATTGTCTGGGATGGGCATGTCCCACAATAATGTACAGTGACATGTACAGGTGCACCTGGTTGGCTGGCACATGTTGTGTACACAGACTGTTATCCTCTGATATGCCAATACTGGCCTGGTGTGGCAGGACCTGCTTATAGTCAGTAGGTTGACCCTGCACCTGCATTGATAGCATGATACAGGTATTCCCGGGTGTCGGTGGCATCGGTCCATACAGGGCGCATGTGTAAGGCATTGTATGG
Source organism: Protopterus annectens (assembly GCF_019279795.1). Taxonomy (NCBI): domain Eukaryota; kingdom Metazoa; phylum Chordata; order Ceratodontiformes; family Protopteridae; genus Protopterus; species Protopterus annectens. Next base: position 1,316,536,800 of record NC_056726.1, on the reverse strand, counting down.
CCTCTGTGGATCACATTTGATGGCACCATATATGTTGCAGGCATCCAGTGGGGAACATAGTGAAGGCACATTGTCCGCAATTATGTGCCTATTGTACTGCTGTACAGGGTGCCATGCCCTCTGCAGCCCACTGCAATCACACCATGCCTACTATCTGTCATCAATGTGCAGGGTACTAGCAACATAGCGGGATATTCTAGGCAAGTGTGTTTGTGTATGACACATAGGTTCAAGACTTATTCCGGGTAATAGTAGGGTTGCATACTTTGTTCACCAGGCCTTTTGCTAGATGTAGGGGTATGGCTTGCCAACACAGTCCCTTGGCTGACTGACATCTGTACTCCTTGTGAGGTGGACATTGTGACATATAAGATGGACACCATATAGGAAAACTACAAAATCCACTGCCCAACATGTCCAGTGGTTAGACACTCACAGCAAACTCCACACAGGCTTTGACAGTCAAACACACACACACCTGCCATGTCTTGGAATAGAACCCCTACCTAACTAGTGTATCACACTACAGCATTATGCAGTTACAGCACATGCTACAGAGATTACTGGGTTACATCAGTCCCAGAGGTGTATGTCTATGTGGGTGACATCAGCAGGATTGCCAAAGGTGGTCATGTGAATTGTAAAGAGTGTGCATACTCTAAAAGGCATTGTTACTTTCTCAGGCAGGCAGGCACACACACACACACACACACACACACACACACACACACACACACACACACACACACACACACACACACACACACACACACACAATCTCTTGGAATGGAACCCCTACCTAACAAGTTTATCACACTACAGCATTACGCAGTTACAGCACACGCAATGGAGATTACTGGGTTACAGCAGTCCCAGAGGTGTATTCATAGGTGGGTGACATCAGCAGGATTGCCAAAGAAGGGCATTCCTAGTGTACTGCGGGTTGTACATGTCTGTTACCTGTGTGTACCCGCTGCTTACTGTCACAAAAACACATTTACACCTGCTTAAAAGTGTCTTATGCAGCCCTAATTGACAGTATCAACAAGGCTTGCAGATCTTGAATCCTGGACCATGCACACTGAGGTCACTGGTTGTACCACTAAGCCATCTGGGCTGTACACATGTTGCATGGAGTCTATAATGCACATCCTACTATAGTAGGTTGTTGCATGGAGTCTATAATGCACATCCTACTATAGGTATTCCACAGTAGTGAAAACAAATGGGACAGTCCCCTTGTGTACATATGTACAGTACCCTTGAATGTACTGTACTCTGTGAAACAACAAGGACAAGTCTACATCTGTACAACTGTTATAACTACATATATATATATATATATATATATATATATATATATATATATATATATATATATGCACCTACGGGATGTGTACACACACATATATATGCAAATACACAGACACAGCCATAGCCATATATATATATATATATATATATATATATATATATATATATATATATATATATATATATATATATATATATATATATATATATATATACATATACACACACACACACACACACACACACACGTCTGAATGCCCTTTGTGACACAGAAGGGTTCTAAAGGAACTGATGTGCACACAAAACAGAGGCATCTCTTGTGTTATAGCATTTAAATCATAAGCAGTTCACCAGAGAAGGGATGGTTGTTGTGTATGTGGAGTTTGGGGTGGGGAATGATGGCTAATGTAATCTACGCCGGGTATTGTGGAGTTAGGGTGGGGGAATGATGGGTATGGACCTACACCCCAGCGACCACTTCTGTGTCACTGCTCGACAGTGGCACAGGAAAATAACATACCCAACTGTAGTTGTGCTTGACTGTGTATTCTTTACCATTCCTAACTATGTAATACGTTGTAGACACCGGTCACCACAGATGGCTACCATGGTGTGCTAAAAGACATTACACATGTGTATGCCTGGCTACAGGGTAGTCACACACACAAACATGCACACACTTGCCAGTATTGTGCATACATGTCTTGCCTATGTAAAGGTAACTAGTACAGTGGTATGCAGTTGGGGTATCTGCCACAGAACACATACAGTTACACTTACTGATTCCACGTCTGAGCTGGGTGACATCACAGGACCGATTACCTGCAGTGGGGAGGGGGGAAGAGAGAGGTTTAGCAGTTGACAAGGATAAAGGCCAGTCCAAAAGGAGGTATTTCTTTGGAATGCAAAACCCACTGCCATGACAGGATGCAGACACAAATATACACACACAACCACACTCAGCCATTTGCTGACACACACACACTCCAGCATTTTCTGACACACACACTCAGGCATTTGCTGAGACACACAATGAGGCATTTGCTGTCACACAGACAAACACACGCACACAGTTGCCAGTGGTGGGATCAGTACTCCTGCCTATCTAAAGATCACTATTATAGTACTACGCAGTTATAAGATGTGCCACAGAGATTACACATTCCAAGGCAGTCAGACTGCCCTTCTACAATTGAGGACAACAACAGGGAGACTGACAGTCTATTACACAGCTGGTGTGTTATTACTAAATTATTCTTTGTCTGTTACACAGATGGTATGTTATCACTAAATTATTCTTTGTCTGTTATATCGCTGGTGTGTCATCACTAAATTATTCTTTGTCAGTTATATAGCCGGTGTGTTATCACTAAGTTATTCTTTGTCTCTTACACAGCTGGTGTGTTATCACTAAATTATTCTCTATTACACAGCCAGTGTGTCATCACTAAATTATTCTTTGTCTCTTACACAGCTGGTATGTTATCACTAAATTATTCTTGGTCTATTACTCTTTTTCGGGTTCCTTGTTTGGTTTGTTTTTGTAACCTATAGAGAAGCTATAATCTTGCTGGTGTAAGTAATTTTTTTTTTACTTATTTTGCTTGTTTCATTTATTTATTTTGCATTATTTATACAGTTTCCTGCTTGTGAAGTTAGTTTTTTTTAGTTTTAAGTTATTCTTTTTAGGCTACATAATGACTCTGCTATCAGTTTATAATATCACTGATCTGCTTAAGCATACTGACACACAGTTTTAAGACTATGTACTGTCACTCTCTCTAGCTGTCTGGGGTTTGATTCACATAGCCTTCATTTGACTACTATGTGACTCTGGGCAAATCACATAACCAGAATTTCCTCCTGTGTTGTCCCTGAAAAGGGACCATGTATTTCCAGTGATCTTTTTTTTTATTTTTATTTTTTATTTATTTTTTTATTTAACATTTGTTGACCGGGAAAGTCCGACTAGGTTCCACAGAGCTTGTTTTCAGCGGAGGCCCAGGGAGAAATGCTCCAGATGCATGCCTTTACCCATTTTGTTTTTTATCAAGGTCACTTCTAAGTCATATTTCAAACTTCTGAGGTACTTTCAGTTCAAATTTCCATCTAAGAACCCCATTAATAAACAGCTGTACAATGCTGTGTAAAATTACCAATTTTGCTATTTTTGCTTTTGCTAACAAACTCATTAGTTTTATTTCTCTTTGCACATGCTGAAGAAAGATTTTGCTTTCATAGCAGAGACAGTATTAACAGAGCTAATTACATCTCCCTTAGTACAGCGGTATTGGTAAAGCTGGATGTCTGGGTACAGAGGTGTTGGTACAGCTGGATGCCTGGGTACAGAGGTGTTGGTACAGCTGGATGTCTGTGTGCAGAGGTATTAGTACAGCTGGATGTCTGGGTACAGACCTGTTGGCACAGCTAGATACCTGGGTACAGATGTATTGGTACAACTGGATGTCTGGGTACAGATTTGCTGGTACAGCTGGGTGCCTGGATACAGAGGTGCTGGTACAGCTGGATACCTGGGTACGGAGGTGTTGACACAGCTGGGTGTCTGGATACAGAACTGTTGGTACAGCTGGATGTGTGGGTACAGAGGTGTTGGTACAGCTGTATGTCTATATATAGATTTGTTGGTACAGCTGGGTGTCTGGGTACAGAGGTGTTGGTACAGCTGTATGTCTAGATACAGATTTGTTGGTACAGCTGGCTGTCTGGGTACAGATTTGTTGGTACAGCTGGATGTCATGGTACAGAACTATTGGTACAGCTGTCTGTCTGGGTAGAGAGGTGTCAGTACAGCTGTATGTCTGGGTACAGAGGTGTTGGTACAGCTGGATGTCTGGGTACAGATGTTTTGGTACAGCTGGATGTCTGATTACAAGGCTGTTGGTACAGCCGGATGTCTTGGTATAGAGTTATTGGTACAGCTGGGTGTCTGGGTACAGATTTGTTGGAACAGCTAGCTGTCTGGGTACAGATTTGTTGGTACAACTGTATGTCTGGGTACAGAGGTGTTGGTACAGTTGGCTGTCTGGGTACAGATTTGTTAGTACAGCTGGATGTCTGGGTACAGAGCTGTTGGTACAGCTGGATGTCTGGGTACAGAGGTGTTGATACAGCTGGCTGTCTGGGTACAGAGGTGTTGGTACAGCTGGCTGTCTGGATATAGAGGTGTTGGTACAGTTGTCTGTCTGGGTACAGACTTTTTTTGTACAACTCAATGTCTGGGTACAGATTTGTTGGTACAGCTGTATGTCTGGGTACAGAGCTATCAGTACAGCTGGCTGTCTGTGTACAGAGGTGTTGGTACAACTGGATGCCTGGGTACAGAGCTGTTGGTACAGCTGGCTTTCTGAGTAAAGTACTGTTTGTACTGCTAGCTGTCTCGGTACAGAGGTGTTGATACAGTCAACTGTCTTGCTAAACAGGTGTCAAGTACATCTTCCTAGGACTGCAAGTTACTAATAACTTTTATACACAGAAAGATATTTACGGGAATAAGCCCCCCTTTTAAAAAAAGTAAACTATGCTATATTATAATATAGATATTGATTATACCATATTTTATAGCAAATTACTTTTAGGGTGCAAGCTAGGATGCCAAAGTATCTAGATACAGCCAGGGTCTATTGGTATGTCTGCTACTTCATTGCTGTGGTCACATTCTTCCATCCACTTACTCTCTAAATACAATCAATGCTATTTTGGGTTTACTGCCACATAACGTGGCAAAGTGTAGCTTTTCTTTGACATATAAATACTTTAGGTGTGTGTGTGTGGGGGGGGTTCATAGGTAGGTACTAGGCTATTGGTCCTAGGGCCTATATAAGCCTAGTCAAAAAGGTACCCTGGCTTTCGCCACCCAAGAAAATTATTTTCCTGTGCCCCTGTCGAGCAGAGCCACAGAGGTGATCCCCAGGGTGAATTTCCTATTTCCCATCCAATCATCAAGATTTTTCTTGAAGAGTGCTAATGAGGAGCTTTGTTTGATATAGATAGGTAGTTTGTTCCAGAGTATGGGAAGTCTCTGGGACAGGAATCTATCCCTCCAGCATGTTCTGTTTATTGTGGTGACCAGGTTTAGGTCCCTAGAGCGTGTAGCTCGGAGGGATTGGGATTTCTTTATGTGGAGCATGTCCACCAGCTCTGGGTTTGACATAGCTTTGTATGTTAGGCAGAGATCGCCTCTGAGTAGGCGATATGCAATGGAGTAAAGCTGGAGTTTTTTGAGATGGTCTGCGTAGGGCATCTGTTTTAGGCTGGTAATCCTCTGTGAGGTATTTCTGTGGCCTTTCCAGTTGTTGTAGATGTCTTGTGAGGTACATACCAAAAAGGGCATTGTACTCTATAATGGGTCTAATGAGTGATGAGTATAGGGGAACAATGACCTCTTTTTTCCTGGATGAGAAACCTTTTGTGATGAGGTGTGCCATGTAGAAGGATTTCCTGACTACTGTGGCAATGTGATTATCAAAAGAGAGACTACTGTCCACCTGTGTCCCAAGGTCTCTTATCACACTTTCGATGTTAAGTAGACTACCACCTATGTGGTAGCTCATGGGTACAGAGTTTTTACCAAAGGGGATGAAAATGCACTTTTTGGCATTGAGCTTGAGGCCATGGCTTTGACACCAGGTATCTGTCTCAGTGATGTCCTTTTGTAGGATATCCACATCATTAGGAGTTTTGATTATGGCTCCTAGTTTGCAGTCATCTGTGAACTTAATTAGCCAAAAATCTTCTGTGTTAGCCTATACTTCAGAAAAGTAGATACCAAACAGGAGAGGACCCAGGACTGAATCCTGTAGTACTCCACTTGTCACTGGTCTGAAGTTGGATTTGGAGTCTGCTACTTTCACAGTGTGGGTTCTGTCAGTTAGCCAGTTGGCAACCCATTTTGTGACATAGGGATTTATACCTAGTTTAGTGAGTTTATCTATAATTCCAGAGTGGGGGATGGTGTCAAAAGCCTTGGTGAGATCTAGATAGGCTGTGTGAACCACTTTAGCCTCGTCTATGGCTTTGGTGACTGCTTCAAAGAAGTCTATCAGGTTTAGGAGACATGATCTGCCTTTTACAAACCCGAACTGGGTAGGGTCTAGAATTTGGTGATTACCAATGTCTTTATTTATAAGTTGCATGATGATACGTTCCATGGCCTTGCAGACCAGGCTCATTAGGCTAATGGGGCGGTAGTTCCCAGGGTCCGTGGTGGTTCCCCCTTTGTGGAGTTTGATAACCGTCGCTGTGTGCCATTCAGCGGGCACAAAGCCTGAGGTGAGGCTATGACTGAACATGGTGCTTAGGTCGGATGCCAGTTCATTCTGTAGTTCATGTAGAATGCAGCCTGGGATGTTGTCAGGTCCCATGGATGCTATGTTCTTGGCTTTGGAGAGTGTGGTTTTTACCTTTGCAGCCGTAATTACAGGAACTTTGCATTCTTCCAGTATAGAGATGGGCCCTTTAGGGGATGAGAGGGGGGGTAAAGTTAGCACTGAACCTATCTGCCAGGATGTTGGCAATATCAGTTGGTTCTGCATATTTAGTGCCATTGTGCTGTAACTCAGAGCATATCAGATTGTTGCCATTGAGATTCTTGCCATAGCTATAGAATGCTTTGTGGTTGTCTTTAGAATCAGTGGTGATTTTGTTTTTGTAACTAGCTTTGGAGGATTTTATGAGGGATCTCAGCTTCTTACTGAGGGTGACCAGGGAGTTCCTCCAGTCATGGGATTTTACTCCTTTTTGCAAGAGTTTCTTTCTTCTGTTGTAGAGTTTGTTTATTGCAGGAGACCATCAGATTGGCTTCCTTTTTTTGGAGGATAGCATCTTGGTTCTGTTAGGGATAGCACAATCCATGCACTCATGTAAGTGCTTATAAAGTGCATTTGTGTAGGATTCAGCAGTCATACCTCTATTGTCCATCTGAATTGCTGTTGTGAAGTCTGCCACTTCTGTCTTAAGAAGCATGAAGTTGGCTTTGGAGAAATTTTTTATGGTAGTTTTGCTAATGGGGGTGTGGGGGTGGGGGGTGGGATGAGGATGTCTAGGGTGATTTGCTTGTGGTTGGATCTGACCAATGAGGAATTGACCTCGGGTGTGGAACACTGGTCGCCCATGTTGGTAATGATGAGGGCTAGGATATTGCTTTCCCTGGTGGGGGTGTGGATAAGTTGATCCAAGGCGTTGGAATTTATCAATTCCAGAAAATGTTGAGCAAAAGAGTTGGTACATGAGTAGTTTTCTCAGTTAATGGTGGGGTAGTTGAAATCACCCATTATTCGGGTGTTGGGTTGTACCCTAATATTTTCCAGTGTATCAAGAAATGAGGAGTGGGAATCCTGGGACATGATGGGGGATCTGTAGCAAGTTACAATTTGGATTGCGGTCTTGCCCAGAATTAGTTGCCCTTGGATGATCTCAGATACATTATGCTGAGCAACTAGCCTGGAGGTGTGGATATCCTTAATGAATATGGATACGCCTCTGCCTTTAGTGTTTCGGTCCAGGTTACGTGGCCGAAAGGTGTGGTATGAATTATAGCCTGGTAATGCAGGATGCTCTCTGGAGCCTTGAACCAGGTCTCTGTCACTGAATAGATGTCAATGTTCTCCATTTTAAGGAGTGCCTTAAGTAAATGCATTTTGAGGTTTAGACTTCTAGCATTGAGTAGCATTACCCTCAGATTTTGCTTGCTTGTACCTGTTAAGGTGGTGAATTTGTCATTTGAACCTTGCCTAAAAAAGGCACTATGGGGGGCAAGAGCCTTAGCCAGTATCCGGAATCCCAAGATAGACAGGTGCAGGCCATCTCTGGCAAAGCATCGTGGTATGTCAATCATGTCATCCCAGGCAGACAGATATTGGATCCCCTTAGAATGGCACCAGAAGATTAGCCAATTCATGAAGTCAATCATTTTGTCCTTGTACTGTGGTATCATTCTGGGTGATGGCAGGATGCTACTCAGAGCTGGGGTCATACCTGCCTGGGCTACAAGATCAGGGAGCTCCTCCATGTCTCTTTTCATGTAGTCCAGGGAGGTACATTTCAGGTCATTCACGCAAACATGGACAATGACAGAGTCGTATTTGTACTTGTTGTGGAGTGACCTGAGTGCGTGCATTATGTGGCAGATCCTGGCACATGACTGGCAGCTGACAGTAGCTTTCTCCTTGTTTAGCCTGGTGAGTGGAACATCAGTGTGCCTGATTATAGAGTCACCTATGACTAGAGTGTTGGGTACGTTGTTATGCCTTATGGGCTGTGGTTGAGTGACACACTGAGTTTGTGGGCTATGTGTCATTTGGGGTGTGTTGGGAGGAGAAAGTTGCTTGCATTTCTGCTTTGGAGGTCTTTGTTGCTTGAGCAGATTTTTATTGAGAGCCTCTGCTCATGTAGGTGTGTGTTTTGTGTTACTATGTGTGTGTTTTGGTGGTGTAGGTTTTGGGGGACTATGTGATGAGTGTGGAGTGGTGCCAGTGTTTACCTTCTCCTCTTGACTGTCTAGTCCAGTCTTGGGTGAAGAGAGCTTTGTTTCCAGTTTGGCTATATAAGTGCATCTCTCACAGGATGTAGTGTTGGGTGGTAGGAGGCGAGGGTTGTTTGTGTACACGAGGCAATTGCTGTATTGTTGCAAGATACCCAGATTCATCAGGTATACAGGAGAAAACACCGGGAGGTAACCCTTAGATATGCCTGGGTAGGTTCTTATTTATTAAGTACTAAAAACTGTTTTCCTCTAGACAAGTGAGGAAAGTTGAGTGCTGTACTAATTTGTAGCTTATTTAGTGGTTACAATGAGTTCTGAATAAGTGCTGAGCTCAAAGAAACAGATTTGAGTGCTAAAACTAAAAAATTGCCTAGTTCTAAGGGAAAATTTGAAGAGCAGACTTTATGGAGCCAGGAATAGTTGGCAGCGATGCATAAAGTGTATTTTTTTTATAATATAACAGTAGCAAATGAGCAAACTGATTTAAACAAATTAACCAATTAACCAATAAAAAGGTAAAAACTGAGCCCTGTTCTAGCAGTCTTTGATCAGACAAGTTCTAACTGCACACTCCTGCCACTAGGGTGCAGGGGAACCTTTTCCAAACAAAGATGGTCTGGATTAGTGCTCAAGTTATACAAACAAAGCTAGATTCAGCAGGTCTGAATTTAGTCTATGCTACAGCAAACAAGGTGTACCAATTTCAGAAAGAAACAGTTCAAATAAGCAGGCAGAATAAGCCTTTAACCAGATACTCCCAGCTCAGAAGGGCAGAATCTACCCTCCCACAGGAGTGCAGACCACACCTTCTTAATGTAAAATAACTGGCCCGAAGCCCAAATGCTTAAACCAGAACTAATACACTTTTAGAATAACACCCTGCTTCTCTATAAAAGAGAAAGTGAGTTACTCATGTGTGCTTATGCAGCCATAACTATCCTAGTACAACATTCTGTTATGGTTCTAGCACCTTCCGTTACATAATATTAAGATTGCCTGATTATTAATTACTAAGTGCCTTTGTTCATGTCTGCTGTTACATTACAAAGAATACGTTAGTCTGTACTACACTTTACAATTTGTATTGCTGTTATTTAGATCGTGTGTACTACACTTAATTTGTATTGCTGTTATTTAGATCGTGTGTACTACACTTTACAATTTGTATTGCTGTTATTTAGATCGTATGTACTACACTTAATTTGTATTGCTGTTATTTAGATCGTGTGTACTATACTTTACAATTTGTATTGCTGTTATTTAGATCGTGTGTACTACACTTTACAATTTGTATTGCTGTTATTTAGATCGTGTGTACTACACTTTACGATTTGTATTGCTGTTATTTAGATCATGTGTACTACACTTTACAATTTGTATCGCTGTTATTTAGATTGTGTGTACTACACTTTACAATTTGTATTGCTGTTATTTAGAATGTGTGTACTACACTTTACAATTTGTATTGCTGTTATTTAGATTGTGTGTACTACACTTTACAATTTGTATTGCTGTTATTTAGATGGTGTGTACTACACTTTACAATTTGTATTGCTGTTATTTAGATGGTGTGTACTACACTTTACAATTTGTATTGCTGTTATTTAGATCGTGTGTACTACACTTTACAATTTGTATTGCTGTTATTTAGATTGTGTGTACTACACTTTACAATTTGTATTGCTGTTATTTAGATCGTGTGTACTACACTTTACAATTTGTATTGCTGTTATTTAGATCGTGTGTACTACACTTTACAATTTGTATTGCTGTTATTTAGATGGTGTGTACTACACTTTACAATTTGTATTGCTGTTATTTAGATCATGTGTACTACACTTTACAATTTGTATTGCTGTTATTTAGATCATGTGTACTACACTTTACAGTTTGTATTGCTGTTATTTAGATCTTTTTTTTACTGCTTTCATATTTGCTGTTGTTGGTGCTGTCTTTGTTACTATTTGGAGCTTTCGGTCTGGTCCTGCCCCATAAATGGGCTGCCCAGTAGATTATCCAAATAGCAAAAAGTAAAAATAAACAATGTCACAAATATAAAGCTATAAAGAAAATAATGTTCTAGGTTCCACTAATATTCTCTTATAGGTAACCACCTTCCTTTAGCACACACTACCAATGTTCAGTATTGATGCACATTTGAAAGTGATCTTCACGTATCTCTTATGTGGCATACAAGTAAAACATGTATTCCAAAGAAGCAAATCAGTTTCATTTGATGTTTTAGATTTTGTTCATTTTGGCTTTGTATGCTGTTGGTCCTGCTCTGTGTGTATCACCTCTGTTTTTATTTTATTTAGATTATCTTTTATTTATTCCTAGGTTCATTGTTGATTGCATCAGAGTAGTCTGTGGGACTACCCGAGCCTCATCAAGGTAAGCATCTGTGTAGTAACTAGTTTGGAGTAAATTTGCTTCAATATTTTGAGGCTTGTGCATATTGTTATCATTTGTTATGGTGCAGCTTTTGGTTCTCTTGTTTATTATGCTGTTTACTTTTATGTAAGACTTTTCTCGTAGGCTGCACAACTTCTTTGTTAGCAGTCATTTATATTACTACTTAGGCATATTTTTTACCTACCTCCCCGTCTGTTTGGTACTCTCAGCACATATTTCCCTTAAAGCATCCATGACCAAATGTTTCTGCTCTCTTTGCAGCATCACACTGTGTAAAATGTAAATCTTGGTTACAATTTAGTCTGTGTTGGCCATGTTGGCTGTTTAGTATAGATATTTAAAACTAAGGTGATTGGAACTCTTCTGCGATCACCTTTAGAAGGAAATGTAGATTAACCTATAAGACACAACAAGCCTTGTGAAAGACCAAATACGCATTGTTGATATATAAGGGCTTGCACCTCTGCAGTCTTACAGACAAAGGTACTGATACCAAGAATATCCTCCAAGAAATTAACCTCATATTCATTGAACCAAATCAGCTGGTTCAAACAGGGAGAGGGAAAATTTGTCAGTCATGAAATTCAGGTCCTGATGACAAGAATAGATGTTCATTATATTGATCACTGCAGCTGCAGTAGCCTTAGACATATGGGTTATATTCTGCCAAGGATATAACAGCTGGCCAGCTTCCAAAGGTTCAGGGCACCCTCGATGTGTCCAAACTGTCTGGTAGCTGAATATGGGCTGACTAAAAGACAAGTTTGGGAGCCAACCCCTTCAGAGCTTTACTGCTGCCAAAGCATGTGCTCCTCTGAGCTTTTGGGGATTGACAGTCAACTTGTGCTGTTCCTTTGCTGGGCAGATACATTTCTTCCAGTAATTTTTGTGTATTAATAATACTTTCCTCTTCAGGAAAGTTATTTTAAAGGTAGGAATTTGTGTATTAATAATGGATCGTCATGAGACTATACTGTACTTTTAAACAGGAGAGCTCTTTTTACTTTCAGTTTAAATGGTGTTTAAAGTAACTGAAAACCATTTTTTTCTCTGGAGAAATTGTGTTTATTTTACTTTGTGATGATGGCAAAGTGTTAACGTGCTTTTTACTGTTTTTATCTGGGAAAAATAGACTTTTAAAGACTTTTAGTTTTTACTGGCATTTGCTGCTTGTTTTCCCAGGAGAAGAAGTACCATTTTTGGCTTGACTATGGAAAATCTGTCGGTCCCATGGTTGGTCCTTCTTCCAGCCACAAAAGCAAAAGTTAAACAAACAGCCCTTGCCATCACAGCAGGTAACAATTTTCCTCAACTGCAGATGGGTGACTCTTCTGTGGCTATTAGATGTACAAAAGAACAAGCTGCAAGGAAATATGAATAACAACCAGAACTGAGAAAAACACACTTTATAATAGCAAAGCTTTCGGATAAAATCCTTCCTCAATACTAATATGTATTAGTATTGAGGAAGGATTTTATCCGAAAGCTTTGCTATTATAAAGTGTGTTTTTCTCAGTTCTGGTTGCTATTAGATGTACATCAGGCCACTCATCTTTTACCCAAGATCCCTCTGGTGTAGCATCTACAGCCACTATGGACCGGGGGTTAGCCACATCTTCTATGGCACTTGGGGACCCCTCAATGGACATGGGAGAGTCAGTCTTCTTCATCCTGGCAGTGGAAACAGGAAAGGCTTCCCTGTTTTGTCAGAATGCTGTACCCATCCTTGGGGAAATTGCTGCTTCCATTAGTAGCACAGTTATCCCAAAAATTTCCTGCTAAAAAGAAGCAGAAAACCAAGCATGTATCTACTCCTCCTAAAATTTCTTTGGATAGGAGTAGTTTAATGGGACTGTTTCAGGGTTTAATTCAGGCTATTTATCCTTCTTACAAAGTAGTTTCTGGGAAAAGAAAGAGAGATTCCTCCTTTCCTGAACATATTCAAGACTCTGAATCTGCACAGTTGGATCAAGGGAAAAATACAGAGTTTTCACCTCAGATTTCTGATTCAGACTCAGAGGAGAACTCAGTTTCTGACTCACCTTTCTCTTTCTCTGAGTCTATTTCTAAAATGTGCCAGTGTTTTCAGAGGAAGAACATTGAGGTTTTTCAGTCCCTCAGAAAATGCTATGAGATGTTACCAAAGGAATTTCCATAACCAACACCTATACCTCCAGTTCTGTCAGCCTTGGATGATGTGTGTGTTACTGCCTGTAGTTTTCCTGACAGTCAGCTGGCTGCCCCTAAAAAGAGCAGGTAGGATGTATTAAGTTTGCCACTCTTTAAAGTTTTTATACACTCTTTCCAAACCTGATCCAGCAGAAATAGCTTTAGTTAATGCTTTTGCTGGCAAAGACTTAGTTAATTCCAATCCTACTCTTTCTGATAAGATGGGGATATTATTGATGAGTATGGGGAAACGTATGCTTCAGCAACTTTGATTTTTAGAATTTTGATTTGTCAGGTTCATATGTTAAGATTTGTTCTGACTAATTGTATAAGTATGAGGATTTTTTTATCTGCAGTTTCTTCTTCTTGTGAGGAAATTCTGCTTTAAATAATTTAATTTCTTCTGTTGTTTAAATCTTTTACTTATTGTTTACAATGTCTGTGTGGCTCTGTTGATACTTCTTCAAGGCCTATGGTCACTGGTACTGTTTTGAGGATGCTTGCATGACTGTGTTCTCAGAACATCCCAGATGATGTTAAAAATGAGATTTTACATTCTCCCTTGGATAGAGATTAATTTTTGGTCCCTCTGCTGCAGAGATGATCAAAAAGTGTGATGAAGGAGGTAAGCTAATACAGGGAATTTCTAAGATTTCTCAGCCCTCCTTTTCCAAATTTTCAAAGGGATTCTCTAACTCCTCATTCAGTTTTGGCAAGAAATACAATAAACAATCTCAACAAAAAATAGGTAAAGAGACATTTAAGAAGAAATGGCAAGGGGGTTCTATGAAGGATTCTAGAAACTCCCAAAACCAAGTCCAATAAGACAGAATGAGTATTTAAGAGACTTTTTTCTTCCCTCCCAAAAGTCTGAATCTCCACTTTTTTCTTTGGCAACAGATAGTTTCAGACAAATGGATTTGTTAAGATCATTCATCAAGGTTACAGATGGCAATGGAATGAAATTCCTCCTTTCTGCAGGGTAATTCCTCACCCTACAGATCAGATTATTTTGTTCCTGGCTGTTTTCATCACAAACTGTTTCAAGGAATGACAGAATCAGTTCCTCCTTTCCAGGTGGGGAAGGGCTTTTATTGAAGGGTGTTTTAGTGCCAAAGAAAGAAAGAAAATGCTTGGAGACCAATTATGGATCTTGATAGTACCCCAGTTCAAAATTATGTCACTTCACAACCTCTTAACTCTTCTTCCCCATTCAAGTTTTTTGTAGCATTAGATTTAAAAGATGCTTATCACTGCATTCCTATTCATCCAGACATCAGGTGTTTCTTAAGATTTTGTGTATCTGGATCATACCTCTTAATCTCTTAGTGCAAGAAATCTGGACAAAGCCATAAATAAAAGTGGGACAAAGGCCCAAAAATAGGGACACATTTTAAACATTGCTCTTACAAACTTAGAAAGTTGATAGAATAACGGGTTTTGCATTAGCATGAATGTTCTGGAGTATGACGTCTGAAACTCAAATGTCTGTCATTATTTTCTAACTTCAGTCTTTAATAGTCAGGAAATCCTTCTGTGTGGCACACCTCATCACCAAGGGCTTTTCGTCCAGAAAAAAGGAGGTCATTGTCCCATTTTACTCATCCCTCATTAGACCCATTATAGAGTACAACGCCCCATTTGGTATGTCACAAAACATCTGCAATAGTTGGAAAGGCCACAGAAATACCTCACTAAAAGAATCCCAGGCCTAAAGATGACCATCTAAAAAAACTCCAGGTATACTCTGTCACATATCGTCTACTCAGAGGCAATCTCTGCTTAACATACAAGGCCATATCAAACCCTGAGCTGTTGGACATGCTCCACTTAAAAAAATCCCAATCCCTCAGAGACACACGCTCCAGGGATCTAAACCTTGTCATCACAGTGAACAAAACATGCTGGAGTGATAGGTTCCTGACCCAGAGACTCCCCATACTCTGGAATAGACTGCCCATACATGTCAAGCAGAGCGCCTCCTTGGCCCTCTTCAAAAGGAACCTTGACGATTGGATGGGAGATAGGAAATTCACCACGGTGTTTACGTCAGCCTCCCTGCTAGACAGGGGTCCAGGGAAGTAAATATTGTGGGAAGAAATATCGAGGGAATTGTTATGGCTAGGCTTGTATAGGCCCTTGGGTCGATAGCCTAGTACCAACCTATGAACTTATAATGACTTGCCACTAATTTGCCAGAAAACTACAATTTTATGAAAAATGGACCAAAAATATGAGGCAAAAAATCTGGACATTCTGTGAAAATCTGTACAGTTGAGAGGTATGATCTGGATCACATTATCAGTTCTCTGTTTTACCCTTTGGACTATCCACAGCATCAAGTGTGTTCTCAAAGTGTATAGCTCCAATAATAGCTCATTGCAGAATACAGGATGTCTACATTTTTCCATATTTAGATGACTTGAATATCTTTGCAGTCTTTTTCAAACTGTCAGGACTCTCTCTTACCCAAGCAGGGATTCTTGACTCCTTCACACAGGATTGTGTCCCTGGGATGTTGACTCGACACCACAGTTTAAAGAACTGTTCTTCCACAGGAAAAAAATGGATCTATATCTAGATCTATTTCTGGAGTTTTCCACTCAGACTTCGGTCACTGTGAAGGAAGACTTCAGGATTTTGGGTCTCATGGCTTCTGTGATTCTCATGATACCCCAGGCAAGACTCAACAAGAGAAAGATACAGTGGTATCTGACCTTGACTTTTCAGATCCCAGTGCCAGGGTTTGTTAGAAGAGAAATCATTTGGTGGAGGCAAGAGATATCCCTTAATCCAACTCTCCCCTTCTTCCTCCCTATTCTAAAGCAGTCAGTCATCACAGATGCCTTAGACTTTGCACTGGGAGCAGTTTCAGGATGGCTAAAAGTGCACGTAGTGTAGTGCAGCATGGACAGGTGTAAGCATGTAAATATAAAATAGATGCCTGCCCTGATCAAGGCACTCAACTCTCTGAATCATCTTTGGTCTCCAAGACTTCTTGAAGTTGTGACAGATGATACCACAGCCATGTGGTACACCAACAAGCATGGAGGACCCAGGTTGCTCCCTCTGCAGCCCAGCCAAGTTAGCTTGGGATATAGTTTCACAGCACAATATCACTCTACATGCATCCTAACTTCTGCCAGAGCAAAACTATGTAGCTGAGCAGAACAAGGGCAGACTCTCATGAATGGAAACTAGATTGGGGGACCTCCAAGATTTGATCTACCTGTGGGGAGTTCCTGAAGTGGACTTCTTTGCCTGCTCTCTGAACAATCATTTGGCAAGATTCCACTCCAGAACTTTATGCAAGAAGGCCTGGAAGACAGATACCTTTTGTTTTCCTAGGACAGGGATGTTCACCCCTTCCACTAACATCCAGGGTACTTCTGAAGATTCAAAAGGAATCCCCAGAGATCACTGTGGTTACTCTCTTCTGGCCAAAGCAACCATGGTTTCCCTTATTTTGGAAATGGCCAGGGGTAATTATCACAAGCTTCCTCACAGAATGGATTTACTCACACAACAACAGGGTGTTTGATACACCTCAACATCAATCAACTTCAATGGACTACCTGGATGATAGTGTCTTAATTCCCTTTAGGCACGTCTTTACTGAGGATGTCCAGCAGATACTAATGGAGACAAGAAAGCCTGCTACTAGAAAACTATATTAGTAAATGGAAAATGTTTTCTAGCTGGTGCCAACAACATTCCTAGCACCCATTCAGGGATAGTTATTCTCTGGTTTTGCATTAGTTATACTATCATATGTCCTTTCTTATTCCTCTGTCAAGGTTTATGTATCAGCCATTTCAGCACGTCTGCCCATGGATCCTCCTCTTTCAGTGCAGTATCATGTCAAAATGTTTTTGAAGGGGTTTTGCATAACAGGCCTCCAAGGAATCCAATGATACCTCCTAGGGATCTTTGTGTTACGAAAACTAACACTTGTGATCCATCTGAATCAGCTAACCTGGAAAACAGTTTTACTGATTGATTTGATGTTTGCAAGAAGGGTATCTGAGTTGCAAGCTTTTATGGTGAGTCAATCCTCTCTCATTTGCCACAGGAACAGGGTTTCTTTAAGAACTAATCCTTTTTATGCCTAAAGTAGTATTTGAGTTTACTTTAAGCCAAACAATCCATCTTTCCATTTCCTTTCCTGAATCCAAAAATGCAGGAGAAAGGATACACCATACCTTGGATGTCCACAGGCAACTTCGCTACTATCTTGACAGAACTAAATATTTCAGATCTTCACATAGATTGTTAATTTCTTATGATGGTAAAAAGAGGGGGAAACCTGTCTCAAGAGAAGACTATTTCAAAATGGTTGTCTAAGGTTATTACCTTTTGTTATGCTCACCAGAACAAAACTATTCCAGGCAGAGTCAAGGGTAACTCTACCAGGGCCTTGGCTTCATCTATGGCTTTTTGGAATGTTCTGAATTCTGTACGTATTCTAAAAGCAGCAACTTGGTCCTCTGTACGTGCTTTATTAAAGCAGTATAAGCCTGATTCCTTCTATAGGCCTAGATTAGGCTTTACTAGGACTATTCTCCAGGGGCTTCTGGACCCTTCCTCTTCCAGCCCCGAATGTAGTTAGGGTAATCTACCCATATAGTTAAGGCTTCTGCAGCAGTGATCATTTGAACATCTACTGAAATGGTAAGTTTACTTACGTAACTGTGCTTTCTTTGAAGGTGGTTGAAAAAGTAAGGCCACTTTCAGCAACTGTTAAACCAGTCAGTGCTGGGCCACATACTTGTCTGCCACAAAGTCATGGTGCACTGGAAATGTGGAAGTTACACATTGGCTACAGAGCAAGTAACACCCAAGCCAAATAAATACATGAACTGGAACAGGATCAACTGCATAATAAATGACTGAGTTGGCATAAGATACTGCGCTACTCAGATGGAGAGCAATGTGGAAGGCTTTTGGGGAGATTTTAGGGGGCCTAGCAGGAGCAATGGTTATAAATGAGTAACCAGTTCTAGACTGGATAACATTTTAATCCAGTGGGAATGGCTTCTGAGCATCTGAAACTTGAGTTGAAAACAGCACCCCTCTTAGCCTCAAGGATTAATGAAGACAGCTGACAAGGAGCCAGAGGGAAGGATAGAAAAGTGTAAGTGTTTTCCCTGATGTAATGGGACAATATGTTCTTCACCAGCTCAGTCTTGGTTGGCATGCAGCTCAGAATAGTAAAAGAATCAAAGTCAAAGCGGAGGTTAGTCTCAGACTGAGTATGAGAGAAATGCCCCAGCTTATCACCCAGTGCCAGAGTGGTGTACTTGCATCACTCCAGGTTTGTCCATGAACCATACCATGACCTGGGTGTCTGACAGAGATAGAAGACATATTCCAGAGCTTCAGTTTGTGTGTGTGTGTGTGTGTGTGTGTGTGTGTGTGTGTGTGTGTGTGTGTGTGTGTGTGTGTGTGTGTGTACACCTGCACACATGTGTGTGTGAAAGATGACATCATTAAATATCAACAACACAAAATATGGACACTCAAAATAGTGAAGTAATCCTGAATACATAAGACACCAACCACACAACACTGAGACAGACAGGCAGAATACTAAACATATCTTAAATAATCTCTCACTAAGACAACACCAAATAAAAGATTTTATTTGTTTTCATGTGGCGAGAATTTTCCTCTCACATGCACAGTTGCTTGTTGACTTTTTCATTGTCAACCTTTTGTTGTCATCTTTCTTGCTGTCAAAGCTGTTGATTTGTTGACTAAAGTAATTCCATATATATGCATAGATGATATTTTACGTGTCTTTTTGCAGGTTGCATGCACAAGCTTATATAAATGTATTGCATGCAAACATATGCATGTTTAATTTGTTAATGTTTTCTTTCATTTGTTTTTCTAGCCGTACATCTGTGTATTCAAGGGCTTTGTTGGAAGAAGCATTTAAGGAAGTAATGTAAGTGGCTCTATTTTTTTCATTCATTTCCTTGTTTTGATAATGCTTGCGTAATTCTAAAGGATAAAACTGTATTCTGCTATCCATGTTACTTCTCATCTCATGTAGTTGTTTTTATGGGATATAGAAAATCTCAATTCTGAAACATAAAGAGGTTAACCATAGGTAATTCACTCTGAGGTAAGGAAGAAATGCTGTCTACAGAGAGGAAATCAAACACATATTTGCTACTGAAAATTAACAAGCAAGAATTTTAAATATTTCATATGGGGTAAGGAGATACTTGCAAAAAAATGTTATTTAAATTATTGGCTATTCTGGGGTATTTCTGTGAAATCGTCAGGGACAAAATGTGAGGTATGAAAGCTTAACTATAAATAAAGAATGCAGACATATGTTAAATATGTAAGAGTGGGCCAGGATAAAAGGAACATTATCATCTGGACAGTAAGGGCAGGAGGGTGTTCATTTTTAGGTTTGCAAGACATGCAAAATCTGTTTTGCTTAGAGAGATTTGGGATTTCAGGGATGTGTTGTGTCTAAGAAAATGAGAAGATATAGAGGTAAATAGAGATATTTAGAGTTTTGTATTGTCAGTCAGACAGAAATACCAGAGTGATACAGCACAGAACGAGGTAACAAGAGACCAGCAAGACTCTATGAGGTGGAAAAGTGTAGGGAAGGCAGATGACAAGTGTGCATGGGCAAAGATAGTTGGGGGTATACGAAAGTGGCAGGACATAAAATGAACCAAAGGAGGAAGGTGGCAGAGATGTCCATGAAAGTGAGTACAAGGAGAAAGAAGCCATCATGGAAGCACAAGAGAAAATAACAGTGAGTCTAGCACCTTATTCATTTTAAAATTGTAGTGGGTTGATAGAAAGACTTGTTTGTGGGGTTGTAGGACAAAGTATTTAGGAAATATAAGAATTATTTGACATGTATAGTGTTTAAGCCACTGGTCTCCAGTTTACCAATCAGCAAAGGTCAAGAAGTAAAGTTGTTAAACACTTTGCTTAGCTCTTAGTTCTCAGGTCTAAGGTCCATACCAATGTCCTGACATCAACAGAGACATAGATAGAGGAAGGCTTCCATTTCTAGGATTTATAATCTCTTCCCTTGACAGTACACCATTATGTGGTTGGGGGTTCTCCCCATGAACATGAGAATAATACATGTGTAATGGAGATATTAAACTTCCAACCTAGAGGACATCACCTAGACCATCTTGATTAAACATGATTATTACCCTGTCTCAATATAGCAGTGAGGCTTCTACCCTGTGCTCCCATGGAGGTCTCATCCTGGGAGAAGCATAGCTTCCAGATCTCTCTTCTGTAGAGATAAGAGCCTTATCCAAAATCAGGCATTCCATGCAGGAAAAATCTAGCAGCATCTTGCTTTGTGGTACAGCGGTAGTATTGTTGCCTCACAGCAAGAGGCTCTCCTGTTCGATTCTCGGCTGGAGTGCCTTCTGTGTGGAGTCTGCATGTCCTCCCCACAGTCGAGTGGCCTCCGAAAGACATGCATGAATGGGCGTGCCTTCGCTGAAGGTTGGGCATTGGGCTGGCAACTCGGCACCATAAAATTCGACTGCCAATCATTAGAGGACCGGAGTTCCGCTGTGGTGACCCCTAACTGGGAAAAGCCAAAAAGACAAACATCTTGCTTTGTAGGAAATAAATGTAGATAGATCTTCTGAGCAGGTCCACCTTTATTTGATACCCCCTATTCCTCTAGGTCTCAAAAAGAGCCATGTGGATCATTGGAAAATGTCTAGAAAGGGTGTGTGTGTGTGTGTGTGTGTGTGTGTGTGTGTGTGTGTGTGTGTGTGTGTGTGTGTGTGTGTGTGTGTGTGTGTGTGTACATGCATGTGTGTGTGTCTGCACACACGTGTGCACGTATGTTTATAATAGACAAAATATGTGTTTTTCTAACATTAATTCTTTTCTATGTAATGTGCTTTATTTCATTTATGTTTCTAGGGAAACATACAAAGAAGAACTAATTAAAGAAATGACAGCCTTTACTTTAAAGAGCATATAAGTACTAGTATTATTTCTTTTCAGTTAATTTTCTTCTTTACAAAAGTTTGCATGTCATTTCATTTTAGACTGCATGTTTTTCAGAGAAGCAGTGTAATTGTTACTTACCGTGTGATGGAAGCTGCACTGTAAAGTGCATTTCATTTTTATAAGGTAATTAAAGCCCTGATTTCCTGCTATGAATTATAGAGAGGGTAACCCTCACTAACCTACATTAAAAAGCAGAAATGTGGCAATTAAATGAACAAATAATTTGGCTACATGAATGCTGCACCTATGTTGAGCAAAAAGGGTAATTAACTTTAAAGATCACAAAAGCCATCAAGGCTCCCAAATGTCCCAAGACTCAAAACAATTTACTGACATTGGCCTTGTATAACATCAAAAAGAACCCAGCAACCAACATATTAAATGAAAAATTCACTCTCGGTTAGACTTTCCCATCGCTTAACATTCCCGCAAATCTCCTATATCAGCACTCACCTGGCATCTTCAAATCACCATTATCATATGACCTTTAACATCAGTAATATGACAAGTGCAACCCACCCCAAAAAACAATTACCTTCCATCCAAGATCCACACAGAATATCAATAACCTCAATGCTTACCTTTCAGCTCACAAGTGGTTTTCTCTCCTCAGTTTTTATGACCCTTTAAAAATCACTCTGTTACATCTCTAGGATGCAGTCTTTCCTGAAGTTTTTAAGCTGTACAAGAGTAATAAAAACATCTGCCTAACATAAAATCCTCTGAGCCTTACCCTCTCAGGTTTACTCTCTCTCTACCTCTGTACTTACCTTTCCTCTTGCTGAAGATATTCATCCTAATCCTTGTCCCTTATCTAACTCTTCTTCTATTAATTCTTCTCCCACTTCTCCCCTAACTTCTTCCTCTTCCCATCTCTCCTCAATACCACACACCACCCCATCTAAAAGGCACATTAAAATCTTTGCACTCCATATTTTGCAGTACCCTAAACAAAGTCCCTGAATTACACTCCTGGATAACTTTACACACTCCAGATATTATCTGTATCTGTGAAATATGGCTAAAATTCCACATACCTACCCCCAGGATACAATATCTTCCACCAAGACAGATCAACTAAAAAAGGCTGTGTGGTAGCCATACTTTATTCTGACAATCCCCCCCCCCCCAGCTTTCATCCAGCTTTGATTCTGATAGTCAACTCTAACTTAGGCATAAAAAGATACCCATTGTTGCAATATATATACCTCCAGGCAATAACATCCATATACTAGAACACTTCCTTGCTTGGATCTCTCAAACCATCTCCTACGAAACAATTATTCTAGGGATGTTAACATCAACTGGAATACTCTTACCTCAAACTGTCCCAATGAGGCCATTAATCTATATAGTTTCTCTCAACTCATCACCTCTCCTATTCAATGTACTCAACATTCTAACACGAGCTCCACCCTCGACTGGATACTTACCTCTCACCCCAATCACTATCATAATGTCTCCACACTACCTAACACTATTAGTGACCATCACCCTACTTCCATCCAACGTCACCTATCTCAACATCCTAAGCCTCCTAAATATAAAATTGTCATAATCTAATTTTAACCCTGATATATTTAACCAAACACTCTCCTCTATAAATTGGTCTTTTCTACTCAACCTCTCCCCCGAAGAAGCTGTTCCAGCATCTTCTTAACACCCTCAACTCCCTGGCCCCTATCAGAAAGACCAGGGTTAAAACTAACTATGCTCCCTGGTTAAGCAAAAAAGTTCCCTCCCTCATGAAAAAGAGAGACAATGCTTGGAAGCTCTGGAATAAACTCAAAACACCCTCAGCTCTCCAAAGCTATAGAGAACTACGGAACACCGCAAAAAACGTGTTACCCTTGACAAAAAAATCCTTTTACCTAGACCCACAAAGAAGCCCCCACTCAAACCCCAAAAAGTTCAGGAGTACTGTCAACAAGCTCTTACACTCAGGGAACCCATCTCCTCCCAACCCATCCCCTAACAGCTCTCCACTTGAATTTGCCACTCTTCTGAACTCCTTTTTCAATAACTCTATACAAAACCTAATAAAACCAAAGAATGATACCTGCCTTGACTCATAGGTTCATAGGTGGGTACTAGGCTATCTGCCCAAAGGCATTTATAAGCCTAGCCAGAATGTGTTGGCTTTCGCTGTCCCCTTAGTTCCCTGTGCCTCTGTCCAGCAGAGCCACTGAAGTGATCCCCGAGGTAAACTTTCTGTTTCCCATCCACTCGTCAAGGTTTCTTTTGAAGAGTGTTAGCAAGGAGCTCTGCCTAATGTAGATTGGGATCTTGTTCCAAATCATGAGAAGTCCATGGGACAGGAATCTATCCCTCCAGCATGTCCTATTTATTGTTGTGGTGAGGTTTAGATCTCTAGAGCGTGTGATTCGAGGGTATAAGGTTTTCTTTAGGTGGAGCATGTTCATCAATTCTGGGTTGGACATGGCCTTGTATGTCAGGCAGAGATCACCTCTGAGTAGGCGGTATGCAACCGAGTACAACTGGAGTTTCTTCAGTCGAGTGGCATAGGGCATCTGTTTGAGGCCATTGATCCTCTTGGTGAGGTACTTCTGTGGTCTTTCCAGCTGTTCATAGGTTTATAGGTAGGTTCATAGGTTCATAGGTAGGTACTAGGCTATCTGCCAGAAGGCATTTATAAGCCTAGCCAGAATGTGTTGGCTTTTGCCACCCCCTTAGATTAGTTCCCTGTGCCTCTGTCCAGCATACCCACTGAAGTGATCCCCGAGGTAAACTTTCTGTTTCCCATCCACTCATCAAGATTTCTTTTGAAGAGTGTTAGCGAGGAGCTCTGCCTGATATAGATTGGGATCTTGCTCCAAAGCATGGGAAGTCTCTGGGACTGGAATCTATCCCTCCAGCACGTCCTATTTATTGTTGTGGTAAGGTTTAGATCCCTAGAGTGTGTGGCTTGCAGGGATAAGGTTTTCTTTAGGTGGAGCATGTCCATCAATTCTGGGTTGGACATGGCCTTGTATGTCAGGCAGAGATCACCTCTGAGTAGGCGGTATGCAACCGAGTACAGCTGTAATTTCTTCAGTCGAGCTGCATAGGGCATCTGTCTGAGGCCAGTGATCCTCTTGGTGAGGTACTTCTGTGGTCTTTCCAGCTGTTGCAGGTGTCTTGTAAGGTACATCCCAAATGGGGCATTGTACTCTATGATGGGTCTGATAAGTGATGAGTAGAGGGGCACAAAGACCTCTTTTGATCTGGATGCGAACCCTTTTGTGATTAGGTGGGCCACGTAGAAGGATTTTCTAACCACTTTGGCAATGTGATTATCAAAGGTGAGATTACTATCTACTTGGGTCCCCAGATCCCTTATTATGTCTTCTGTATTTAGAGGACTGCCACCTATGTGGTAGTTTGTGGGTACTTTGTTTTTTCCAAAGGGGATGACTATGCACTTTTTGGCATTTAGCTTGAGGCCATGATTTTGACACCAAGTATCCATCTCAGTGAGACCCTTTTGGAGGATGTCTGTCAGTCGGAGAGTCAATTATAGCCCCTAGTTTGCAGTCGTCTGCGAACTTGGTCAGCCATAGTCCTCCTGTGCTTGCCTGTACCTCTGAGAAGTATATGCCGAACAGGAGGGGTCCTAGGACTGAGCCCTGGGGAACACCACTTGTAACCGGTTTAGAGATGGACCTAGCTCCCGCAACTGTCACCATGTGGGTTCTGTCCATGAGCCAGTTGGCAACCCATCTTGTGACATAGGGGTTTATGTTCAGGCTGGTGAGCTTGTCTATAATACCAGAATGGGGAATGGTGTTGAAGGCTTTAGTGAGGTCTAGGTAGGCTGTGTGTACCACCTTTCCCTCGTCTATAGCCTTGGTAACTGTCTCAAAAAAGTCCACCAGGTTTAGGAGGCATGATCTGCCCTTAATAAAGCCAAACTGGGTAGGGTCCAGTGTTTGGAGGTTCCCAATGTCTCTGTTAATGAGTTCCATGATGATGTGCTCCATAGCCTTACAGACCAAGCTAGTCAGGCTTATAGGGCGATAGTTCCCGGGGTCTGTTGTGACTCCACCTTTGTGGAGCAGAATAACCATTGCTGTGCACCACTCTATGGGTATGTAGCCTGTGGAGAGGCTGACTTTGAACAGTGTGTTTAGGTGAGGGGTTAGTTCATCATTGAGCTCATGCAGGACGCAGCCTGGGACACCGTCTGGTCCCATTGATGCTGAGTTTTTGGCTTTGGAGCGGGCTGTTTTAACCTGAGTGTCTGTGATTTCAGGGACGCTACATTCTTCTGGTATGGTTATGGACCCTTTTGGGGGTGAGAGGGGGGTGAAGTTTGTGCTGAACCTGTCTGCCTAGATGTTGGCAATATCGGTCAGTTCAGTGTATTTTGTGCCATTCTGCACTAACTCCAAGCAGATCTGAGCATTGCCATTTAGATTCTTGACATAGCTAAAGAATGCCTTGTGGTTATCTTTGGAGTCCTTGGCAATTTATCTTTCAAAGCTCACCTTGGATGATTTTATGAGGGATCATAGTTTCTTGCTGATACAGATCAGGGATATCTTCCCTTCTTGGGATTTTACTCTTTTCTGTACTAGTTTCCTCCTTCTACTGTATAGTTTGTTTATGGCAGGAGTCCACCAGACCGGTTTCCTTTTTTTGGAGGAGTGAATCTTGGTTTTGCTTGGGGTGGCACTATCCATGCATTCTTGTAGGTGCCCATAGAATGCTTTAGTAAAGGATTTTGCAGCTTGGACAGCGTTATCCTTTAGCATGGGAGCTTTGAAACTTTCCACCTCCATCTTAAGTAACTTGAAGTTTGCTTTTGAAAAGTTTTTCATGGTGGCTTTCTTTCCGGGGGTGGGGGCAGAATATGGATATCCAAAGTGATTTGTTTATGGTCAGATCTAACCAGTGAGGGTTTGACCTCTGGCGTGGGACACCGGTCGCCCATGTTGATGATGACCAGGTCCAATATGTTGTCACCTCTGGCGGGAGTGTTAACCAGTTGAGCCAGGGCGTTTGAGTTTATAAATTCTAGGAAAAGTTGGGCAAGGGAGTTAGTACTTGAGTAGTTCTCCCAGTTAATGTTTGGGTAATTGAAATCACCCAATATTAGGGTGTTTGGTAGGACCTTAATGTTTCCCAGTGTTTCCAGAAACACGGAATGGGGGTCCTGGGACATGGTGGGTGATCTGTAGCAAGCTACAATTTGAATTGCAGTTTTGCCTGTTGTTAGTTGCACGTGGATGATCCCTGAAGCATCGTGCTGTGCCACTAACCTGGAGGTGTGGGTATCCTTGATGAATATGGATACGCCCTCACCTTTTGTATTTCGGTTTGGGTTATGTGGCCGAAGTATATGGTATGAGTTGTAGCCTGGTAGTGCTGGGGTGCTCTCTGGAGCCTTAAACCAGGTTTCTGTTACTGCACATATATCGATTTTCTCCATACTGAGGAGTGCCTCGAGTGTGTGCATTTTGAGGTTTAGACTTCTGGCATTAAGTAGCATTACCCTCAGTTTTTTGTTACTTGTGCTATTTACGGCGGTGGGTTTGTCTTTTGAGCCTTGCCTAAAAAAGGCACTATGGAGGTGGCAAGAGCCTTGGCAAGTATTTAAAAGCCTAAGGATGATAGGTGCAAGCCATTTCTAGTGAAGCAGTGTGGCTTGTCGAGCATGTCATTCCAGGCAGACAGACACTGGATTGAATGACACCAGTAACTTAGCCAATTGTTGAAATCGAGAATTTTTTCTTTATACCGTGGTATCAGGATGTTGCTCAAGGTCAGGGTCATACCGGCTTGGGCTACATGATCAGAGAGCTCTTCCATGTCTCTTTTTATGTAGTCCAGGGAGGTACGGCTCAGGTCATTCACACCAACATGGACAATGACAGAGTCATATTTGTACTTGTTCTGGAGTGACCTGAGTGCTTGTGTTATGTGGCGGATCCCGGCATCTGACAGGCAGCTAACAGTAACCGTCTCCTTATTCAGCCTAGTGAGTGGGACACGCCATTGTGCCTGACTATAGAGTCACCTATTACTAGTATGTTGGGTATGTTATTTTGCCTTAAGGGCTGTGATTGCATGGCACACTGGTTTTGTGGAGTATGTGTTTCATGGTTTGTGATGGGGGGTGGAGGTTGCTTAGATGTTTGCTTTGGAGGTCTCTGTTGGTTTTGCAGATTTTTATTTAGAGCCTCCGAGTATGTTTTCATGTATTTATGTGTTCTTTGCTGGTGCTGGTTTAATGGGTCTATGTAAGACTGGTGGTGTGATGCAAGTATTTCCCTTCTCCTCTTGACTGTCTGATCCAGTCTTGGGTTGAGGGAGCTTAGCCTCTAGTTTGGCTGTATAACTGCATCTCTCGCATGTATTAGTGTTAGGTGGTAGGTGGAGGGGGTTGTCTTTGTACATGAGGCAGTTGTAACATTGCCTCAAAATGCCCAGATTCACCAGTTGGACTGGAGAGTACACCTGAAACTGTCCTTTGGACATGCCTGGATAGGTACAGGGAACTGTTTTACTGGGTGGCTGGTAAGGTCGAATAGAGAGCCTTGTCCTTCTGTACAGTACAGGAGGGTCTAGTACTAGGATTTATAAGTGCTTGCTATAAGTTTTGAGCAAGTGCTGGGCAGAGAAATGAATGGGTCTACTTCTTTTGACCTAACTCCCATTTGCCTGACGCCCATTTGCCTGAGACCACATGACTGAAATTTCATTTGCCTGACACTTCATTTGCCCGACACTTCAGTTGACTGACAAGTATTATTAGCAAGAAAATGGAATATGCCCCCTTCCCCACTGTAGTGCGACCCTGGAGTTAGAATATATAGTTAGGGGGTGTGTGGGGGGCACAGCCCCCCACAGCGGGGGGTGTGGGGGGCAAAGCCCCCCACTTACTTTTCTTTTACTAAGCAATATTACATCAAAAGTTAACAATATCATATGAAATGAAGTGGGGGGCTTCGCCCCCCACACACCCCCTTGTGGGGGGCTGTGCCCCCAACAGCCCCCCTAACTATATATTCTAACTCCAGGGTCGCACTACAGTGGGGAAGGGGGCATATTCCATTCTCTTGCTAATAATACTTGTCAGTCAAATGAAGTGTCGGGCAAATGAAGTGTCAGGCAAATGAAATTTCAGTCAAATGGGGTCAGGCAAATGAGTGTCAGGCAAATGAAAGTTAGGTCAAAAGAAGTAGACCCATATATATATATATATATATATATATATATATATATATATATATATATATATATATATATATATATATATATAAAACAATAGAAAACAAACAAACTGATTTAAACAAGTTACCCAATTAACCAGAAAAAAGCTCAAAACTGAGCCCTGTTCCAGCAGTCTTCAATCGGACAAGTTGTGACTGCACACCCCTGCTTACTAGGGTGCAGGGGAACCTTCTCCAAAAAAAAAGATGGCCTGGATCAGTGCCTGAAGTTATACAAACAAAGCTAGATTCAGCAGGCCTGAATCTGGTCTATGCTACAGCAACAAGGCACACCAATTTCAGAAAGAAACAGTTCAAATAAGCAGTCACAATAAGCCTGTGACCAGAAATTCCTAGCTCAGAAGGGCAGAATCCAGCCTCTCCTCCCACAAGAGTGCAGACCACAAACCTTCTTAATGTAGAATGACTGGCCTGAAGCCCAAGTGATTAAGCCAGAACTAATACACTTTTAGAATAGCAGACAATGAGCCTTCAATCAGCAATTCACAGCTTAGAAGGATGTAAGCTACCTGTCCTGTCACAACAGTACAGACCACAAACCTTCTTAATGTAAAACAGCCTGTATGAAGCCCAAGTGCCCAAACCAAAAGACTTAGAATAAAACAGTTACAATTTAATCAGGCTACGACCAAGCAGTAATAAATGTAGCAGAATAAATAAAATTGAGTACTTTTAAGAATAGCAAAATAGAGTAGGAGGAAACACAACTACAGCAAAAGCAAATGAATAAAGTGCAAAAAAATTTTTTTTTTTTTTAAGTGCAACTAGAGAGGAAGGAAGAACATAAGTGGGCTGGCCTTCTCAAATCTTCTCTTTGTATTAAGTAGAGTGAACACTAGACTCAGAATATGATCTCACTGTACTCAGTTAAGTGAGCAAATGAGATAGACCCAGGAGGAGTGTTCTAATACAGACTTACAGGAGGGGCGGGCAATTCCAGAGCCAGCAATACAACACAAGAACAGGGAGCGTGGGTGGGAAACTAACTGCAGAGAGACACACAGCATGCAGAGAGACACACAGCACACTGTTCAGAAACACGCAATTAGGAAACAAAAAAAATGAAAATACAGTACTTTTAAAACTGCAAGTTTGTACTAAACAAAATACTAAAATTCACTACTGCAAGTTTCACTTAGCTTCAGCTGGTAATGCAGATGTTTGTAGCCAAGCAAGTCTCTCAGGAGTTGCGCATAAAAAAAAACAAACAAAAAAAAAATAACCCCCCCCCCATAAAACTCCTTTCTCTATCAAGCCTGTCTCCACCTCCTTCATCAGATCACTACTCTACAAACTAAAACCCTGCTCCCCTTCTACTGATAACCTGCCTCCTCTATACCTCAAACTTGCTGCCCCTTCTATCGCCTATCCTGTCTCCATCCTCATCAATAGGTCAATTCAGGAAAATCTTGTCCCTAATATCTGGAAAAAGTCCTATATTATACCATTGCATAAAGGAGATAACTCCACCGACCCCTCAAATCTTAGGCCTATCATGATTCTATCCCCCCTGTCTATAATACTGGAAAAGTGCGTACACAAGCAGCTCACCTCATATCTCATTCAGGAAAATCTCTTCACTAAAACACAACATGGTTTCCAACCACATCATAGCACAAGTACAGCACTTTTATCCTTCACCGACTCTATCGCTACATCTCTTAACACTAACAAATTATTATCATGCCTCTTCCTTGACCTTTCAAAAGTCTTTGACACTGTGTCCCACAAACTGCTTCTCTCCACACTCTCCCACTTTAATCTCTCCACCTCTACTCTAGCCTGCTTCTCTTCATACCTATCAGAGTTCAGTCAGTCAAATGGCTCTCTGAAACCTCTCCTTTCCTCCCTGTTCAAGTTGGTGTGTCCCAAGGCTCCACCCTTGGCCCACTATTATTTAACATCTTCACTAATAACCTATACCAATCATGCCCCCTCTCCACACTCATACAATTAGGCCTCTGACAGTCTACCTCACCTACACACCTTCACTCAAGACACCCTCCACTCATTTGAAAGATGTCTCACTACTAACCAACTGCTTTTTAACCCCAACAAAACAAAAGTACTTCTCTTCCTCCCCAAGTCCCTCCAACACCTCAAAACCTACTTCTCAGTCTCTTCTCTAAACAACATTACTATTAAGGTCGAATCTCACACTAAACTTCACGGTGTTTTATAGATGAACTTAAATTTGACACCCATATCTATAACTCCATCAAGAAGACACCCCAAAAACGTGGATTACTATACAGAAATAATAAATTCTTAACACAAGAATCTAAATTGCCCCTAGCACAAGCCTACCTACTCTACTATGCGCCCCCCAATTTTTACTAACTTCCAAAAAAACTTGTCAACCAAACTTGAACTTACCTACAACAAAAATTGCTAGATTTGCCACTAACCTTCCCTATCACTCACATCACTGCCTCTCCTTACAAAATCTGCACTGGTTAGAACTCCATAATCATCTCTTCCTACCTCAAGTCCTTCTAACTCATACTATCCTCCATCAACCCACTGCCTGTCCATCTCTAGCAATCATCATCTCTCCTTATGTCCCTAATCAGGAACTTCATAGCTCAGACCAGCCCTTCCTTCAAATCACCAAACCTAACAAAGTCATAGGAAAAATTATATATAGCAACTCTGTTAGCTCCTCTTGGAACCAACTCCCTCTCTACATCACAACTATCCAAAACTTGACAAACTTCAAACTCTCTATAAAGGAATATCTGCTTAACTCCTGGTACTGCCCATGTAAAGACCCTACTCGAACCTTGATTTTACTGCCTCACCCCCCCTTCTCCCGATCCCTCCCCACTCTGCCTCTCCCCCACCCCTCTTTCTGCTACTAATCTCTCACTGATTCCTATTCATGTCTGTATCTCCAGACTCTCCAGCTCTGCGACCTTTCCCTTCCACTATACTCCAGTCTTCACACTATACCTCATCTTTCATTCGATAACCCCCCCCCTCTTCCTTTCACTCTGCTGCCTGGATCTCTCACTCCGACACCTGTATGCCTCACTAAACCTAAACTTAGGTTAGTAATTTCCCTTTCCAATGTATTGATTTTCGTCATTCATCCTGTATTTGTAAGGCATACAATAGCATATTTCTATGTTTAAAAAATGTGTATAATCTATTCTTGCAGACTTTTCCTCCTCTTGATTGTATGTTTAAATGCTATTTTGATTATGTAAATACTTTATCATTTGTATAAATTCTATGCTATTATGGTACTTTTCTTAATTGTTATGTTGAAAGGCTGATTTGATTATATGTGTAAATTCTTTGTAAAAATTCTTTGCTGTAATGGAGCCTTTCTCCTTGGGACTCTGCTGAAAAAAGGCACCTGCCCAGCCAGACTACCCAGTTAACAAATGGCAAATAAATAAATAATTAAATCTGGCTTTCTAAAGAGCTAAAGGCCCTTTGTCAACTGAAAAGGTTTAAACTGTGAGCTTTGGCTGGCTAAGACCTGCATGCAATCAACTGAACGCATAAGTGAAGCTAAGTAAATTTTTATCTGCACTTTTATCAAATAATACACAATTTAAAATTTATTTGTGTTGCATTGAGCAATATCTAGCTGTAAATTGTGACTCTGTTTTTCAGTAGGTCTTATACAAGTGGTATTTTCAGTTAAGGCTTGTTAAAAAAACCTGCATAGCCAGTGATAAGTGGGGGTAGTTTCCTTCATTGTTATTCAGTTTCTGTCTTATACAAGTGGTACAGTGAATTATTTTCTGTTTAAACTGTGAGCTTTGGCCGGCTAAGACCTGCATGCAATCAACTGAATGCATAAGTGAAGCTAAGTAAAGTTTTATCTGCACTTTTATCAAATAATACATGATTTAAAGTAATTTGTTTGTGTTGCATTGAGCAATATCTAGCTGGAAGTTGTGACTCTGTTTTTCAGTAGGTTCCCATCCAACCTTCCTGTTTTTGTCTTGGTGTTAATCTTGGTGGCTTTGAAACTGCCCACCCCTCTTGTAAATTTGCACTTGGATACTTCTCCTGGGCCCATCTCATTTGCTCACTCAAAAAAAAAAAAAAAAAAAAAAAATTGTATCTGCTTTTACTGTATTTGTGTTTCTTCCTACTTTATTTTGCTTTTGCGTCATCTTAAAAGTACTCACTTGTATTTATTACTGCTTGGTGTAACTCATTCTAAGCCTTTTAGTTTAAGCACTTGGGCTTCAGACCAGTTGTTTTACATTAAGAAGGTTTGTGGTCTGCACTGTAGTGGCAGGACAGGTAGCTTACATCCTTCTAAGTTGGGAACTGCTGATTGAGGGCTCAGTGTTTGTTATTCTAAAAGTGTATTAATTCTGGTTTAAGCACTTGGGCTTCAGGCCAGTTATTTTACATTAAGAGGGTTCGTGGTCTGCACTTTTGTGGGAGGAGAGGCTGGACTCTGCCCTTCTGAGCTGGGAATTTCTGGTTAAAGGCTTATAGTGCCTGCATATTTGAACTGCTTCTTACTGAAATTGGTACACCTTGTTTGCTGTAGCATAGACTAGATCCAGGCCTGCTGAATCTACCTTTGTTTGTATAACTTGAGCACTAATCCAGGCATTCTTTAAAGTATTCAATTGTATTTATTACTGCTTGGTAGTAACTTGATTAAAGTGTAGCTATCATTCTAAGTCTTTTGGATTAAGCACTTGGGCTTCAGACCAGTTGTTTTACATACATTAGGAAGGTTTGTGGCCTGCACTGTGGTGGCAGGACAGGTAGCTTACATCCTTCTAAGTTGGGAACTGCTGATTGAGGGCTCAGTGTCTGTTATTCTAAAAGTGTATTAGTTCTGGTTTAAGAACTTGGGCTTCAGGCCAGTTATTTTACATAAATAAGGTTCGTGGTCTGCACTCTTGTGGGAGGAGAGGCTGGACTCTGCCCTTCTGAGCTGGGAATTTCTAGTTAAAGGCTTATAGTGCCTGCATATTTGAACTGCTTCTTACTGAAATTGGTACACCTTATTTGCTGTAGCATAGACTAGATCCAGGCCTGCTGAATATAGCTTTGTTTGTATGCTTGTTTGCTTATTTCCCTGAAATGCTAATTCTACCTAAAATGCGGCTTTTCAGCGCTTCTGTGGATCCCTAGTGATATCTGCATTGCTTACTGTACTTATTTCCTTGTTTCACTTGAAAGAAAGTTACTGTTTGTCATTTTTGCATTTAAGTTACCTGTAACACATTGCATTTAAGTTAACTGGCATTTGCTCACTAAAGCAATTATATAAGTCAGCACTAAAAAATTAAAAGCACTACACCCTCACAAACTCCCCTTGAGTACCTTGTTCCTCATTGGCCCTTTTTTTCAATTATAAAGGAATTCCCAATACTATTCTAGCATGTCCAAAGGTCAGTTGTCAATCTCCTCTCCAGTCCAGCTGGTGAATCTGGGAATCTTGAGGCAATGTTACAACTGCCTCATGTACATAGACAACCCCCTCCTCCTCCCAACAAATTCCAACACATGTGAGAGATGCAACCATATAGCCAAACTGGAGGCTAAGCTCTCTCAACTCAGTACTGGCGTAACCAGTCAGGAGGAGAAGGAAACCACACTCACTACAATTCCAGTCTCACATAGACCTACCACGACAGCAAACCAAACACATAAACACACAAAAACATACTCAGAGGCTCTAAATAAAAATCTGCCTAAGCAGCAGAGACCTCCAAAGCAGACACCCAAGCAACCGCTACCCCAAAACAAAATACGTGCAACACATAGCTCACCAAGCCAGTGTGCCAAACAGTCACAGCCCTTAAGGCTAAACAACACACCTGATACACTTGCAATAGGTGACTCTATCATCAGGCACACTGACGTCCCGCTCACCAGGCTGAACAAGGAGAAGGTCACGGTGAGCTGCCTGTCGGGCGCTAGGATCCGCCACATAACACAAGCACTCAGGTCACTCCAAGGCAAGTACAAATATGACTCAGTCATTGTCCATGCTGGTGTGAATGACCTGAGACGTACCTCCCTGGACTACATGAAAAGAGACATAGAGGAGCTCTCTGAGCATGTAGCCCAGGCCGGTATGACCCTGACCTTGAGTAGCATCTTATCCTCACCAAGAATGATGCCACAATATGAAGACAAGATGATCAATTTCAACATTTGGCTTAAGTATTGGTGTCATTCAAAGGTGATCCAATGCCTGCCAGCCTAGGATGACATGCTCGACAAGCCACGATGCTTCGCTAGGGACGGCTTGCACCTGTCACCCCTGGGCTTTCGGATATTGGCAAAGGCTCTTGCTACCCCCATAGTGCCTTTTTTAGGCAAGGCTCAAAAGACAAACCCACCTCCATAGGTATCACAAGGGATAAGAAACTAAGAGTAATGCTACTCAATGCCAGAAGTCTAAACCTCAAGATGCATGCACTCGAAACTCTCCTTAGCATGGAGAACATCGATATATGTACAGTAACAGAAACCTGGTTCAAGGCTCCTGAGAGCACTCCAGCACTACCAGGTTATACCTCATACCATGCTTTTCGGCCCCAAAACTTGGACCGAACCAGAAAAGGAGGGGGAGTATCAATATTCGTCAAAGATACCCACACCTCCAAGTTGGTGGCACAGCACGAAGTATCAGAGACTATCCATGTGCAACTAACAGTGGGTAAAACTGCCTTCCAGTTTATAGCCTGCTACAGACCACCCTCCCAAACCCAGGAACCCCACTCGGCCTTCCTGAGAACACTGGAAAATTTGAAGGTCTCTCCAAATACCATTATATTGGGCGACTTCAACTACCCAAACATAGTCTGGGAGCATTACTCTAGCTCCAACAGCCTAGCTCAAAGGTTCTTAGAATTTATAAACTCAAATGCTATGGAACATCTTGTTACCACTCCCACAAGAGTGGAAAACATACTGGACCTGATCATCACCAACATGGGGACTCTATGCTCCAGACCAGAAGTGTATCCCTCACTGGTAAGATCAGACCATAAACTAATCTCACTGGATATTGACATCCCGACCACACCCCCTGCCCAGAAAACCACAGTGAAAAACTTCTCTAAAGCAAATTTCACACTCCTCAAAACCGAGGTGGAATCCTTCAAAGCCCCCGGGCCTGTGGAAAATACGACCCAGACCGCAGAATCCTTTATAAACGCATTCTATGAACACCTTCAGGAATGCATGGATCATGCAATCCCAAATAAAACCAAGACCCAATCCTCCAAAGGCAGACGTCCTGTCTGGTGAACCCCAGCCATAAACAAACTATACAATAGAAGGAGGAAGCTACTACATGATAGAGCAAAATCCCAAAAAGGGAAGGCATCTCTGATCAGTGTTAGCAAAAAAATATGGGCACTCATAAAATCGTCTAAGGCCAGCTTTGAGAGAAAAATTGCACAGGACACTAAGGATAATCACAAGGCTTTCTTTAGTTATGTTAGGAACCTGGGTGGGAATTCCCAGATATGCTCAGAATTAGTCCAAAATGACCAAAAATACACCGAACCCACAGACATTGCCAACATCCTAGCTGACAGGTTTAGCACAAACTTCTCTCCCCCCCCCACCAAAAGGGCAAATATCTATCCCAGCAGAGTGCTGCCCCCCTGACATCTCAGATGCTCAGGTAAGAGCCGCCCTCTCCAAAGCAAAAAACACAGCATCAATGGGACCAGACTGTGCCCCAGGCTGCGTCCTACATGAACTCCAAGAAGAGCTAAACCCAAACATAAAACTACTGTTCAATCTCAGCCTTACCACAGGATATGTACCCAAAGAGTGGTGTACAGCAACAGTGGTCCCTCTCCACAAAGCTGGTGCCTCAACGGATCCTGGAAACTATCGCCCCATAAGCCTGACTAGCTTGGTCTGCAAAGCTATGGAAAGGGTCATCATGGACCTCATAAATAAAGATATTGGGGACCTACAGACACTGGATCCTACCCAGTTCGGCTTTGTTAAGGGCAGATTCTGCCTCTTAAACCTGGTTGATTTCTTTGAAACAGTCACCAAGGCCATTGACGAGTGGAAGGTGGTCCACACAGCCTACCTGGACCTCGCAAAAGCCTTCGATACAATACCCCACTCGGGCATTATAGATAAGCTCTCCAGCTTAAATATAAACCCCTATGTCACTAGATGGGTTGCAAACTGGCTCAAGGACAGAACCCACATGGTTAGAATTGCTGGAGCCATGTCAGACTCCAAACCAGTTACAAGTGGCGTCCCACAAGGCTCAGTCCTGGGACCTCTCTTGTTCGGTATATATTTCTCGGAGGTACAGACCAACACGGAAGGACTGTGGCTGACCAAGTTCGCAGATGACTGCAAACTGGGCCCCATAATCGACTCTCCAGCCGACACAAGCATCCTCCAAAAGGGCCTCATAGAAACAGACAACTGGTGCCAGAGCCATGACCTCAAGCTAAATGCCAAAAACTGTATAGTCATCCCCTTTGGCAAAAACAAAGTGCCCACAAATTACCACATAGGTGGTAATCCATTAAGTATGAAAGAAGTAATTAGGGACCTGGGGACCCAAGTTGATAGCAATCTCTCATTTGACAACCACGTGGCCAAAGTGGTTAGAAAAACATTTTATATAGCCCACCTAATCATGAAGGGATTCACATCTAGATCAGGGGAGGTCATCGTGCCTCTTTACTCATCCCTCATCAGGCCCATAATTGAGTACAATGCCCCTTTTGGGATGTACCTTACCAGACACCTGCAGCAACTGGAAAGACCCCAAAAGTACTTCACCAAGAGGATCAAAGGGCTCAAACAGATGCCATATGCTGCCCAGTTAAAGAAACTCCAGCTCTACTCAGTGGCATACCGCCTGCTCAGAGGCAATCTGTGCCTGACGTATAAAGCCATGTCCAACCCGGAATTAATGGACATGCTGCACCTCAGAAAATCCAAATCCCGTCGAGCTACTTGCTCGAGAGACTTGAACCTCAGCACTGAAATAAATAGGACATGCTGGAGGGACAGATTCATAACCCAGAGGCTCCCTTCACTCTGGAATAAAATCCCAGTCCAGGTTAGGCAGAGTCCCTCATTGACTCTCTTCAAGAGGAATCTTGATGAGTGGATGGGGGATCATAGGTTTACCCCGGGTATCACTTCTGTGTCACTGTTAGACAGAGGCACAGTATACTAACCTCGAAAAAGGGCATAGCAAAATTAATTTAAAATGGGTGGCGAAAGCCAAACACACTCTGGCTAGGCTTATAAATGCCCTAGGGCAGATAGCCTAGTATGAACCTATGAACCTATGAACCTAAGTGAAGGCTGGTATAACTAGAAACATAATCCAGCCCCTGATACCAAACAAGGGTCCACTACAATTTGTAACCTTTTCAAATCAAGTCATTCACAGATACAAAGGACTCTACTTTAAATTTTGTCAACAATCTCTACTGAATAAGCCAAAACACTTCCAGAATGAAGACAATCTCCAAACTGGATGTAAAATACCCACCAACAACTCTCCCCTCTGACACTAATCCACACTCTTTGGTCAATTTTCTACTGCAGAAATTCTCAGTGAATTCAGAAATCTATCCTCCCATCTTAGGTACTTGCCTAAGGTTAGGGATGCAGTCATGAAGACCATTAATGAGCCTTGCCCAAATTGACAATAAGCACTGTATGGTCAAGTAATGTGCTCTAGGTTACACTGTGGACAAATGAAGGCTGAGGGAATCAAACCCTGTACCTGTTCTATAACAGCTCACAGCCTTAATCCTGTGCAACAACTGCCAGACAATCTCTTAGAAACCATTCCCCAGCAGGAACTCACCACTCCTCCTCTACCACCTTTTACCTTTCTTTTTTACTTCAGACTAGCTCACTTAAAGAGAGTGGACTGTTCCTCAACCAAATTGCCCTTGGCACCATTCACAGGACCTGACAACTTACTCATCTATCACTGTAAACACTACACCATACCTCCTCTTGTCCATATCTGTAACCTCTGCCTCATTAAAAATATCATGCCCTCAGTATGGAAAACAGCTTTAATCTTACCTCTTATAAATCAGCACAACCTAGACAATACTTCACTCTACCATCCAATGTCAGTTCTACTCACACAAAGGAAGGATCAAACCCAGCCATCACTTCATGTTCCCATCCAATGTCAGTTCTACTCAAACTAAAGAAGGTTCAAACTCAGCCATCACTTCATGTTCCCATCATACCCCTCAACCTGGAAACATCAAAAATCTGGACAAGGTCCCATGAAAAATAGGTACAAATCTGCATGGTGATTAATATAAAATGTGCATACATAATTATATAACCCCATCCACTCCAGTGGAATTGTGGGATACCAAAATTCAAATGCAAATTGAAGAACAGACAAAATATTAAAACACAAAAGTCTGAAAGTCAAATGGCTGTCATTATTTAGGGCTTTAATCCTCAATGATTTACAATAGAACTGCAGATTTGATGAGGAGCACACCAAAAATATGTGGAAAAAAATGAACATTTTGCAACATTTATTTATTTTATTTATTTATTTTTTTTATTTTACATTTGTTGACCGGGATAGTCCGACTGGATGTATGTCCATTTTCAGTGGAGGACCGGGGAGAAAAGCTCCACATTAAGACAATTTACAAGACAGAAATCTTGACCATATACAATACAGATAATGTCAGACAGGTAAAACATTTCAAATACAGGAACATTTATATAGTACTGTTACAGTAACATACCAACATACCCGACTAAATAAGTTAGAAATTTGAGTAAAAGGATTAATAAAACATTTTTTTTAGGGTCGCATTGTTTATAAAGTTTACCAAACCTTAGGAGGTGAGCTACTACAGTAGGAATTAAGAGAGAATATCAGAGCACCTGAAATAGCATGTTAAAGATAGATAGTAAAGAATGGTCCTGCTAGGGGAGAAAGTGTCAGTCAGGATTTGTGCATGGGCAAAGCCATTGGGCTTTAAGGAAGATTCTTAACTGCTTCTTGAAAAGTGGGGTAGAAGAAAGGGCTGTTAGTTCAGTTGGAAGAGTGTTTCAAGAGTTACCAATAGAGTTTGAGAACAAGCTATCTCCCGATTTGTTGTTGGACTTTAGAGTAGCTACTAGTACCTTATTAGCTGATCGAGGGGTTGTTAGATTTTTATATGTGTAGATAAGGGTAGAG
This sequence comes from Protopterus annectens, assembly GCF_019279795.1. NCBI lineage: Eukaryota > Metazoa > Chordata > Ceratodontiformes > Protopteridae > Protopterus > Protopterus annectens. The sequence continues at coordinate 1,316,496,968 of NC_056726.1, read as the reverse complement.
AGTATGGGTGTATCTGTAGGATGGTGTAAGATCTTGTGTATAGTAGTAAGTTGCTGGAAAAGAATCTGGCTTTGCAATTCCAGCCATCCTAGCAATTTAAGATTTTGGCAGTGGTGGGTTCGAAAAGGGGCACCAATGGCAAATCTAGCTATGTTATTATAGGCTGTTTCCAACTTATGAAGATTATTTTTGGATAAATTGGTATAGATTGGGGATGCATAGAGAAGGGTGGAGATTAAGTGAGTTCAGGCAATAGCAGTCCTAGCTAGAGGTGTGAGATAGGGTTTAAGTCTGTAGAGGAAACCAAGTTTTTTATTAACTGATTTAATGGTTAGGTTGATATGTGTGTCGAAGTTTAGATTATGATCAGTTATTACACCTAAATGTTTGGTGGTTGTGTCCGGAGTTATTATAGTACCATTATTAGATGTAATTGTGAAGTTGATAGCAGGAGACTTCTGAGTGGGAGAGAATAGAACCAATTTAGTTTTTTTGGGGTTAAGGAGGAGACAGCATTGATGGACCCAGTTTTCAACTAAGGTAAATACTGCTTGGGTACTCAAATGAAGCCCAGCAGGCGAGGAGGCTGAACATATTAATGTCGAGTCGTCGGTATATTGTATGCAGGTGGTTTGTGGAAGGGAGATTTTCAGATCATTTATGAAAATAGTGAAGAGGAGGGGTCCCAGAAGAGAGCCTTGTGGGACTCCAAGAGTTATAGGGAGAAGAGTAGATAGTTCATTTTCCCAGAGGACTGCTTGTTGTCTGTTTCTTAGATAGGACTTGAACCAATTAACTGTCTGGGTATTTAGTGAAAGTGATTTGAGTGAGTTTAACAGTAATTGATGATTAACCATATCAAATGCTTTTGAGAGGTCAATAAAGAGGGCTGCGGACAGTAAGCTGTTGTTACAATTTTTATTAATGCAGTCAGAAAAGGATAGCAGAGCAGTTGCAGTACTATGGAAAGCCCTAAAACCATGCTAGCAGTCAACTATCAGGTGGTTTTGGAGGAGATGATCAAGTAGCTGACAGTGAATACATCTCTCCATAATTTTTGCTAAGGGGGAAAGTTGGGCTATGGGGCGGAAGTTTGAGAGTTCATTTGAGTTCCCACCCTTATGCATTGGGATAATATATGAGACTTTCCAGAGGGATGGGATGGAACTTTCTGTAATGGTTCTGTTAATTAAGATGGAAACAGGGTAGGCAAGCACTCCAGCTGCCATTTGAAGGTATTCGGCTGGGAGGAGGTCAGCTGATGGAGTGCATGGTTTAAGCTTAAGAAGTAGGAAGTGTATGAGAGATGTTGGAACAGGCTGCAATACGTGGGGTAGGGTGGTTGGCAAGGTTGAGTCAGTGGTTGGCATGGATGAGTCAGTGGTGGTAAAGGGTGGTAAGGTATTTGATAAAGACTGAACTGTTTCTGAAAAAAATTTTTTAAAAATTTCAGCAATTTGGTTGGGAGAATTATGAGTAAAGTTAGAGGGTATAGGTGTTTTGGCTTGTCCAGGATGGAGTAATTTATTTAATCCTGACCAGAATTTTTGTGGGTTTAGATATTGGGTTTATTGGAATTTAAGGTAATAGTTTTTTTATTGAGGAATATTGATTTTAGTGGCATTCCTGAGCTGTCTAAAGTTTAAATGATCAATAGGGTCTTTGGTACTTCTCCATATATTCCAGATTTTATTTCTCAGTCTCATTTTTTGCCTTGTCTCATTTGAGAGCCAGGGTGCAGGTTCGTTCCTAATTTTAATAGTATGAGAGGGGGCATGGTGCTCAAGGATTTTTAGGAATGTATTGTTAAAAAAAGAGACTGCTTCATTGAGAGGTAGTTATTTTAGGGGTGGCCAATTGCTGGCTTTTAGCTGTGCTTGAAAGTTACCTAGGTTCAGGTTCTTTTTGTTCCGGGTGGTTCTAAAGTTTAGTTGAGTGGGAATGGTGATCTTTTGTCTAGTTATAAAGGTAAGAGAGTGGTCACTAATATCATCAGGAAGTATGCCTATTTTGTAAGATTGCGGGTTATTGTTGACTAGTATCCAGTCTAAGGTAGTTTGTTTGTTGCTGGGTTTATGGGTTCTGGTAGGGTCGGTGATGGTTTGATAGAAGCCATAGAGATTAATGTGAGATGTAGGTTTGTCAGAATTACAACAGTTCCAGTCAATATTAAAGTCTCCAAGGAGAATAGTTTCTTGTGGGAATAATGTGGAAAGCCAGTTAAGGATATTTTCAAGAGTACTTATGTTGTTGCCTGGGGGGATGTAAGAGCAAATTATGTATATAGATTTACTAGCATTAATTTGGAGCTTAGATATTAAGAGCAGTAAGGTAAGTTCAGCCAAAAGACAATCAGCTGTCTTTCGTGTTTGGCGTAATACAGAAGTAACTAAAGTGAAAACTGGGGAGTAGAGTATATAAGCTTATCAGATATGTGTAGATGATTTAGTAAAGCGAGAGTGAGGTTCTCATGTGCAGAGAAGGGGATTAGAATTTTACTGAAATGTCAAGGAATGGGTGTAGGACCTGAGGGATAGTTAGTTTTAATACTAGAATATAGTGTAGGTAAAGACTGCCACCTAGTTGTCAGGGGAGTAATAGCAGCTGGGGGAGGTAGGCAAGAAGCTATTCTAAAGGGATAAGATATAGGATGAGGGGACAAAAGGGTGGAGGGAGGAAGTGGCATAGAGTCTGCAGTAGGCTACTAAATCTCACACCGGAGGGTTAACAAACAGTTACAGGCACTACAGAACGGTAGTATAAAGGTATTTTACAACATACAAGTACAAAAACTTTAGGAGTACAAGCTTTATGAAGCCAGGCAAGGAGTCAGCTTCAGGGCATCTTCAGGTTAGCAGGAGGTTATTCTTTAACTTTGCAGCAAGGAGGGAAATGCCCAGATGCACTTAAATGTACAAAAACTTTAGGAGTATGATGGTGCCTTTCTACATCAGGCTTTTTGATACCTCTGTAATTAAGCAGAAGTGGGTGGGGAGGTGTGCAGGTTCAAGATGGGGGAAGGGATAGACACAAAGTAATGCAAGGTTGAGTCAGAAACACTGGACTAAGTCAGCTGCTGAAAAGAAAACAGGAAAACCAAGCCAAGTTAATTGCAGGTCAGTGCGGTGCAGTATTTATCTAATAACTACAAATGTTATACTACTAATCTAGTACAGAGTAGTAAAAAGGGCCACCACTTCTGCAGGGAAAAACAAAAGAAGTATGGGCTGCAGGTACATAGGTAAACTTTTTCGAAGAGAAAGTAGTTTTAAGTAATTCACCTAGGAGTACTATAGGAAAAGAGAAATGGGGGGGGGGGGCAGTAGTGTGCACGCATACAGTGAAAGGGGAAACAGTCTTCAGTTTGGAGGACAGATTAAATACAACTCTGACATACACTAGTGTAGCTGAAAGCACTTTAGTGTTCCACCGATGCTGGGTCTCACAGTGCAGGGCAACGAGACAGCCTTGAGTTGATTGGAGGTTGGCCAAGACACAGGATGTAACTTTTGCTGAGGGGAACTAGTGTAGCTGAAAGCACTTTCGAATTCCACCGACGCAGGGTCTTACAGTATAGGGCAACGAGACAGCATTGGGTTGATTGGAGGATGGCCAAGACACATAATGTAACTTTTGCTGAGGGGAACTAGTGTAGCTGAAAGCACTTTAGTGTTCCACCAACGCAGGGTCTCACAGTGCAGGGCAACGAGACAGCCTTGGGTTGATTGGAGGTTGGCCAAGACACAGGATGTAACTTTTGCTGAGGGGAACTAGTGCAGTTAAAGCACTTTAGTGTTCCACCGATGCAGGGTTTCACAGTGCAGGGCAACGAGACAGCCTTGGGTTGATTGGAGGTTGGTCAAGACACAGGATGTAACTTTTGCTGAGGGGAACTAGTGTAGTTGAAAGCACTTTAGTGTTCCACCGATGCAGGGTCTCACAGTGCAGGGCAACGAGACAGCCTTGGGCTGATTGGAGGTTGGCCAAGACACAGGATGTAACTTTTGCTGTGGGGAATGCGAGCACACTACTGGGGATTCCTATGAAGCAAGGCAGGAAAGCTTAGTCAAAAGATGGTGCCTTTCATTCTGGACAGTTGAGAGGTATGACATTAAATGATTATTTGTTTATTATTAAATAAGGCAGTCTCTCAAACAAATCCTTCTTCTAAGTACTTAAGTGGTCCACATAGCACAGATTGAGAGAGAGATTCAAATCCGGGACTACATGCAGAATGCTGTACTGCTGTCTGTCACTCACTTTTGATTCTCCCTTCCATATCTAAACCATCAGGAGGTGTGCAGAGTTTGTACCGTTTTAGGTAGGTACACATATAAGGAGGTGCATACACATTTCCATCATCTTTGAAACCAGCAAGGTTACAAGGTATGACATGCAAACTTCAAGAAACTGCTGCCCAAACTTTTGGAAGACAGACTTTGCATTCAGTGGTTACCAAACCATCAGAATCACATGTGTGTATACAGGAAGTACATGGGAAACACCCCCCCCCCCCCACAAAGAGGGCAGGAAATGTTTATATACATTCACAAAATGACCACCAGCACAGCAGCCTTATGCACGCCCAAGCCATCGGTTGCTTATTTCTAAGGGGGTCCACTCCATACATAAGTAGTTTAGCAACACCCCCCCCTGAAAAAAAATCCGAGTGTGCATACAGGACTTGCATAAGAGGGAATAAAAAAGTCTCGTAATGTTATATTCATTTTACTGACAGAACCCTGAGTCTAACAACTGTCAGATTCGAACCTCAGAACCACAAACACGTTTAGGGGTACTGTGGCACACAACCTTTCCATAGCTCATCTTAAGTGATCTATTTACATAAACCACATGCTGCCCACATGTATCCACATACTTATTAACAGGCAGTAGGCATACATATGAATGATATGGTAAATGTGGTCGATTTTCAAAACATTCTCATGCAGTTGTTTGGTTCCAGCAGTATCCAAGAAGGCTAGGATGGATGGGTCAGTAAGTTAACTGACAGCAGGTTTTGCCCCAAAACCATAATACTAGCAGAATCAAATGTTGGTGCGCCACTGCGACACTTGATCTTCCTTGTCTTTTTCCTGTCCTTGTGTTTACAAAATGTAAAGCCATACTGCCTGCCACTGTTTATAGGCTGTTTAAAAGTGCTGCACACCTCTTTTTAACCACTGGACTGTCCAGGCTACAAATTAATGTGTATTTGAGCATTTATTTGTATTGCTTTCAATAGCAGCATGACTGGCTCGCATTTCAACTTTGAAGAAATCATGCTGCATAGAGTACAAGCGGTAGTGAGACGATGATGCTAACATTTATGAAAACCGAGTACTGCACTCAGTGCTCTCATATAAAAAATGAACAAATTGCACATTGAATGTATTTCTTTGACGTAGTATAGTACAACAACTACAACTAACACTTGTTAATACATAAATAAGACAACTTCTGGGCATTAGCAAAGTTCATTCAAGCTGAATTTAGGCATCTGAACATCAAAAGTGAATTAAATTACATTTAAGATAAAACTGCCCTGCTTTCTTTTTTCACAATATCTGTTTCTGAGAATATAACCTGTTGAAAATGTGAAAGCATGGGACTATTTCCAGACACTAGGACTTAATCTTTCACATGTCTAGCCACTACACATTTCACTAGCTTAAAGGACAAGTTACAGTGTATTTGGGAGGGTTAACTCATAGAATACTTGCATAAATCTATGCAACTAGGAAAAAACAAAATTTAAAGTCCTCTCTCTTGATAATACAACAATTGAAGTTTCTTCTCTTAGCAAATTATTAGGGATGATAATCTTAAATTTGACCTGCATATACAAAGTTGAATAAGAAAAATTCATCAAAAACTAGGGATGCTTTACAGAACCAAAGACTTTCTTACCGATGCAACTAAAGTTATACTTGTCACTACTTATCTCCTCCCCACACTTCTTTATGCTGCTCCCATCCTTACAAACCTCCAGACATCACAAAAATCAAAACTTAAACAATGCTATAACAAAGTTGCTAAATTTGCAGCAAATAACCCTTTCAGAACTCACCACTGTATAGCACTAAACATATACACAGCTTCTAACCACCTATAAAATTATCCAGAATCCATCTGCTTGTCTATCCCTACATAACATTCTGCACAACTACGTTCCTTTTTGGTCTTTATGATCCAAAGATGAAAAACTCCTATCTGTCCACAAAGCTATCAAATCTGCTGGGCATTGTCATAACCCATACCATGTTACTAAGGCCTGGAACTCCTTATTATTACCCATCAGGTCAGTATCCTCCTGACTATACTTCAAAACCATTCTGAAAGACTTTCTAGCCAAAATATGCCTCTGTTCTCACTCATCACCAGGATAAACTATATCCCTAAATGTGGGCAAATACCTATTCACACCTTACATCTCCTCACTCTCCCTTTTTCACTCACTCCATTACGTCAACTATTTCTCTCCCCTTGCTTACTCTGTAAATATATCACAAGCCTGCTTTTCTCTCACTTTGTTTTGCAATTCCTGTTTGTATTATATTAACTTACCTTTAATTTCTCTATAAGCTGGCTAAACATTTCTCTAACTATTAGATCATAGCCATATAACTTGTGTGTGTGTGTGTATATATATATATATATATATATATATATATATATATATATATATATATATATATATATATATTTATTCTTAACCAATGTTTTCATATTTTAGGCCTAATTTGTTATACTTATTTAAACTGAATTTGTTTTTTGTATTATTTTTAAAGTCTGTAAAATTATTATTCTTAAAATGTTTTGGGAACCTTTGAAGTTTTTCTCTCTGGGTCTGTGCTGAAAATGAACTCCTGTTTAGTCGGACTTTCTTATTATTCAAATGTCAATAAATAAAATAAATAATATTACATGGTGGTATAGTGAATTTGCATTACTGTGTTTAGCAAATGCTACTTAAGCATGAGAACAACACAGTGTTAGTATACTGTAAGACTGTTGTTTTCTGATATGCTTTTTAAGGTTTATAGCCCTCTTAAAAGCACCCTGTCTCCCTTACATAGCAGTACTAGCAAGTGTTTTGGTGATTAAAGCAATGCTACCCCCAAAAAATATCAAAGAAAGTATATTGCACAAACAACATTGTAATCAGCCCATCACAATACATTACATAGATTGCAGATTTGACCTCTCTGCCTAGTGGTTTTGATTTCCGACAGTCTGGCTAGGAAGTGATGCAAAATTCAGTTGCAGTATGCCCTGCACACAATCTCAATAATTTATACTTTATCCGTTTACATTTTGTATTTTTCCACTGTTGGTATTTTGTATAAAATGGATCCATTTTATATTGTGCTTTCATACAACTGCTCTCATACAAAGGTTACAAATTGATACTAAAACATTTTTTTGAAAACCAAGTGTTGAGTATAATGTATTACTGCTTTTAGACTGCCAGTTTGGGAAGACTTGATTTTTGTAGTTTCCTATAAACAACTGATCTCTTTGCATCAGTTTTTTACTCCATTTTTCAGTATTTCACATAGGTTCATAGATTCATAGGTGTTTACTAGGCTAATGGCCCTGGAGCCTTTACAAGCCTAGCCCATAGAAGTGCCCTGGAATCGTGCCGCCCGATGTTAATTCCCAGTGCCTCTATCAAGTAGAGCCACTGGAGTGATCCCCACAGTGAACTTTCTATTACCCATCCACTCATCAAGATTTCTCTTGAAGAGGGACAGCGAGGTAGTCTGCTTGACATGTATGGGAAGTCTATTCCAGAGCATGGGCAGTGTCTTGGGTGAGGAACCTGTCCCTCCAGCATGTTCTGTTGATTGTGGTAATGAGGTTTAGGTCTCTGGAGCATGTAGTGCAGAGGGATTGGGATTTCTTTATATGTAGCATTTCTAACAGAGCTGGGTCAGACATGGCTTTGTAAGTCAAGCAGAGATCGCCCCTTAGTAGATGATATGAGACAGAGAATAGCTGGAGTTTTTTGAGTCTGTCCATGTATGACGTGGTTAAGGGCTAGGATCCTCTTTGTGAGGTATTTCTGTGGCCTTCCAGCTGTTGCATATGTCTAGTGAGGTACATGCCAAATGGGGCATTATACTTGATGACTGGCCTAATGAGGGAAGAGTAGAGAGAGAGATGATCACCTCTTTCTTCCTGGATGCAAAACCCTTGGTAATGAGATGTGACACATAGAAGGACTTTCTGACCACAGTGGCAATGTAGTGGTCAAAGGAGAGGGTGCTGTCAACCTGCGTCCCCAGATCTCTTATAATGCCTTCAGTGTTCAGTGGGCTCCTATCAATGTGGTAATTAGTGGGAACTGAGTTTTTACCAAAGGGGACGATGACACATTTTTTGGCATTAAGCTTAAGGCCATGGTTTAACACCAGTCATTGGTCTCAGTGAGGCCTTTCTATAGGATGTCTGCATCACTTGGGGAGTTAATAATATCTCCCAGCTTGCAGTCATCTGTGAACTTGATCAGCCAGAGACCCTTTGTGTTGGCCTGGACTTCTGAGAAGTAGATGCGGAACCGGAGAGGACCCAGGACCGATCCCTGTTGGACTCCACTCGTGACTGGTCAGGCAGTCTGACTTTGAGTCTACTACTTTCACACTGTGGTTCTACCTATGGGACAGTTTGCAACCCACCTAGTGATATAGAGGTTGATGCCTAGTTTGGTGAGTTTATCAATAATTCCCGAGTGAGGAATGGTATCAAAGGCCTTGGCCAGATCAAGGTAGGCTGCATGCACTGCCTTACCTTCATCCACAGCCCCGGTAACTGACTCAAAGAAGTCAACCAGGTTGAGCAGGCATGATCTCCATTTCACAAAGCCAAATTGTGTGGGGTCTAGAGTTTGGAGATTTCTTATATCTTTGTTAATAAGGTCCATGATGATGCACTCCATAGCTTTACATATCAGACTCATCAGGCTAATGGGGCGATAATTCCCAGGGTCTGTAGTTGCTTCCCCTTTATGGAGAGGGATGACTGTAGTAGTGCACCATTCAGTAGGGACAAAGCCTGAGGTGAGGCTGTGATTGAACAGGGCACACAGATGTGGTGCCAGTTCACTTTATAGTTCATGTAGAACACAGCTAGGGATATTATCAAGTCCATGGAAGCTGTATTCTTGGTCTTGGACAATGCAACTTTAACCTGTGCTGCAGTAATGCTGGGTGCCTGGCATTCTTATGGTATTGTGATTGGTCCTTTAGTGGGGGAGAGAAGGGTAAAGTTGTCACTGAATCTGTCGGCCAGTATGTTGGCAATATCTGTTGGCTCAGTATAGGAGGTACCATTGTGCAGTAACTCAGAGCAAATCTGGGTATTGCCGTGGAGGTTCTTGATATAACTATAGAAGGCTTTGTGATTGTTTTTAGTGTCTGATGGAATTCTGCCTTCATAGCTGGCTTTAGAGGATTTGATGAGGGATCTCAACTTTTTGTTGAGGTTAATAAGGGAGTTTTTCCAGTCTTGGGACTTCACCTTTTTCTGCAACAGTTTCTCCTTTCTGTTGCAGAGTTTATTATGGCAGGGGACCACCAGATTGGCTTCCTTTTTTGGAGGAGAGCGTCTTGGTTCTGTTGGGTATGGATTGTTGCATGCATTTATGTACATGTTCACACAGTGCACTGGTGTATGATTAGGCAGTCATACAACTATTTTCCATTGGCATATGTGCTGTGAAGTTAGTCATCTCTGTTCTTAGGAGCTCAAAGTCAGCTTTGGAGAAATTTTTCAAGGTGGTTACCTTTGTGGGGGGTGTGGGTGAGATGTGGATTTCCATGGTGATTAGTTTATGGTCAGATCTGACCAGAGAGGGATTGACCACTGGTGTAGAGCAACGGTTGCCCATGTTAGTAATAACCAGGTCAAGGATGTTGATTCCTCTAGTGGGGGTCAGAATGAGCTGGTCCAGGGCATATTTAATAATAAACTGAAGAAGTCTGTGAACCTCCACTACATTTCAGTAGCTAAATAGCTAGTTAATTGTATGAACTCTCTCTGTTTATTTTAGACTTCATTTTAGTAGTCATTGTATGCAGCAGTGATCACAATTATGTAACCTTGCATTTTCAAGATGCTATACCATTGGTTTCTTTGATCTTTCTAATGGAGACTAGCTACCATGGAACCATATAATTTATTTTTGATTACAATATTTAACTGGCGAAAACAAGGGTATAATATGGTGCACTCTGTCTGCTGCGTAGGTTGCATAACTAAATGTAAATAACAGTCCTTTTATTTATGATGTGTTATCAGTGCAATAAATCAAGAACCATTGCTGTATAGTTTAAGATGTCATTTACACATCAATTCCATTCCGTTACTTATGCTGTAAAACAGTGTAAAGTATGCTTTCTGTGCAGGCATTTAACACAAACACACACATAAAATGCACTTTATATACAGATCTCCCTGTATGCAAAAACCGTGAATTGCTCTGCATATTTACTGCAGCTAACAGTCACTGCACTAACCTATTTAGAGTTGCGTTACTGTGTTTAATGAGTGTAAACACAGCTGGATATTTAGATTACTTAATGTACGTGTTAAGTACCTCATAAATGTAAAAAAAGAAAATGATCAAAACTTTCCCTAAATATCGTGGAACAGTTTTAATTAAAATGTAATGTTTCCCAATTCCAGACTGCATTGATCAGCACATAACGTCAGTATTGATAACTTTGCAAAGCCAAAATCAAATGCAACCCAATTACACAGTTCAAAATTGACCAGGACTTCAGAAATGCAGGAATACTTTTTAAACATCACTTTGAACTTTCAGTTGCCTCGCTTCTACTCCAGTAACAGAAACTGAAGATAGTGAGAACTTGGCATTTTATGAACAGCCCAAAAATACTACAAAACTGAGACAAACCAGTGTACAGAAACAAAAGAATAAACTGCCCAAGGCTATGGTGGGTGACTTTCAGTAAAAAATCCTTTAATACAGGTGCAAACCATGTAAAATTCAAACTGCAAAACAAACATGTAAGCGCTTTAGTTTTTCAATTCTGATGAAGATTTACACTGCATAAAATGATAGCACTTGCATGTTTGTTTTTTTTTACTGAGTCCCCGGAGCCTTGGGCAGTTTATCATTTTGTTTCTGCATAGTTTATGAACAGTCACATACCTTTTGAAAGCTGCTTAGTAGTTTCAGTGGAATTTCTCTGCTTTTTTTCAGGTATACCCTAAATGCAAGAGTATTAAAACACTATATGGTTTCCAGTTTCACTTCCCGGTTACCAGGAAAAGTACCATGTGCCCTTAGCGACGATATGATATGCATTTCTTTTTTATTCTTTTTTACTTACCTGGGTGGGGGTTGAACATCTGGACAAATTAAATTTTCAAATCCTGGGAGTGTGGGAGTTGGGTGGACTTGACTCTGCAGAATTTGGCAGAACTTACATTAAGTTTTAAACACTGCACTTGCTCTTGCTGCTGTGCTGCTATTCCAAATTAACATAGTCTGTCTCCCTCTCTCTGACAGGCTGGCAGTCACAAGCTGATGTCATCATGCATGCCTGTGTACCATGATGGCAATGCATGATGATGTCAGCTACATCTTCAAATTGTAAAATGAAAAAAATCGGGAATTGAAGGGGCCAATCGAGAATTCACGACACCCCATTATTTTGCCCTCAAAACCAGTAAATACTGAGGAATTCAGTACAGGTGAGAAGTCTGGTTCCCATCCACTGTCAGTTTTACTCACAGTAAGGAAGGATCATACCCAGCCAGCACCTCACGCTACCATCCAGTGTCAATTCTACTCACACAAGGGAAGGCTCAAACCCAGCCAACACTTCACGCTACCATACAGTGTTAGTTCTACTCATGCTAAAGAAGGCTCAAACCCAGCCAAAATGTCACGCTACCATCCGGTGTCAGTTCTACTCACACTAAGGAAAGTTCAAATCCAGCCAACACTTCATGCTACCATCCAGTGTCAGTTCTGTTCACACTAAGGAAGGTTCAAACCCAGCCAACACTTCACGCTACAACTGAATGTCAGTTCTATTCACACTAAGGAAGGTTCAAACACAGCCAACACTTCACCCTACCATCCAATGCCAGTTCTACTTGCAGTAAGGAAGGCTCAAACCCAGCTAAAACTTCACGCTACAATCCAATGTCAGTTCTACTTACACTAAGGAAGGCTCAGAACTAGCCAGCACTTCACACTACCATACAGTGTTAGTTCTACTCACGCTAAGGAAGGCTCAAACCCAGCCAAAACGTCACGCTACCATCCAATGTCAGTTCTACTCACACTAAGGAAGGTTCAAACCCAGCCAACACTTCATGCTACCATCCAGTGTCAGTTCTACTCACACTAAGGAAGGTTCAAACCCAGCCAACACTTCATGCTACCATCCAGTGTCAGTTCTACTCACACTAAGGAAGGTTCAAACCCAGCCAACACTTCACACTACCATCCAGTGTCAGTTCTACTCACACTAAGGAAGGTTCAAACCCAGCCAACACTTCATGCTACCATCCAGTGTCAGTTCTACTCACACTAAGGAAGGTTCAAACCCAGCCAGCGCTTCACGCTACAACTGAATGCCAGTTCTACTCACACTAAGGAAGGTTCAAACCCAGCCAACACTTCACACTACCATCCAGTGTCAGTTCTACTCACACTAAGGAAGGTTCAAACCCAGCCAACACTTCACACTACCATCCAATGTCAGTTCTATTCACATTAAGGAAGATTCATACTCAGCCAACACTTATATTCCTCTCAACTGAACAGATTTTCACAGATTGTCCAGATTTTTGCCTCATATTTTTGGTCTGTTTTTCATAAAATTTTGGTTTTCTGGAAAATTAGTGGCAAGTCATTAAACAGTGAAGTTAGAAATCAATGACAGACATTTCAATTTCAGACTTCATACTCCTGAACATTCATTCTAATGCAAAACCTGTTATTCTATCGACTTTCTATGTTTGTAAGAGCAATATTTAAATAATGTCCCTCTTTTTGGGTCTTTGTCCACTTTTATTTATGGCTTTGTCCAGATTTCTTGCTCTAAGAGGTTGAGAGGTATGATTTCACACTACCATCCAATGTCAGTTCTACTCACACTAAGGAAGATTGTTGATCATAGGATCATAGGAAGTTACTAGGCTAATGGCCCTGGGGCCCTTACAAGCCTAGCCAAGAGTTTATCCCCAAAAATAAACCTCAGTCAGCACCTGTTGCCCCTGTCAGTGAGGGACACAGGTGGAACCCCTGGGATGAATTTGTGATTTCCCATCCAGTCATCAAGGTTGAGCTTGGAGAGGGCCAGTGAGGTGCTCTGTTTGACGTGTATGGGAAGTCTATTCCAGAGATGGGGCAGCCTTTGGGAGACAAACCTGTCTCTCCAACAGGTTTCGTTAATGTCACATATTAGGTTCAGGCCTTTTAAGCGAGTAGTGCATGAGGAATTAGACTTACGGATGCAGAGCATCTCTAGTAGGGCAGGGTCTGAGATTGCCTTGTAGGTGAGATACAGATCTCCCCTGAACAATCTGTATGATACAGAGTAGAGTGATAGTGATTTGAGCCTGTCTGCATGGGACAGATGTTGGAGGCTATGGATTCTCTTTGTGAGGTATTTCAGTGGCCTTTCCAGTTGGTGCAGATGTTGGAGAGATACATCCCAAATGGGGCATTATACTCAATTATTGGTCTAATGAGGGATGAGTATAGAGAGGTAATAACCTCCTTTTTTCTGGATGCAATCCCTTTACTTATGAGATGAACCAAGTAAAAGGCTTTTCTGATCACTGCCGCTACATGATGGTTGAATGTGAGGTTGTTATCAACCTGAGTGCCCAGGTCTCTCACCACAGGTTGTGTGATTAGGGGGGTTGCTGTTGGTGTAGTTATCATCAGGGGTCATGTTTTTGCCGAATGATATGATGATACATTTTTTTGCATTTAGCTTGAGGCCATGACTTTGGCACCGGTCATTAGTTGCTGTGCGACCCTCTTGCAGTATGTTAACATCATTTGGGAAGTCAATGACAGCACCCAACTTACAGTCATTGGCAAACTTGGTCAGCTGCAGGCCTTTTGTCTTTGCCTGTACCTCTGAGAAATAGTTGCCAAACAGTAGGGGTCCCAGGACAGATCCCTGGGGAACGCCACTAGTGACAGGTCTGCTAGCGGAGGTGGAAGTGCCTATTTTGACTGTCAGTGAGACAGTTGACCATCCACCTGAAGAGATAGGGATTTATGCCAAGTTGTGTTAGCTTTTCAATGATATCCAAGTGGGGGATTGTGGCAATGGCCTTGGCCAAGTCAAGGTAAGCTGTATGTACTGACTTTCCCTCATCCATGGCCTTGGTGACAGGCTCAAAAGAAGTAAACCAGGTTCAACAGTCAAGATCTGCCCTTGACAGATCCGAACTGGGTTGGGTCATGTGCTTGGAGATTGCCTATGTCCTTGTTTATGTGATCCATAATAATATGTTCCTTGGCTTTACAGATCAGACATGTCAAGCTAATGGGGTCATAGTTTCTAGGGTCAGTAGTGGCACCACCTTTGTACAAGGGGATGACAATGGCAGTTCGCTACTCTGCTGGAATGAAGCCAGTACTTAGGCTGTGGTTGAAAAGGGTGCTCAATGGCAAAGCCAGTTCTAGCTGGAGATGGTGCAGAATACATCCTGGGATACTATCAGGTCCCATGGAAGCTGTGTTTTTTTGCCTTGGATAGGGCCTATAACACTTAATCTACGGAGATGTGAGGTGCATGAAAAGTATCGGGGATGTCAAAAGGGCCTTTGGGGGGACAGGGGGGTGAAGTTTGTACTGAACCTATCTGCTAGCAGGTTGGCTAAGTCAACAGGATCAGTGTAAGTGATACTGTTAAGTGCTAATTTGGAACAAACCTGGGCTTTGCCACAGAGGTTCCTCACGTAACAATTTTATGAAAAACAGACCAAAAATGTGATGCAAAAATATAAAGTTGCCACACAATACAACTGGGAACCTGTCAAAAAAGGGACACCTTTTTAATATTAACGCTGTTAACTTGAGCAGCTAACAAAATAAGAGCATCTACATGCATTTCTGAAAAAAAGTAATCTATAACTCTGATCATTACAGTTATATATAATTGTAAACCCTCCACATTTTCTTCCAAAATTGCCATTTTGAGGAGGGAGTATTAGGTGAGAGCAACATTTTGAGCCAAAATTGTGGACAATTGAGAGGTTTGGATATTCCTAATTCTACAAGGCGATTTGCACGTACCTCTCAACCTCTTAATGCAGAAAATCTGGACAAGGCCAAACTTATTGGGGGAACATACAAACATTACTAAAAATTGCTCTTGTATAAACTTAAGACAGTTGATAGAATAACAGGTCTTGCATTAGCATGCATTTTTCTGAAGGTTATGACGTCTGAAACTCAATGTCTGTCATTTAGTGACTTCATTCCTAAATGATTTGCTAGAAAACCACAAATTTTATGAGGAACAAACCAAAAATAAGAAGCAAAAAACTATTCATGGGAGGGTGGCCTAATGGTTAAGGTGTTTGCCTTACAAACACAAGGTGCAGGGTTTGAGTCTCACAAGGGATAATTGGCTAGGCTTAAAATGGCCCACAAGGGCAGTTAGCTTAGTACTAACCTATGAACCTAAAAATATGGACGACAGAGGTATAGTTCAACCAGGGCTGTCTGAGTTTGCTACCCTTCTCCCCCCTCACAAAAGCATGGTCGACTGGAGCCATTCCTTGGTTATTTTGCCCCATTTACCATAAACACTGTAATGTGCATACTGCTTTACTTCTGCGATGATTTAGATTTCATTTGAAAGTTTTATTTTGCATTTTACACACAAACCCTAATAGATATCTGTTAAACAAAGCAATGCAGTCTCACAATCAAAATAGACTTAGCATTAAAACTTCTCTGCCCTTGAAACTCACATACATTGAAACAGCATTGAAACCCACATTCAAAGAAAATACATTTTGCCAGTGGCAGATAAAGATTAACTCTGGGCTGTTTTCAAAATCATAGGCCCCTTGAACATGAAACATACACATGCTCTTTGATACACCTTCCTGACTGTATTACATTATATTCCTTGTACAATACAGTACAGCTGTTAGAGGGCATTTTAAATTTATTGTTTTGAACATTTTTCCAGTAAACAATGAAACAAAATGCATGCACCAATGACAAAACCACCCAATTCAGAACATTTACATCATAAAACGTCTACTCAACTTTCTACAGTCCGCCAGTATCAGTAAATATGCACAATCTCTGAAGTAGTAGAATCCACATTAAAGAAATCTGTAACTAATAAAGAGGTTGCTGCTAGCAAACAACTTTATATGTCATTATTTATCTACAAATAAAGTGCCTGTTGCTCTTGAAGAATAAATTGCCTATGTTGCATGCATTAAAAAAATGATAAGCTAGTAATACCGCAGTAGGGAATGGATAGCAAACTGATAACAGGTTCATAGTTACTAGGTATCTTTGCCAAAAAGGACTGCAACATCTACCCCCTTTACAACACAGTACAGTATTAGCAATGCATCTACCTACTGTGGGAGTGGAACCCACAGCCTTCTGCATCAAAAGCAAGTACACTACCTGTTGTGCTATTAACAATGCAAGCAGACTTCACATAAGCAGTACTAAACTTTTGTTCCCCTGCAGCTCTCAGCTCCTTGTAAAATCTACTTGACACTCAGCATATCTCTGAACTGTGTAGCACAAGATATCTGGAAAAAGCCAACATTTTTTTTTGGGGGGGGCATAAGGCCAAAAACCAGTGACACATTTTAAACATTGCTTGTATAATGTTGGAAAGTTGCTAGAATAAAATGCTGTGTTACCACCATACATTTCACTGCCACGTCTTCAACCCAGGGGACCCTGTGCAAAACAGTCAGAGAAACATACCACTATGCCAAATCAGCTGAAACAGAGGAAGACAAATGACTACTATTTAGTGAATTCAGTTCTCACCATAGCTGTCAACCTCTTAGCAAAAAACACCTGAAAAAAAGCCAATAATGTGGGAATACAGCTGCCAAACATATTCAGTGAATTCAATTCTCACCATAGCTCTCTACCTTAGCACAAAATACCTGGACGAGGCCAATAATGGGGGAATACAGTCCCAAAAATATGGGCAAATTTCAAATATCCATGTTATAAACTTAGACAATTGCTAGAATAAAAGGTTTTGTTTTACCATGTACTTTCTGAAGAATATGAAGTCTGAAATTCAAATGCCTGTTATTTTTAAACATTTGTTAACCAGGAAACTAGTCTGACTTGGAACAAAACGAAGCCAAATTTCAGCAGAGCGAAACACATCTTTGTAAGGGATGGGAGGACATGCAGATGCCACACAGAAGGTAACCCAACCAAGAATCAAACCACAGAACCTGTAGCTGTCAGGCATCAATGCTACCAGTGCACCACTGCACTACAAACCTTTGCAAGGAAATATGAAGATACAGAAACCACAGATTTTATGACGAACAGAACAAATATGAGGCAAAAATCTGCAATTTTTTTACAAATCGTGGTGGGTAGGGAATTCAGGTCCTTGCCACCTGCATCCAAGGTACAGGATTCAAGCCTGAGTATTTCTACCCACCACTATGTGTTAACAAGGGCATTACACACACACACTCTCTTACTTTAAAACCCACGTACAAAAAATATTGCACAGTGCATTTCAAAAGTACACCTTCTTAATGAGAGATCACAGAAAAACTTACAAAAGCAAAAACAAAAATGCAGCAATGAACTACACTGTAAACTACAGACATAACTGTGTTTCTGCATGGAGAGCAAGTGCACCTTGTACCCCACATGTGAGGGGTCAAACCTAATTATTCTTTTCATGTGCATTACCATGAAGAAAGAAACAAAAATACTTGACTTTCTATGAAGGTTAAGTATTTCCATAGTTACATTCAACACACTGCACTGGTTAGGGGTCGCCACAGAAGAACTCCAGTCCACTAATTATTGGCAGCAGATTTTTATGGTACCAAGTTGCCACCCTGATACCCAACCTTCAGCAAAGGCATGCCCATTCACACATGTCTTTCAGAGGTTACTTAACCATGGGGAGGACATACAGACTCAACAAAGAAGGCACTCCAGCCAAGAATTAAACAGGAGAACCTCTTTTTGTAAGGCAACAACGCTACTGCTGTACCACCGCTGCTTTTAAAATCTGGACATTGTGAGAAATTCTATTCATTTGAGAGGTATGCAGCTGATCCACTGCAAAAACACATTTTAGGCTACTATCCTTCCCTAATCATCAGATCACATTACTGTACATTCAGACTTCAGACATTGTCAGATGATTATAATTTTCTGTTTGACAGCAGTATGCTTCAGTCCCAGTCATATTCATTTTAATTAGCTGATGATGTGTTCTGTGCACTATCTGTCCACATAATCAAATTGTATCACATGAACTGACGACATACATAAGTTTATACCATAATTGTTGTTTTATGACACCACTTATTTGACAAATTATAACATACCTTAGAATCTTGACTTCCAAACCTCTTGATTATGACTACACCCAGTTGTAAATTGAGAGGGATTTATGTGATTAATTTAGCATATGATTATAAATTAAGGGGTTTTAAATCACCACAGCACAGCCATTTTTTAACATTCTCTTGACCACTCCTAAATAATTCTAAAAAGATAATTTCATTCTTTCCGTATAATATTTATGCATAATAAGCTAAGAAAAAACTTGAAATATAAGCCTTAACATAGTATAACATATTAAGCTATACTTATGTAATATTTAGTAAGGCTGTAGCAGTGTAACCTACTGCAGACACGTGTCAAAGAATAGGCCAATACAAATATCAAACATTTCTTGTTTGTGATTTGATGGCTTTGTTTATGTCCCTTAACAATGAAAGAGTCAATGTGAGGTATTTTGCTGGAAGCAAAACAGAGAAGAAATATTAATTTTCTTGAATGTGAAGTCATGAAGAAGCTTAACAGCGAGAAAATCATCATGAAGTACACACCAGTCTGCTTGTGTTTTAAACAGACTGCAAACTATTTTTCTGCGGCTTTTATCACATGCATTGGCACTGTGACATTTTTATGCCGTGCTTTGGAACTGCATTGGTAAACTGAGCAAAAATGAGCCACTAAATTATATCATTTCCATGACACAAGGGACTGAAACAAACAGACACTATTTGAAAAATAAAATAATATTTAAAGCAAAAGCAAAATAGAAAGTTGCTATACATTCTACTTTTTTGAGGAGAGTGTTGAAGTCTGAAAATTATGTTTTCCTTTAATGAATGACATCAACTTATGAGGGGCTTGGATTTGAATTCCTTGACCATCTTTTAGCATTTTATATCATTAGATTCATCTATGGGAATGTGCCCTTAGGCAAGATTTCTTCCAGTCTTTCTGCTATATGCTCAGGAGCACTGACTGTAAAAGAAGGCAATGTGCAAAGTCCAGTTCATCGAAGAACTATTGTTTAATTACAGTTCTCGTAAGTTTATGGGACCTTAAATATATCAGGGAATGATACAAATTTAACTGAACACAGATTTTTCCTTGTTTACACAGGCCAAAAAATAAAGAGTAACTATTTCAGAGCAAACTTTTATCTGTTTGTATCAATGGCATCTTTGTTCTCGGTGCTTTGTATACCCTTCAGCCATCTCAAGGTTAAGTGAAGGGCAGGTCTGTGAAAGGCTTTTCCATATTTTCTTTCAGACTTTCATCTTCACAACTATTAAACTGTTTAGTTTTGCATGTTTCTGCATTTCTGCCATTGTACTTTTGTTTGACATTATGGTAGATGTTAAAGTGACCATAAAATCTAAGCAGTTTGCCTACCATCGTTTTTGCATACTGAAACGAGGTATTATGTTTTGCAGACTGCCTAGAAAGACTCCTGTGTTTTAAAGAGACATCTGTCATTTTCAGAATCTTCAGAAATGCAGTATTTATTAATAAACTGATTAATGAAATTAATGCAAAGTCGAGATACTTGCCTTCAAGTGTTAAACTGTTATATAGCTGCAGCATATTATGATATTTTGAAGTCCATTACTGTGCTACATCAAGTGTCAGAGTTTAGAAACAGATTAACAGTATGGGAAAAGAACTGCCAGCTGAGCTGACATGTGCAACCACTGTTCCAATTCATTCATTGTCTGTATGTAACAGGATGCAAAATCAAATGCCCATGAATAACAGTAGCTCTTTCCCTCTGTCTCTCTCTCTTGTCTCTCACTCATCTGCGAGCATGTGTGCACACACACATGCCCATGTACAAACACACACACACACACACACACACACACACACACACACACACACACACACACACACACACACACACACAAACACACACTTACCTTACCTGTAAATGGGTCCGGAAAGCACTCCATTCTCTCAGCAAACCTGCACTCGACGTAATCCAACTCCATTCTCTCAGCAAAGGGTCCGGAAAGCAGTACTCCATCTCACAGCAATATCCAACTCCATTCTCACAGCAAACCCGCGCTCGACGTAATGCTTCCCTGCAGGGGAACTTACCTCACTCCTGATTGGTCCTGCGCTTGAATCCCTGCTTACCTCTCTCCCGACTGGTCCTGTCTGCAGCTCAAGCAGTCCGGATCTCCTCTCTTCTGTGCAGTCGTCTACCGCATGGCATCTTGGGCATCTGCGGGGCAGAAAATGCCTTCTCTGCATCTGGACTGCCTGAGTGGTAGTCAGAGTTCACAGAAATTCCTGGGCATCTGCGGGGCAGGGCAGTGTGTCCGCACATGCGCTGCAGTTCTGGTACTCCATGAAAATAGAAAATATATATTTTTTAAAGTTTATGTTTAATGTTTTTAATTTCTTTTATTTCTAGGTGGGAGGGCTGCAGTCCTGCAGACCGATAGCACAAGCCACCCCTGGGTTTAAACCACATAGATATTGAGAGAACCTGTATAATTTTAATCCCCATCTAAGGGAAAAATGTGTTATTTCTTTGTTTCTTTACCAGGTTAGTCCAACTAGTTTTAATTCCTCTGCAACAAAAGGAATGTTGTAAAGGACTTTTTTCTAATATGGTTAAAGCACTGAGGAAGCAAAGAGAGTAAACCTAGCAAATCAGTGCTAAAGTAAAGCAAAAACATTTCTTGCAAAGAAGAAAGCATGCATTTGTGCTCTAGACCTTTATACAAACAGGTAATTCGGCTTTATGAAAACCACTCTTAGTTTAAACCAAAATAATAAGTGAATTCATGGAATACATCTGAGAATCTATGAACACATGAACCCATCTGACTTTCAAGATTCAAAGTTTTAAGCCTGCTGCCTCCTTGTCTATTATGCTTTGGAGTTCTAACTGGTTCATGTAGCTGTGATTCTGAGGAGGAGGGTGGTCATCTGTAGTCCACAGATGACCTTTATACACAAGTAAAATACTGAGGGGGTTTCTATGGATGACTAGCTATTTCTCCTTTTGTCTACATAAACATCAGCTGCCTGCCTCTTTTTCATTTTGCCATATTTTCTAAGTCCTTTCACAGCCTACTGTGCTGCATCTAACATTGTGTTGTCAAAGAAGTGGCCAATCCCCCACTCTGTTACCACACGTACCAATAAAATAAAAAAGGACGTATGATCGACTTCTTACATAGCTCACTAGTCACATCAGTGCCCTTGTCTTTGTTATGCCTCAGTAAAGATATGTGTGTGTGTGTGTGTGTGTGTGTGTGTGTGTGTGTGTGTGTGTGTGTGTGTGTATGTGTGTGCGCGCGCGCACGCTCGTGTGTGTGTGTGTGTGTGTGTGTGTGTGTGTGTGTATGTGTGTGTGTGTGTCTGTCTGCCTGTATCACTTCCACTATGAGTGGACAAAACTGAATGCACCAAGCATTGGAATCCTCAAACTGCATTTGCTGAAAACAACTTGCCAGAAATACCGTTTAAGTGTTTTTGCAGGGGGGCAAGCCCACCTGCATCACTTGATGTGGTGGGCAAACCCCCCATACCACCTAAATTTATATATACCAACTCCATGGGGCACAGGTTCCATAAATTCATAGGTTCATAGGAAGTTATTAGGCTAATAACCCTAGGGCCCTTACAAGCCTAGCCAGGTTTAACCCTTATTCCCTTAAGGGTCTAGAGATATGGTCTATGTTATAAGCAGATCTAAATCAGCACTGACTGCCCCTATCTAAGAGGGACACAGGTGAAATTTGGGGTGAATTTGCTGTTTCCCATGCAATCGTCCAAGTTATACTTAAAAAGGGTTAATGAGGGGCTCTTTTTAACCTGTATTGTGAGTTTATTCCAGAGGAGATGCAACATCTAGGAGACATATCTGTCTATCCAGCAAGCCCTGTTGATGTCACATGCTAGGTTAAGATCCCTAGAGCGAGTGAACTGTGTACCATTTGACTTACAAATGTGCAGCATTTCCATTATGGCAAGATCAGAGGTTGCTCTGATTGCAAGGCTCAGGTTGCGTCTGAGTAGTCTATACGATACAGAGTATAGTGACAGTGATTTCAATCTGTCCATGTAAGATGTGCTGAAGACCCTGAATTTTCTTTGTGAGGAACTTTTGAGGTCTCTCCAATTGCTGCGGGTGCCTGTTAAAGTACATACCAAAGGGAGCACTGTACTGTATTTTTTTGGCCTGATGAGGGAAGAGTACAGGGTGGTTATAACCTCTTGTTTTGGAAACTATGCCCTTGCTTGCTTATGAGGTGAGCAATATAGGCATTCCTTACCATCATGGAGACATGGTGATCAAAAGTAAGGTTGCTGTCAACCTGTGTGGCAAAACCTCTCACCACTGGTTTAGAACTTAGGGTGCTGTTATTAATATGGTGATCTGCAGGGACATCACCCTTGCCAAAAAATAAGATCACAAAGAGGCAATGTAGAACAGAAGATTAGTCAAGAAGTTAAAATAGAAGCTGAAGTTATGGAATACTTGCAAAGTGAAGGATTTAGTTTAGAACGTCTAACACAGGTTACATCACAGCATGATGGAACGAGTCCCCAAAGTAAAGAGAAACAGGAAAATCAAGAGACGTGAAGAAGAAATAATGACATGGGAAAGAAAAAGAGATTTAATATGGTGTAATATTTATACAAAGGAGAAAGCAAAACTAATCAATACAAAAAGACTGGCACCGAATATATTTGAAGAGAAATACATACAGAAGCATCCAGACATGGAAAATTGTTTGCTGCTTTTGTAATGGAAAATTTTACAATACAAAAAATAAGACAAAGAGGAAGAGTAGAAAAGAGGATGGAGAAGTTAAATAATTAGAAACTGAGATGAGAGAGTACCTGCAAAGTGAAGGATTTAGTGTAGGAAATCTAACTCAGAAAACACAACAGTAGCACAGAGTAATGGAACCCCCAAATTAAGGAGAAACCAGTGGAGGGAGAAACATCTGATCAGTTGCCATATAAAGATACTTTGGAGCTTTCCATAGGAAACCAGTACAAATGTTCTGTTAGAGCTGCAGAGGAAGCGGAGGAACAGGAAACTGTGGCAACTCTGAGACAGTCAATGTTGTGGAATGATAGGTCAGTGAGTTCCCATATGAAAGAGCGATGGCTGACACAGGATGAAACTGAAGAGAATGTGGCACACGGAGATGCTCTAGAACTTTCTATAGAATGCCCACAGGAAATGGAGAACAAAGAATGTGCACTCAGTTTGGAAGAAAATGATCTAAGACAAGAATTGCTTGATTTAATAGAGATGGACAGACATACTAAGATCAATGAAATAAATAGACTACAGAAAGTCAATAAAACCCCAAAAATTAGAGGTTTGATAAAACAAATAAACCCAGTAATTAGGACTGTCCATAGAGATTTGTGCAATGTAAAGAATTAAACAGGATATATTGCTGTGCATCTAAATTAATAACAGATAAAGTCTTACCACAAAAACACAGAGTAGTAAGGGAAAGGAAGGGGAGAAATCAAATCCCATCATGGAAGTACTGAATAGAGAAAACTATAAAGTAATAAAACCAAGAAGCATCACTGTTAGAAGGGTATAGAAGAGGAAACAGATCAACAAAAATACTCAGAAAGATAGACATGTAAAAGCAATGTACAGTATTAGAACAGATCAGGATCTATCATGCACTATCACAAATAAACTAAAAATATCAGCACAGGCAGAAAATTTAAAAGATACAGAGACAAATATAAAGGAAAAGTACAAAATAAGCAATTAATTGATGACCCAAAAAAAGTTGTATAGACAATTGGGAAACAAGGTAAAAGGAACTGAAACAGATAAAAAAAGAAGGAATAGATACATTTTGGAGAAATATCTATGAAGATCCAGTGGGACATAACAAAGATGTTAAATAGATAAAAGAAGTAAAAGAAAGAATAGGAAGTTCAAATGTATATGAAATAGGATGAAGTAAAAGCCAGAGAGATTGAAACAAAGTTAAGAAAAGCTCCTAACTGGAAAACCCCAGGCTCAGATGCAGTACCTAACTTCTTGTTAAAAGTATTAACATCTTTACATGAAGATTTAGCCATGGCTAAGAACTATTCATATGAGCACCCCCAAATGGACACCAGCCTGGTTAACGACCAGAAAAACAATGCCCCTACTTAAGAGTGCACCTGCAAGCTATCCCTAAAACTAGAGACCAATAACTTGCCCTCTGATGATGTATAAACTATACACTGGAATTGATGCTGACAATTTGTAGTAATTTAGAAGAACTCAATCATGGCAATAGAACAAAAGGGTAAGGAAGTCATATGGAACAAAGAATCATTTGCTGTTGAATAAAGTTACAATGGAGAACTATAAAAAGGGTAAGAATCTAAGTATGGCATGGGTAGACTACAAAAATGAATTTGATAGTATCCCACATTCATGGATAAAAAGAGTGCTTAAAAATGTTTAAGATACACCCTACACTGATTGATTACATTACAGCGACCATGAAACAGAACAGTAGCAAACCACTTTGCAGCTATTTATAGTGCAATGTAATGTGAGTGGTCATCTGAAGTCTCTTTTTATGAGACAAAAGTGCTTATCAATGATGGTTTTTATTTTTACCATGGTGGTGCAGCGGTAGCATTGTTGCCTCACAGCAAAAGGTTCTCCCGTTCAATTCCCGGCTTTGATTGGGAGAGCCTTCTGTGTGGAGTCTGCATGTCCTCCCCATGGTCGAGTGGGCGTTCAAAAAACATACGTTGAATGGGCGTGCCTTCATTGAAGGTTGGGCGTCAGGCTGGCAACTCGACACCATAAAGAACAACTGCCAATTATTAGCGGACCGGAGTTCTGCTGTGGAGACCCCTAACCGGGAAAAGCCGAAAGACAAACAACAACAACATTTTAATTACTAGTTAAATTAACCCAAAATGCCTTCTCCTCCACTGAGCAATGGATGATGGACAGCCATCTAGAACTCAATGCTACTAAAACTAAACTCATGATATTTACTGCTTTCAAAACCACCACCCTAGATAAAACCTCATTCTCAGTCACCAGTCAAAATAATACTCCTCTCGAAATAGTCTCTAATGCTAAACTACTAGGAGTCCTGATCGATGACCAGCTAAAGTTTGATAATCATCTACAAGTAAATATAAAAAAACACACACACAAAAAACAGGCATGCTTTACCGCCACAACCATTACTTCTCTCCCTCCACTAGGCTCACCCTCGCCAACACTTACCTTATCCCATCCCTCCTATACGGTGCCTCTATCCTTACTAACCTGCAATCCTCCTTCAAGACTAAATTCTCCTCTTGCTATAATAAAATAACAAAATTTGCAATTGGCCATAGATCCACTTCCCATCACTGCACTGCCCTACACCAACTGAATTGGCTTGAGCTGTCCAATTACCTCATCTATATTCAACTTGTTCAAGCACATAAACTTATTTTCACCCCCTTCTCTCTGTCCCTCTCTTGCCATCACCTTTAGAATGCACCAACCAAATAGACTTGTAAGATCTAATTCCTAAAATCCATTTGAAGTGCATAAACCTGCCCATCCACCAGGCAAACATCTAATCTCCTTCTTTCTAGCACTCCATCGGAATTCCCTCCCACCTCTCATCCACACCACCAGCAGCCTCTCTTCATTCAAAACCTTACTTCACACACACCTAACTTCACTATGGGAATCTCTTGCTCCCACCCCACATAATCTCCATACACTATAGCTACTATAAGCTATAATTCACAAAAGCCTGACATTGTTTTGTACCCTTAATAAACTCTACTAATTAGCATAACTCCTAGAATGGTACAATTCAGTAGCCTAGAAATTAACTGCATGAATTAACATAACTGTAACAAATTTAGATGGTTTCTGTTATTGCATTGTGCTAATATGTTAAACTGTTTGTAAATATTACTCATTGCATTGTACTAATATGTGTACTCTAGTAATTTGTGTTTTTCTATTTGTTTAATTTTGCTTCATTTGTGCACATTACATTTCTCTAATAACTGACTCATGTTAAATCTGTAATTTGTAATTTTCTGGAGCTTTTCTCCCCAGGACTGCATTGAAAATTGGCTCCTCATGGCTCAATAATAAATAAAAGTGTCAGCTTTCCTCTACTTCGTGCTGAATTTAGCAATTTCATATTGTTTCGGTTTTGGGAGTAGCACATGTTTTTTCTTGGTATTTAAGCTTTGATAAAGGACAAATTATTATTCCAGGAATAAAAATTCAAAGAGGGATATTCCAAAGTGACTCTCTGTCACCATTAATATTCTGTCTTGTCCTTTACCCATTAAGTTGTCTACTTAACAGATTAGGTCATGGCTATAATTTGGCTCCCAGAAAACAACAAAGTGTAAAGACATCTCATCACCTTTTTGTAGATGATTTAAAATTGTATAGTTCACCAGATGAGGAACTGAAAGCACAACTGATATAAAGATGTCATTCGGTCTTGATAAATGTGCAAAAGCAACCTTTAAAGCAGGAAAGCTGCAGCACCAAGAAAACACCTTTTTGGGACAAGAATGTGATATAAAAAAAACTTGTGCAAGAGGGAGTGTATAAATATTTGGGAATTGATGAAAGATCAACAATAAAACATGAACATTTTGTGGTCTGAAAGTATGGAAGGCATTACATCCCAGTATGGCCAGGGTGCTTTCCATGGCCTTGAACCAGATCTCTTTGACTGGACAAATGTCCACATCTTCCAAGGTGAGGAGTGCTTCCAGTGAGTGCAGTTTCAGATTTAGACTCCTACCATTTAGCAGCATAACCTTAAGGTTGTTTTTGAGGCTATTCTTATGTCAGGAATTTTATTTTTGTGACATTGTCTAAAAAAGGCACTATGGGGGAGGCAAAAGTCTTAGCCGGTAGCCAAAAGCCCAGAGGTGACAGGTGGAGACCATATCTGGCAAAGCATCATGGTCTAGCAACCATATCATCCCAAGCTGACAGGTACTGGATCCCCTTAGAATGACACCAGAAACTAAGCCAGTTGTTAAAATCAATCATTTTTGTCTGTATTGAGGCATCAACCTAGATGAAGGTAGAATTCTGCTTAAGGCTAGGGACATACCCACTGGGACACATAATCAGAGAGGTCAGTAATGTCTCTCATCATATAGTCCAGTGAGGTATGTCTCATGTCATTCACACCAACATACACTATGACAGAGTCATAACAGTGCCTGTTGTTGAGAGACTTGAGTGCATGTGTGATGTGGAGGATCATGGCACCTGAGAGACAGCTGACCATAATCTTTTCCTTATCCAACCTGGTGAGTGGGACATCTGTGTGTCTCAAAATGGAATCACCTACGACTAAAATATTTGATTTTGTGTCTTGCCTTAGGGGCTTGTTTGGTGAGACACTGGTGCATGCATTTTTCTGTGTACTGTGGTTTACTGGGAATGTATTAAGTGAAATGTGTTTGTGTTTGGGAGGTCTTTGATCTTTAGGTAGGCTTCTAGTGAGAACCTCCGCATATGTAGGTTAAGGTATTGCATGTATGCATGGTACAGGAGGTGAAGTGTGTCTGCTGACAACCTGCTTAGTATCTGATATACTTATTTGTTAGTGAGATAGCCTAGATTCTAGATTCTTAACAGAGAGTCATCTCTCATATATTGAATTTGTGTGAATTAGGAGAAGTGGGTTGCCAATATGTACATGAGACAATTGCCACATTGCCTCAGGATGCCCATGTCAATCAGGTTGGCTGGAGAAATGGTGGGAAATTGTCCGTTCATAATGCCAGGTGAACTACTGAAATCAGTAACAAGGAGGGGATTAGAAGGACCAGGTATGGCTAAGGGACAAGAAAAAGTTCTAATCTATGAGGGGCTTAATAGGTAAGACTTGTGGAGGAACCTCAGAGGCTTAGCTGAGTGTCTAACTGGGCAGTGAAGCACAACGGTGAGAATTCCAATGGAATACAAGCAGTTGACTAAGGGAAAATGATCTAAGAATTTATGTCTATAACTGCTAATGGTATCTGTCACTGAGCGGTCGTGTGCTGTTGTGCATGAAGGTGCATGCTGCACAAACATAGGCAACAAGTAGCAATGAAATTAAACTGATTTCAAACAGTCTAACCAATAGTAGCACACTAGACTGGGCCCTGGGCCAACAATCACTACTCAGGTTCTTAGCTACACTCTACTCTCACTAGGGTATAGAGGAGGCCCTCTTTTGTGGAGGAAAGCCGGAGTAGTGCTTAGAAACTGTAAAAACAGACTTGGTCTAACAAATCTGAACCAAGTCCATGTTAGGCTAAAAGTGCAGGAAACAGCAAAAATACAGTAAAATACAATTCAAAAATAACAGCACACAGTAAAATACAATGCAAGAAGTGCAGATCAAGTTAAAATTATACTTATTTTTCAGTAGCAGGCTGTGGATGCTTCAGATAACACAGGAGAGTGATTGCTTACTGCTAATCTCTGTGCTGCTCTGATAAAGAAAATTAAACTGATTTCAAACACTCTAACCAATAGTAACACAGTAGACTGGGACCTGGGCCAACAATCCCTACTCTGATAGGTCCTTAGCTTCACCCTACTCACACTAGGGTGTAGGGGGAGTAGAACATATCTCAAACTCAAAGAAGGAGGAATTCCCCAAAACAGGCATCTCTACCAGTCCAACTTGCTGGTAGTGATTTCCTGTGGAGGAACTCCATTTGTCAGTGAGTTGAACCTTGGGCATCTGAAGTTTGAGCATTAAATCTTCATCCACCAGTAGGGTAACAGTCTGTGTGATTCATTGAACAAAAATCTCCTTGCAGGAACAGTATAGCTGCTCCTGCACTGAATATGGCTGCCAAGCAATCCAGGAACCAGACAATCTGACGTACATGAGCTTGATGACACTGTTCCTGCATGGAAAGTCATGCAGAATGCTAATTACCTCATTTGCTGGTGAAAAACATGAAAATTAGGTGAATTAGTGATTCAGGAAGCAGGCAGGCATCTATGCAGGAACAGTGCTAGTTGCAGAAATGTATTCGGTTACTAACGGAACACAGTTCTGCAAATAAAATAGAGGCATGACAGCTCAAAAAAAGCATGTATTATAAACTTTAGGCATGCCAATGGCCAAATATGTGGCTATTGGCATGGGAAAGTGTTTAGTTTAATAAAAAATGGAAGTCTTTTTTGGCTGATCTTGGCCATTTAAACATAGGGCAGTGGCACGCAAACGGGATTGTGCCAAAAAAAATATTAAAACTCAATTTTAGGGGAAATCTGCATTTAGCCATTACAGTCATTGACATGCAGAATAAAAACATTACCAGGGAACACTGGTTGTCAAGGGGAAAGGCTCCATGTCAGAGCAGAAACTATGGACTATGGCAGTGGGGTATGCAAATGAGGGGAAATTTACTGAATCACAAAATATTGTAAGTCCACACACTGCACCTAACCGTATAGGTACTAGAACAGGATACTCTATGCAGGAGGAGCAGCTAACATGAAAAGGGGGTGTGTCATGCTTGCTGCAAGCACATTGGAGCTGTTTTGCCCAGGTTTGCACTTAGCTAAGCACAGCTAAGAAAGGGTGTGTGTCTGAGGCTGTAATGTCTTACTCCATGAAATGAAAACCGTCTTCACATCCAGGGGAGGGCCATTTCTGCTAAACTGTGTTTACCTTAGCTGAATGGGTGTGCGTGGTGCACACTGGCACTTAAAAAATAAAGATGGAAATATCAGCACTGTTTACATTTAGGCAGCAGGTTTGAACGCCATGCCTCGGGGCTTAAAAGGGGCGGAAATGGGAAGGGGAAAAGAAAAAAAAAGGGAAATAGCAAAATACAGGCACTCAAATACAAGTATAATAGCTGCCAGGTGGAATGTCTCAAAGTCAGCCAATCACACAGGCAGCATCTGCAGCACACAACTATAAACTATGCAAACACCTTCCAGTCTGGTTTTTCCCACAAACTCTGCACCATAGGTGTACACATATGGGGGAATATTCACTGACAAACTAGCAAAAAATGTTACAGGCTGCTGTCGCTTTGATTTATCAGTATGTGCAAGAAGCAGAGGGTGCTGAGAAAGATAATGCTGACAACTGACTCAGACCAAGGCGGAGAAGAAGAGTGTTCAGACCCAGGGTAACCTACCAGGGGCTACATGATCTGGAGATAGTAGAGCACTACAGGGTGGACAGAGACATACTTCAGCAACTCATTGAGTTGTGCTGGCCTCGGCTCAGGCCCAGAACCAACAGAGGGGAACCCATCCCAGTGGATACCAAGGTATGTGTAGCCTTAAGAATTCTAGCTACAGGCACTTTCCAAAGACCAACCGGGGATATCATAGGGGTCTCACAGACATCTGTGTCCAGGATACTCCACCAGTTCCTGGATGCCATGCAACCACATGCTGCTGAGCACATTTACTTCCTCAGCACCCGCGAGGAGAGGACCAGCAATATGCATCTCTTCCACCATGTAGCAGAATACCCAGAGGTACTGGGTGCCATAGACTGCATGCACATCCACATCAAAGCACCACCCGGTGACCAGGGTAGGATCTATCTAATCCACAAGGGGTTCCACTCCCTCAACTGCCAGGTCATGTGCGATGCCCAGGGCATTATCATGAATGTATGTGCTGGCAGCGCTGGAAGCTATCACAACTCCCACATCTGGCATTCATCACAGCTGTACTAGGCATTTTCCAGGGGGACATCCCATATAGCCACCTGGTGGGGGATGCTGACTACGCACTGGGGCTGTGGCTGATGACACCCATCAGAAATGCACACACACCCACACAAGAATGCCATAATGAGGCACACGCACAAACCAGGATCATTATTGAGCGTGTATTTGGGATGCTCAAGTCAGGGTTCTGCTGCCTTGACATATCTGGTGGAGCCTTGCAGTACTATCCAGCCACATGTGCACACATTGTCATAGTATGTCCCATGCTACACAATGTGATTCTGCAGAAACAGCTGCAGCAGGAAAAAAATGATGAAGGCCACACAGCCCACCACCATTGCCAAGGTCTCCACAGGCACAGAAGGACTTGGAGGTGGAACATCCTGAGCCTGCCCCTGCAGGCAGATGGAGGCATGACCAGTATGCCCTAGCCTTGGCAAAGAAGCAACGCATTGCACATATGCTGACACTGTAGGGACCCAGGGACTGATATCTCTCTCTGACTCGCATACACAGTAAAATGGATGCCAAACATCACACCACCTATACCTTACCATGTATAGGCAGTGTACTGCATGCATCCACCATAGTCAATCCTCAAGCACCATCCTCACAACTGCCTCAAACACAAGGTAAATCAGTGTTCTAAACAATAAATGAATGGAGTAGAATGTTCTGAAAACATATCTATGGTATTGTTGCAAGCAGGCAAGGGAATGGGGTGGCATACTGGGATAGCAGCAGATAACTGACAGCTATGTGGGACAGCAGGAAGTGTATGCCCAGTAGTGGCTTACCACACTATGCAGTACCACCCTAGTTGACAAATACCATTTCAGTATATGTGGTGAGCCAAATAACTGTGAGGTCATAGGACACATGCATAGATGTCAAAGTGGGGGTCCCATACTCACCCCCAG
Source organism: Protopterus annectens (assembly GCF_019279795.1). Lineage (NCBI taxonomy): Eukaryota > Metazoa > Chordata > Ceratodontiformes > Protopteridae > Protopterus > Protopterus annectens. The sequence goes on along the minus strand of NC_056726.1, from coordinate 1,316,464,796 downwards.
CCTCACCCACCAGATCAGCTGTAGCAAGCCATACAAAAATGTCTGTCAAAGACCTCCAAATGGTGACATCCATGAAATTCCCACCTACAGACTTACAGAGTGATGTCACAGCAGGTCTGGCAGTGGCAGTATGGCTGTGAAAGGTAAGAAGTCTGAAAATAAAAATGTATATACCAGAACAATCTGACCTGTGATCAATACTGTAATGCCTGTAGTTTCAAAGATAGAGCACACCACTATGCTAAATGAGACCAAAATGTTAAGCAAATATCAGCACAGTCTGTGCAAATATGTACTGTGTACAGGTGTACCCCCCCCCAAAGTCCCATAGAAACACAGTAACATGTCCTTAGCCTTAAGCAGCATCCAGCTGTCACACAGACTGATGGCTCAATATGAACAGAAAGCAATTGTCAACTTACTGGTGCCATCCCAGGGGTGTCCACTGCCTGGCAGCCTGGGAACATATGATCAGCAGAATGCACTGCTTTGCTACAGATGTCCTGCAACTGTCACACCTGGCCTAGAGGCCTCTGGCAAAGGCCTGTACCTCACCCACAGTGCCCTTATAGGGAGTGTCATAGAGTCTATAACACCAACATAACACAATCAACAAAATGCAAAGAAAGGCCATGCTAATAACTGCTAGGAGCAAACCTGCCAGACTCATAGAGCCAGAAATCTGAACCAAGCCATGAATAAGGGGGTGATAAAGGTCCAAAGAGAAGGATAACTTTGAAATATTGCTCTAATAATGTTAGAAAGTTGATGGAATGATTGTATTAGCATGGAATGTCTGAAGGGTATAAAGTCTGAAACTGCAATGTCATATGTCAGTAATATCTGACTTCAACCCTGAGTGACTTGCAAAACACTGTTGCTTGAAGACTACACTTGCTTGGGTAACCAGCCAGATATACAAGTCATGAATCTGGACAGTCTATGAAACTCTGTACAGTCGACAGGCAGGGCTAGTAGTCTAAACATGGGAATGCACTCATTGCACGCAGTCCTAACCCTGGAAAATGGTGACATGTCTGCATCCACAGAAATCTGGCCCATAGTCATGGGGAGTAACACATCCTTCCCTGATCACTCATCCTATACAACATCCTGACCCTAAAATGTGGCCAACCAAAAGACAAATGAGGTGGAGCATACATATATGTGAGACACACACACACACACACACACACACACACACACACACACACACACACACACACACACACACACACACACACACACACACCTCCAGGCTGGTCAACAGTCTGACACACACAAGACCCTCCAAGTGTAGTCAACCTTTGAGAAGACCCCTATGCAAAGTACCGGTAGCTACAGGCCAAAATATCTGACCCAGGACACCCCCAACATATCTTATCCCCTACAAATCTATCTGGAGTCTGTCTGTCACCCTGATCCTGTCTGACTTATATTACCCAACTGTGGACTAGAAATCAAACAATGCTATAACAGAAATGCACAGATTCCACCATCGTAATATATGGTGCTGGACTATTTCCACAGCTCCAGCAATCAATTGGTTGTAGGCATTCCTCTCAACAGGATGGATTGTGCAAGAATGCATAGCATTTGACCCATACTATTGGTGTGTGCATCATCCATCCTGTATTAATCTGGTAAATCACTGTGATAATCTGAGGGGGTATGTCATGAGGTACTAAAACAATACATGACAGTGTCAAACATCATATATGTCAGATGCCTGCTAAAACAAACCCTGTAACCCTAACAACTCATACATTACTAAGAGAAATAGTCACAATCACTGTATGGCCCATTGTCTCTCCATTGTTATAGGCTACCTCCAGACATCCTGCACCAACAGATTGAGAGGTATGGCTGTAACACAAAAAAAAATCAGACTGGAGTACAACAATCCCTGGAATGGAGTCCCACATTTACCATAGAAGGTCACACTGGGCATGCTCCTACACCTAGAGAATTGTCAGTAGGATCTAGGAATTAACAGGCCTATCCCACCCAGTGCACTTCCCATTGCCCTACTTTACTAGTCCTGAAGATGTGTGTCACTTTGGATGTACCTCTTGGCAGCCCTCAGCCCTATAAGCTCTGTGGCGCATGCGATAACTGTGTAACACTATAGTGCAAATAACTAGTTAGGTAGAAGTTCTAATCTCAGTCCTGGCAAACGTAAAAGTGTGTGTGTGTGCATGTGTATGTTTATAAGTTAATGATTTTGAGTCCATTCACACCAGTACACTTCCCATTGCCCTACTTTAGCAGTCCTGCAGATATCAGTCACCTTAGATGTACCTTTCATCAGGCTTCAGCCCTATAAGCTCTGTGGCATGTGCGATAACTGCATAACCCTATAGTATAAATAACTAGCTAGGTAGAAGTTCTAATCTCAGTCCTGGCAAATGTAAATGTCTGTGTGTTTATACTTTAAAGATTTTGGGTCCATGCACACCCAATACACTTCCCATTGCCCTACTTTAGCAGTCCTGCAGATATCCATCACTTTAGAAGTACCTTTCATCAGGCCACAGCCCTA